>NC_135503.1:150093569-150394132 GCF_052857255.1 Amblyomma americanum
ACACTCAAGGCACGGACAAACCCTGCTGTCCATGTTGCGGCGGAAACACAATCTGAACGAGAGTTCACCCTTGCTGTGAGTAACGTACAGGCGGAGAGGTACCGCTAAGAACGCGCTCCAGGTCCGAACACCGTGGGAGAATCAGTCCGCCGACCCTGCCGTCATAGCTTTGCTCTTCCAGTCCCGTAGCCGCAAATATAGGCCTCCGTATCCTCCATTCGCTGTACTCAAGGCCAGAAAACACTCACGTTCCCTGGGGAATGGGCGGCTAAAAGATAGCTGCGCCAACGCATGCGAGCAGGTGAGAGCCTGTCGCCGGACCCGAAGGCACCCGAGCTGCGCACGGATCTGCTGAGGGCGCAGCTTGGCGCCATCATGACCAAGAAGACGACGTACCTGCGGCGCAGCTACCTGGTGGTGCCGCTCCTGCTGCTAGCACAGGTGGCGATGCTGAGCGTCGAGGAAATGTACCTGCGCACCGGCACGCTGGCCTGGAAGCGGGTCGACGACCTCTTCGAGAGCTTCGTCAGCCCGCAGGGACGAGGTGAGCAGGCGATGCTGGCGCGGCGCGTGTATGGGTGCGATATCGACGGCACTTTCAGCCGACAGATCCAAGGGAACAAACGGCCTGTCTCTCGTCTGGTTATATGCGACGAATGAAATAATGCACCACATTAGTCGGCAGCCCGGGATGTCAAGTGTCAATGAGCTTAGCACGCAAAATGGCTTGGCAAGCTACACGGCTTCGTACCGATCTATGGATAAACAGCTTGGTGCGCATGCGAAAATTCAGGCTGTACCAGATGCTGGGATGAGTTGGCATGTGAATGAGATAAACAGCCCGAGCTGAGACGGGAGCGGAAAGAAATGGAGGAGTACGGTTCCTTGTATGATTTTCTTTCGTTTTCAGGCCGGACGGAACCAGTGGAAATGTCATGCAGGAAAAGACAAACTAGGAACACAGACATTAGCTCAGGACAGCCAAAAGATTTATTTTCACCATACTCCACGGAGTTTAAACGCATGTGCCTGCGCACATGCCTTGTCATACGCACATGTCTTACATAAGCGCAACAAAAAAGATGAAAGAGGCAAAAAAAGAACGAAAACGAAGCTTACAGTTTCCATGCAGGCGTCGATAACAGATGCCACTTGTGTCAGTGATAAACACGGAAGGGTCACTCATGCGATACTGCTTATTTTTCTTTGCAAGCTTTTTCAAACGTTTATAAAACACGTTTGCTAGTTCAGAAAAACAGACAAAAACAGACCTTTCATCTCGTCATCAAAATAGCGCACACTGAAAGACTTCCAAAATGGTGTTTAAAGTCCCTGCCCGCTGCGAGAAGGGCGACGTTTACTCGGATGTCAAGATGCTGTGTTGTGTACAGATTGCCGTTGTCGTGTGGCGCTCTATACATCGGCCAAACTGGACGATGCGTCAACGAGAGATTAGGAGAGCACCGAAGATTGCTTGGGGGAGATTCTCTTGATAACCTCCCTAAACATTGCCGCACGTGCATTACAAACGACAAGGAAAAGAAAATCCAGTGTAAACCGCTTTTTGAAAAAACGACGATCCTATTCAGGCACAGGGAGCAACTCACGCGGGAGCTCATGGAAGCCTTTCATATGCGCATCAGTGGCGATAAGTGCATTAGTCAGACTTCCGTCCGCTTCTCTGATAGGGAGTATCTGTTCCTAACCAAATCATTGAGATTCACGGAGTAACTTGTGGTGTTCATGACGTTTGTTTGTTTTTGTTCTTGTTGGTTTCACTATTTATTCGAGCATTGTCTGGAATAAACCTTCAGTTGTGAGTAGCGCTCGTCTTTGTTTGTCTCGCTTGTCCTCGTTTTTCGCGCCAACTTCTTCAGTATGCATTTCAACCAACTCGCCCAACTTTCTGCTCTCCTAAGTGAAAATACGAAAGAACAAGAGGGAAAAACGAACACAGCTAGATACAACCAGCCAGATGTTTGCCAAAGCAGGGCAAAAAAATAATGCAATGAACGCAAAAATAGAATAAAAAATGAAAAATGAAATTTAGAAACAAACAAATAATAAAACAAAAAGATACAATGGTTATGGGCATCGTCAAATAAAAACCGTTCTAAAGAGTTCTATGTTTTCGCATTCCTGCACGTAAGCAAACTTAAGTGCCCTAGGAAATTTTTGCATGCATCCACTGGTTGCTCTCCATACCCGACTTCAACGCCGTGCGGTCCCCTCTGAGGCGCTTGTTCAAGCACTTTCGAGCGCTCATTAAAGCTGCAGGGCAGGGTAAAGTGATTCAATACACAGCTCCTAGTACTTACGTTGTGAACATCGTCTGGTGTTTCGTTGTGCGTGCACGGACCATTATCTTGCTCGCTGCAAGAGATGCGTACGCACAGACCAGAGGGCTGACGGGGACCGCAAAACGCATATTGTCGCCGAGAGCCGGTGGAACGTGGCTACCAGTGCGGCAATATTTACACCAAGCATTTGGGCCACCCTTTTCCGCCCGTACTACATTTTCTGAAAGTCGGTGATCACCTCAGTGTACATCCGTCCCTCTGCCTAAAGGATCGCAGGTTTTGCAGAAACCTTTTTCAGTTTTCGGGAGAAGGTTTCACCGACCGCTACCGGAGGACAAGGAGAGCCGGAAGCTTGTAGGCCATCCAACTAGTCTGCACAGCTTTGCTGGATAACCTGCGCGCAGCTTTGCCTCAGAACATTCGTAAGGTACAAGTTTGCAATGCTTCTTTTAATCAACCTCGAATCAGCGGATGCACAAGGTCAAATTGCCTTTATTGACCAACGATGCTTCCCTTCAACGCACCTGTCTGTCAGATAAAAGTTCAGATGTATTTCAAGGAACCTACTGGTCTTCTCAGAAGGTGCGCAGACTTTCGCTCTGTTCTTTAAGCTTCCACAGATTTACTCTGCATTTCTACCCAGCATAATCCGGATGTCATAATTCTGCAAGAAACCTAGCTTTCAACCGGCAAACATCTTCATTTTAAATATTACCGTTCATTTCGCCTAGATCGCCAGTCAAGAGGAGGTTGTTTACTTACTACAGTGTCTTCAACATTTTGCCACAGGGCTAAGGTATCTTTTAAAAAAATGTCTCCTGACTGTGAATTTTGGCTTTAGACTTTGTACTTCCTGGGTGCTCTCCGTTTTCCAAAGCAAATTGTTATTTCCCCTCTGGAGTACAGGATATTAGACCTCTGGAATTGTTGCTCGCTAACTGTAAAAACCCAGTTCTCGTGACTGGCAACTTCCATTCTCACCATGTGTCGTGGGGTTTTAGGACTAATCTATGCGACAAGCGCCTTTTGGGACTGGGTTTCTGATCACAACCTTATGTGCTTAAATTCAGAATCGGCCACTTATATTCGTGCACAGACTCAATCTGTCCTGGCATTGGCGTAACGGTTTGGTCGACTGTTGATTGCGGCAACTGAAGAGACCATATACCTATTCATTTTGATATTGTATGTCGTATATCTCCTGCATCTTCTCGGTTGCGGTCACATGTAAATTATGACAGATTTCAGACGGCGTTGCGCTCTACACCTGCGTCAGTGTCTAACATCGCCGTCGCAGTTTCTGGTGCGTCCAACTAAAGGGAATTCTTCTACCTGGTGGAATGCGCACTGTATAAGAGATTACAGACTGAGGAAGGCAGCATGGAAAAAGCTTCTTCATAACCAATGGCCAAATAACTGGAGTGATTAATAAATTTATTGCAGCCACCTTTAAACGCACAGTTTCTCGTGCGAAGGAAAAATATGACTCAGAACACTTCGATTATCTTTCGAAGTCGGGCACGGCGAGGCCTTCAGAATGAAGCCAGCTGAACCTTTTGTCCTGTTCTTACAGGCCTTCCTGTGCCATGCTTCAACATCGGATCACGACTCAAGTACGTGCTATGTTGCCGACAGCTACGATGGTCATCTTTTGCGGCTGCCTGCGTGGAAAGCTACCGCATGGAACGGACTGGCGCATGCGCTCCCTGGGACTACAACTTCGTCGATGATAACGGACCGCACTGGCTATTTAAGCTCAGTCTTCATCGAGCATTCGTGTGGGCACGGCGAGGCCTTCAGAATGAAGCCAGCTGAACCTTTTGTCCTGTTCTTACAGGCCTTCCTGTGCCATGCTTCAACATCGGATCACGACTCAAGTACGTGCTATGTTGCCGACAGCTACGATGGTCATCTTTTGCGGCTGCCTGCGTGGAAAGCTACCGCATGGAACGGACTGGCGCATGCGCTCCCTGGGACTACAACTTCGTCGATGATAACGGACCGCACTGGCTATTTAAGCTCAGTCTTCATCGAGCATTCGTGTGGGCACGGCGAGGCCTTCAGAATGAAGCCAGCTGAACCTTTTGTCCTGTTCTTACAGGTTAGTAAACAACAAAAATGTTTTAGAAGTGATGATAGGTTCATTATTGTTCTGCCGTGCCCCACAGTGTGTGTTGATCTTGTACTGGAATGTATCTCATTGTTGTTGATACTTGCTGGTGATGTTGAGCAAAATCCTGGGCCTGATACTGTCGAAAAAATGTTCAGTGAGCTCTTGAAAGGACAGAAAGCGCTCATTGAGGATATGAGGCAAGTTAAAGAAAACCAGAGTTTGCTTTCCCAGCAATTTGATAAAGTGAATGAGAAGATGCTAGAAATTGAGAGCAATTTATTGAATATGCGCAAAAAAGAAGAAAAACTAGAAGCATTGGTGCATGACCTGGGAGTAACTATCCGTTCACAGCAACAGAAAATAGTCGAGATGGAAGACCGAGGCCGACGAAATAATCTTCTCGTATTCGGAATATCGGAAACTGATAGTGAAACTAGCGTCGAACTTAAGAAGAAAGTATTGGACGATGTGTTCCACGAACGCCTTGGTGTCAGAGTTAACACGGTAGAACGGATACACAGGCTCGGAAAGAGGGGTGTGGACAAGGTGCGCCCAGTGATCGTTCGTTTCTTCGATTACAATGAAAAAATGAATTTATTTAGGAACTGCAAGAAACTAAAGGGCAGCAATACTTCTTATCACATGATTATTCCCAGGCGACTTTACATAAGCGTAAGAAACTGTGGGCAAGTGCACAGCATGAGAAGGACAATGGCGCAAAGATTCGGCTCGAGCATGACAGGCTTTTTATTGATAAAGAGGAATTTGTCTGGGATGACGACAACCACTGCCGCGTGAGGGTAGAACGCACGCTTGCTACTGTTAATAAAAACGAATGACAGTTTGGGATAAAAGAAAGAAATTTTACATTGATAAATTTGAATGCACGCAGTCTCCTGAATAAAACTACTGAGCTAGAACACATTATCATGCTTTACCAGCCAGATGTCATTGCAGTAACAGAAACATGGTTGCGTCCTGAAATAACTGATAGTGAGATAGTACCACCTACGTATCGAATGATACGTAAGGATCGTGACACGCGCGGTGGTGGTGTGGCGCTTATTTTTAAAGAAGGAATCGAATTTGTTCTTATGAAGGATTGCCCTAACACGGAGAGCATCTGGTGCCGGATAAAAGTTGGTGTTTCTTCTTGTGTTATTGCCGCAGTATATCGACCCCCCAGTGCCCCTATTACATTTCTTGAATCGTTACAAGAATACGTTTCAAATAATGTACCTAGAAACGCAAGTGTGATCATTGCCGGTGATTTCAATTTGCCTAGTATATCTTGGGAGTCACTTGATGCAGGCACAACTGATGCTAAACACTGTGAGGTCATGTTAGACATTGCTTTTAATAATGATCTCACGCAAATTGTCAAACGCACAACAAGGATTGGAGCAAGTACGGAATCAATACTGGACTTGGTTTTTGTAAACAGCAAAATAACTGAATATGATGTGTCCGTTAAGGAAGGGCTTTCTGACCATAACCTTGTTTTAGTTTCTTTCAAACGGCTTAGACCACCGGAAAAAACGAAAAGGCTAACTATTTCTGTTAACGATTTTTCGAATGCTGATGATGTCAGCATCATAGACTACTTGGAAATGACCTTGGATTCTTACCACGGGGAGGATGACGTCAACACTTTGTGGGAGAGGTTTAAAAATATAATCAGGTACTGCCTGCAAAAGTTTGTTCCGCAACGTCAAAAAACGATAAAGAAACGTAACCCTTGGATAAATCGTGAGATAATCCAGCTAAAGCGAAGGATAAAGCGGAGAAAACGCAACAGAGTAAGGAATCAAAATGAAATTTCGCACCTATCTTCGATACTTAAAGAGAAGTTATTGACAGCAAAAGATAGGTATTTTTCCGAAAAGCTCACCCAATTTATGAAAACCTCCCCACAGCGTTTTTGGCGTCACCTTTCACCCTCGAGGGAAAAAATGGAGTTTCTTACAGTGGATGGTTGTGTTGTTACTGATAAATCAGAAATCGCTAACAGATGTAATGCCTATTTTCATTCTGTATTTAGCCCTTCTAACACTATGCCCCAGAATTCAATAAGCGGATTATGCTCCAAACCGTCTGACACACCCGCTATTACATTGTCCCATGAAGGAATATTTTCCCTCCTCCTTAATTTAGATACAAAAAAGTCTTCCGGTCCTGATTCTATTCCTAATGAGTTCCTAAGAAGATACGCGGAATGGATCGCAAAATATTTAATTATCATATTCAATGCATCACTGAAGCAACATTCCTTGCCAAATGACTGGCTGCAGGCTAGGATAGTTCCAGTACCCAAATCTGGAAGCAAGCACGTTCCCGACAATTACAGACCTATTTCTATCACCTGCTCCTGTTGCAAGATGCTTGAGCACGTCGTGGCAAACTGCTTATCCAAATATCTTGAGGACACGAACAAACTAAATCCCAATCAATATGGTTTCAGGCGGAAGCTCTCTACTGTTACCCAACTTGTTGAAACACTGCATGATTTTTCAAAAGCCTTAAACAACAGAGACCAAGTGGATGCAGTTTGCCTAGACATGTCTAAAGCATTCGACCGTGTACCCCATGATGAACTTCTTAACAGGCTCATTGACTTAGGCATAAACACAGATATTGTGTACTGGATTAAAGCTTACCTTACTAATAGAACCCAGTATGTGGAGGTAGACGGTGCGAAATCTGACGTCCTGGGTGTACCCTCAGGTGTCCCTCAGGGGTCTGTGCTGGGGCCCATATTATTTTTATGCTATGTTAACAACATCGCAGTCTCACTTCCTCCTCAAATAACAGTCCGGCTATTTGCGGATGACTGTTTAATATATTCAATCATATCAAAGCCAGAAGACCAGCTCACATTAAATTTGGCGTTGAACTCCATTAATCAATGGTGCGCAGCTTCTAGAATGAAAATTAATTATACGAAAACATCATATATTACACTGACAAACAAAACCAAAAATATTTTTTCATTTGGTTATGAAATAGATGGGCGGAATATAACATGTGTCAACTCCTTTAAGTATTTAGGTGTCACTATATCATCTAATCTAAGTTGGAATTTACATATTGACAACATATGTTCAAAAGCTGAAACTAAGTTGTGGTACCTTAGAAGAAAACTGAAACTTGCATTCACAAAAGCAAAACTAACTGCCTATCTCGCGCTGGTACGTCCGACACTGGAATATGCAAGCGTCATATGGGATCCGTATCAGTCAAATCAAACGTATAAGATTGAAAAAGTTCAAAGAAGGGCCGCCAGGTTCATTCTGTCAAAATATAGATATACTGATTCCGTGACTGACATGCTGCAAGAATTACAACTTCCTTCACTGTCGAAACGAAGGAAGATCGCCAGGCTAAAATTTCTTTATCTTTTGCGCAATAATCACTTCAACTTAAACACAAGCTGCTATTTGCAACAGCGTTCGTGTCGCCCTGTAAGAAGCTCCCACAGTTACCAGATTACACCCATGATGGCCCGTATTAACTGTTTTAAATACTCCTTTTTCCCCAGAACAATAACAGAGTGGAATTCCCTGCCTCAGACCTTTCTGCAAATAGACAATCTCCCCCAATTTGAAAATTGCTTGTACCGTCACTTACCTGAATAGACATCCTTGTAATTTTGTTTTTCTTTTCATACGTTTTGTTTCCCTACTGCTATTTTATGGTTGTAAGCTAAAATATTTACCCGCTAGCGTTTGTGCTTTAGGTCTGTATCTGCAGTGCAGGACAGCTGTGTTGCGATGACTGTCGTTTTCAAATTGACTATTTTGAATTGTGCACTGTTCATACTTGTGGCTGTGTGACATAACTTACATATGTATCTGTTTTCACCCTGTAACGGCCTACGGCTGACATTATCAATAAATAAAAAATAAATAAATAAAAAACGGACGTACACTATTCGGCATTCTACGGTCTAGAAAACTGCTCACGTCCTCTAGTAATTTACAGTCGTTAGTTATGTCACTTAAAGAAGCAATCCAGGCGGTTCAATTAATTGCCACGGGCATGCAAAAGCTGTTTTCGTCTTTACTGCCTTTGCGACCAATGTTGTTTGCGTCAGTGGTGCCAAATAATAATGCCTCAGAAGTTAATCTATCGCAGCTTTCCCAAGTTGTACAGAGATTACCAGCGGTTTCTCCTGGCCCTGATGGTGTTACTACAAAGATGCTCAAGATTCTCTATGGGGAGTCTCCCAACTCCTTGTTGCACCTCATAAACTACTCCATCAAACACGCTTGAACACCTCCTGAGTGGAAGCTGGCCAAGGTTATTCCTTTACTGAAAAATCAGGGTGGAGGCTATGGATTGGGTAATATTAGGCCAATTTCTTCAGCATCAAACGTGGTAACATTAATAGAACGGATGTTACTAATTCAGGCCTCAGCCTTCGTGGACAGCAAAAATATACTCAGCCCGTGTCAACTCGGATTCCGGCCGCGGTGTTCAATATGGAATGCACATGCTGAAATTGAGAGCAGAATTCTCCTTGCTCGTCGTCAACGCCAGGTAGCGGCTTTGGTTACGCTAGACGTCGCTAAAGCTTACGATAGCGTAGAACACTCCATCCTAATACATAGGCTACAGTTTCTTCAGTTTCCAGATTATATACTTGCTTGGATATCTGCATTTCTTTATAACAGGGAATTCTTTTGCGTTCATAATGGTGTCCATTCAGAAACGTACAAACAAATGAGAGGTGTACCACAAGGAGCTGTTCTTTCTCCTGTGCTCTTTAATATCCTGTTGAGCTCAATCCCTCTCCATCGACATGTACGCACTTACGTCTATGCGGACGACATTGCGTTTTTTGCGGCTGCGCCGGACATACATTCCCTGCATGGTCTGCTGCACTCATATTTGAGTACACTTGAGAACTTGCTGAGCAACTTACACCTGAAGTTAGCAAGTGGGCCGTCCTTGTTTTCCCTCTACAAAATCCTGTAGAGGTCTCTCTCACTTGCCACTTACAACCAATACCGCAGGTTCAATCTTTAAAATACCTTGGGGTCATTTATAACGAGAAACTCACCTGGCGACCCCGCATTGACCATGTAGCGGTGAAAGGAGCTCGTGCCGTGGGCATGTTGCGTAGTCTGTGTAGTCACCGGTACGGCTTGCGAAGAGATGCGCTATTAACGATTTACAAAATGTATGTCAGGCCAATTATGGAATTTGGATCTGTGTTGTTTTCAGACTCGGCTACGTACAAACTTCGTCCTTTCGTCCTTTTGGAGAGGGAAGCACTACGGATGTGCCTCGGCCTCCCAAATTTTGTGGCTACCAATGTAATGTACGTTGAAGCCCGAATTCCCCCCCTCTTATCTCGACTACAAATTTTACCTGTTCAGACCTACCTAAGAATCTACGAATCTCATTTTCACCGTTCACAAAACATTTTCTGTTGCCAGCCGACCTACTTTTTTAGTGCCCTCTGGTGTCGTTTTCATACCCCACAGTTGGTGTTTGTGCAAAGATTCAGTGTTTAGATGTGAAAATTTGTGGCATCCTTCCTGCGCTATGCAGAGGGCCCGCTGTCCACATTGTTTTCGACGATATTTACCCCAAAAATGCAAACCTTTTGCCACCCTTTATTCTAAATGGTCTACTAGACGATCATCTAAGGACCTTACCTACAAATATTGTAATAGCAACCGACGCATCGGAGTGCAATGAAAGGGCAGATGTGGGAATATTCTGTTCACATTTCGACTGGTCCTTTTTACTGCGGCTTCCAGATTTCACCCTTATTTTTAAGCAGAGTTTCTGGCAGTAGTACTTGCCCTGCGCAAGCTACACCCCTCGATTGCCGCAGCGGCAGTAATTACCCATTCTTTATCTCTGTTCGTCCCTCGCCGCACATGTTGACGGTCCCATTTTCAATACATTCTTGTCTCTGCTTCCATTTTGCTTGCATTTGCTGTTTCCATTTCCTGCTTGCATTTGAGTCTTGTTCATTTAGTATGGGTTTCCGGTCACAGCAGTGCGACAGTTAATGAGATTTCTGATACGCTCGCAAAGGCTTCCCTAAGCGGCCCCGTGTTGCCTATCATCCCGGCTACAGCCTATATTACAGCATCTAGGTTTCGGCGACGTGCGCTTTTAAGCACGCAAGACACAACACTTGTAACATCGGCTGATTATCAGCACCACAGATATTCTTGGAACAGGCAAGTCTGTCGATCTCGGCAGCTTGAAGTATCTCTGACGAGGCTGCTGTGTCGTATACCTCCTCTAAATTTCTATTTACACAGGTCGGGTTTGGCGCTCTCTCCCCTTTGTGCATTTTTCCATGAGCCTGAATCTATTGAGCATTTTTTGCTCTATTGTCGCCGATACACCTCTTTGAGAAGGTTGCTGTAGGAGCCCTTGCGGCCCATTGGCCTTAGTTTAAGCAGCCCCCTCTTGCTATCATTTGGTGCCACCACATTCGGGTTCAGCCACAGATCTGTTTGTACCGCTGTTCTAAATTCCCATCTAGAATCTCACCGGCTGCCATGCTAAGGGTTACAAAATTTTCTTTCCTCTCAATTATTACATTTTGACTTAATAATTCTGTTCCATGCAGGTCCTCTCTTTATTATTATTATTATTATTATTAACTACTCATTTGCTTCTTGTGTTATTTTGCAACGTTTTTCGGACCATTATCTCGTCGCTTGTCGTTCGTCTCCATCGTCTCCTACACCAGCTGCTCTTAGATCCACCACATCCAATAATTTAAGATACATCACCGTAACCGACCAAAGGACCTTGGATAACTTGATTAGCAGTTTTAATTGGATGGCAAAAACTGAATCTAATTCTCCAGAGAAGGTGTACAGTATCTTCTGCGACCAAATAAAAAAGTTAGAAAATAATTCAAAGCACGTCGTAATAAACAAGCGCAGGAAGGATTACAGCTGGTTGACTGCAGATATGATGCGAGCCGTTTCCTATAGAGACATGCTCTGGAAACGGTGTAAGCATGCCTCAAAAAATAAACACCTACGTCTTTAGTAGAAAACCGCACGAAATAGGGTAGTTGCCTTAATAAGATGCACGAAGCGCCAGTACTTTTTCGAAAAATTTCATCAGTCGTCAAGGAATCCCGCAAAAACATGTTCACTGATAAATTATCTTCGTGGCAAGAACGCTGCATACATTTCCCCAATCTCGTTTTTTCCAGGCGACTCGGTCGAGGTTGCAGATAAGTTCAATCAACTGTTTGCACTGGCTTCCGAGAATGCATCTTCTTGCCAGGCCGTCCAATACACGCTTAAGGAATCTATTTCAGCGTCCGCTTTCCTACCTAGATTTTCAGAAAATGAACTTCACCAAATAATTTTCAGCGTTAAGCGCAATAAGCCTCCTGGAATCGACGGCTTATCTGCGAACCTGCTACAAAGGAACTTTTCAGCATTGTCCAATGTCCTGCTCTTCATGATAAACGGTTTTCTTGATACCGCGCTTATCCCCAAGGAGCTTAAAACTGCGATTGTTAAGCCCTTTTATAAAGAAGGAAAAAGGGATGACATCAAAAACTATCGGCCTATTTCAATCCTACCCATACTGTCTCATATTCTTGAAAAATTCCTTTTAAAATCCATGTCGTCTTTCGTTGAGAAATTTTCAATTCTGTCGACTCGACAGTTTGGTTTTGTGTCCGGTCGTGGTACGATAACCCTTCTAGAAGAGTTCTCTGATGAACTGTTTTCGGCTTTTGACCAAAATTTGTTTAGCGTTGCTTTATTCCTGGACATATCAAAAGCTTTCGAGACAGTTCATTACGGGATTCTTTTACAAAAATTATATTCCAGCGGTTTTAGAGGGCCATTTTACGATGTCCTTAAAAGCTATCTCGCCGAACGATCACAAGTAGTTGTCTTAGACGAAATTAAAAACGCAAGTGGTAAACTTTCACTGAAGGCCGGAGTTCCTCAGGGTTCTATGTTATCACCTCTACTTTTCAATATATTTATTATGATTTATCTAGGGTTGTTTCAAAAGGTTTAATATTTCAATACGCTGACGACACTGTTCTGCTCTCAAAACATGTTTCTTACAGCATGGCTGTCTAGAATCTCCAAGGTAATATACACAAAACAATGACTTGGTTCGCTGATAACCATTTAAAGGTTAACACCTCAAAAACCCAACTCTTTTGCTTTAAATCCCCTTTAAAATTAACCGCTATAAACGCGCCAGTTTTTCTACAGTCACAACTGCCATTCCTGTCGATGCGTGCCAACTACCTACATGAACTCGGTAAAATACCTGGGAGTATTCTTTGACAGTGATATGTCGTGGCACACTCAGCTATCACATGTTTGTGATAAGCTCAAGAGCGCTGCATGGTTGTTTTTCAACATCAAGTCTCTCGTACCGTTTCCAGTAAAAAAAAATGAAAGCACATGCTTTGGTCTACAGCACCCTTCGATATGGGATTACCGTCTTTGCTTTTTGCCCTACCCGATGGCAAAACCGCGTGGATTCTTTGTTAACGAACATACTGAGAAATCTAGCCTACAATAATCCGTCACTCAAAAATCATAACATCTTCTCGGCGCTTGGCTTGCCTTGCTTCTGGTCTTTGTTTGTACAAACTGTGGCGCTACGGCATTTTTGGTTCAGTGATTTTAAAACGTGCTATACAGCTCCCCGAGGCCTTCGTAATAGTGTTCGCTATGTAGTGCCGCGATCCTCAACAAGATATGGTGAAGCTAGACGCTGTATTTACGTGCCGAAAATTCTGAACGATTTGCCAAATGAGGCATTCTCGATTCAGTCAAAAAAGGCATTGAAAAAGATTATTTGTTCATTGTAACGCGGTTGTTTCAATACTTCTAAAAAGTATTGGTCATCACCTCTGAATTATGTTCATCTTATCTTATGTGTATTGATTCTTGTCTCGTGATTTGCTCCTTGTTTGTGTTTAGCCTCTTAACTGTTAATACCCCTGCATTCACCCTGTTATGCGTCGAGTGAATATTGCACACTCGTCCGCTGATTTTGCCGGGCCAAGTCCTTCAAGCCATTGGTGGCTTTGACAGGCCCGTTTCTTGTACTTTGAATTCTTTTGTGCAATATTATTATTATTATTATTATTATTATTATTATTATTATTATTATTATTATTATTATTATTATTATTATTTTGAAGTCGAAACTTTCATTCCTTTTCTGTTCATGAGGAAGAATCCTCCGGTGTTGCTTTCCGGCGTGGATTTCATTTTAGTTGCCTGAATACAGGTGAATAGTCACCCGATTCTTGGCCGATCCCCCAGTGTGGGTATGTGCCATCTTTTTATAGGCTAACAACAACAACGACATCTCAGGGATCTAGAAGACCCACCATTTATTGATGGCTACGTCTGGGAAGGAAACAACAGAACTATAACGGAGAGGAAGCGAGGAGGAGTAGGTATGCTGATACATCAAGGAAAAAAGTGGCAAAGAATAAAGTGAACTTGCAAGGAACATATGGGTATCAGGTACAATTGCTGGTAAAAACATATGGCTAGGAATAGTTTATTTAGGGACAGGTTACAAATGCAGTCAAGAAAATAAGGGTCTAGTTAAGTGTCTTAATGACGATCTAAAGCAGTTTGGAGAAGGCGCCGATATTATTCTGCTGGGGGACATGAATGGCCACATCGAGGATCTGGATAGATACACAGATTGTAACGGGAAGTTGATGCTATACTTCTGTGAGCGACACAACCTAGTTATTGCAAATAAAGAAAATAAGTGTGAGGGACAAATCACGTGGGAATCCCGCAACAGGCAAACGACCACCGACTACTGCTTAATGTCGCAGGGGATGTATAGCAAGCTCGCAAAAATGGAAATAGACGAAGAGGGGATGTACAGGCTCGGAAGTGATCATAAGCGTATTTTTATACAGTTAGGAGCCCTTCTCAAAAGAGAAATGGAGGGGAGTCAAAAAGAGTACGCAAAATTAAATGACGAACAAATAGCGCTAATAGCGGCCGGCATAAAGGAAGCAATAGAGACACATCCCATAAAAAAGTGGGATTATAATCAGTTTAAACTACTCATTAGCACAAAAATACAAGAAGCAAAAAGGAGTAAACCGCTGGGGAGGAAAGAGAAAGCAACGAAGTTGGTGGAAAAAGGAAATTAGGGAGTCCATCGAGCAACAACGGTTGGCATACGGGAACACAAAGAAACGAAGAGGGCGCAGTTATCTGAAGAGGGAATAGGCCGAAAATGGGAATCTTATCGACAAAAGAAACAGCAAGTGCAGGTCCTCGTCCAGGCTAAAATAAAGCAGTCCTCTGATCGCTCACTGGCTGAAGTTCGCAATGCAACTAAAGGGGGGCCAAGAAAATTCTGGAACCATATAAGCTGGCTGGGCAAAGGGAATCACAGAAAGCACTAACAGATTCACGATGCCGAGGGAAAATGTTTAGAGGGAGATGCGCTGATAACTACATTGCATCAGTTATAACTGAGTCATTTCAGAAATACGATAGAGTAATCACCCCAAATGAGGGAGAAACACACGACAGCACAATAGAGAACAGTGTAGAACTGATAAAGCTTAACTGGAAAAAGGCAGAAGCAAATATTCCAAGATGTACGTCCACAGGAATAGACGAAATTCCAATCAAGCTAATTGATAAACTTGGCCAAAGAGACAAGGAAACGCTGATGCATTGGAGGCAGTCATAACAATTAAGAAAATTCCGCACAGCTGGAAACAAAGTAAAATTTATTTATAAAGGGAAAGGCGTTAAGACGAACACAATATCCATCCGACTGATTACGATAACATCAGTTACATACAGGCTGGCGATGCAGGCGGTGAAATTAAAAATGCAGTCATGGGTAGAAAGTAATAGAATACTTGGAGAACTTCAGAACGGGTTCAGAAGTGGAAGGCGCTTAGATGATAGCCTGTTCGTGCTTACCCAGTGCATAGAAATAGCTAAGGCGGAAAATAGGCCTCTGTATTTAGCCTTCCTGGACATAAGCGGTGCATACGACAACGTGAACAGGGAACTCCTGTGGAATATATTAAAAGGTGAAGGCGTCGGTCATGAGGTAATTGATTTTCTACAGGAAATATATCCGGAAAATGAAGTTGAAATAACAGGGGAAGGAATTAAGAGTACAAAAACTGTCCAGGTACACAAAGGATTAAGTCAAGGTTGTCCTCTATCGCCGCTGCTGTTCATGCTTTATAGAATAAATATGGAAAGAAGGCTACAAGGAAGCAACCTAGGTTATGATCTGTCGTACAGATCAGGCGGAAAGGTGGTTGAGCAACGACTACTGGGTTTAATGTATGCGGACGATATTGTACCGTTAGCAGATAGCCAGGAAGATTTGTAAACTTTGGTTAACTGCTGTGGAAACGAAGGAGGCAGTCTAGGATTCAGTTTTAGCTTAACTAAGTCAGGTGTGATGGTTTTCAACGGTACAACTGATCAGGAGCTTAGAATACAAGGTCATGAAATACCCCGAGTGGCGGAATAGAAATATCTCGGGGTATGGGTGAACGAAGGGCCTATGTGTACGGAAAAGCACATACAGTCTCTCATAGCAAAAGGGCGAAGGGATGCCGTGATAATGAAACATAGGGCATTGTGGGGGTACAACAGGTATGAAGTACTAAGAGGTATTTGGAAAGGAATAATGGTACCGGGGCTTACTTTCGTGAATGCGGTTCTATGCTTAAGGGCTGCAGTTCAGTGGCGATTAGAAGTGAATCAGAGAGCTGTTGGAAGATTAGCACTAGGTGCCCACGGGAAAACTACAAACGAGGCAGTACAGGGGCATATGGGCTGGGCAACGTTCGAAGCACGGGAAGCCCAGAATGAAATACTATACGAAGTACGCCTGAGGAAATTGGACGATAACAGGTGGGCAGCTAAAGTATTTTAATACCTACACAGAATGAGCGTTGACTCACAGTGGCGGAAACGAACTAGAAAGCTGACCAGTAAGTTTGCCAGACACGAGGAAGGAGAAAGAGCATTAAACTACAGGGTAAAAACGTCGAAGGCAAACATTGGATAGATTCAATGAAAAAGAAGCGTAGTGTAGAACTATATCGATGCTGGAAAATCAGATCAGGAAGGAAACGTTTTATGATAACTCAAGAGGCAGTGCCCTCCTCTTTGAAGCTAGGTCAGGAGGTCTTAGAACGCGCAGCTACAAAAAGAAATTTACCGAAGAATATTACATATGTGCTGTGTGTGGTAAATCTGTAGAAACAATAGAACACCTCATTCTAAAATGTGATGGTGTCCCATCCGATGCTGATGCAGACACAGTCACTCTTCCTGAGGCCTTAGGATTTAGAGATAATAGTCATGTAAATAAATCTGCGGTGGAAATTAGCAAAAAGCGATTGGAAGATTGGTGGCTCGAAAGCAGAGAGGTGACATAAGTTTAAAAGTGTAGGAAATCGTATTTTAGAGAAAATGTCGTAGTAGGCGTGGTAGCCGCGCCAGCGAATTGAATTATTATCGCGTCATTCCCCTGGGTGTCGCCGATGGCTAAGCGGACCTTCAATGGAACTTTATTTAAGGCCTTCGAACATGTTTATTCATTCCTAAAAGGTTCGCAAGGGACATTGCATGAGGGAGTATTGCTGGAGATTATAATGCACTGCACAAGTGTTGTACAGCTTTTTCTATCAATACTTAACGTCAACAGTATTTCTATTATTGCTTAACGTCAACAGTAACGGCATTTGATTCATGCCAGGCACAAACGCGGAATTAAGAGTGACGGCGGCAATTATTATTTTCATTCGCAAGGAGCCGACACGCACAGAAAACAGATAGGTAGAAGGAATTCGGCACGTAGACGCATATCCGCAAGCCATTTAGACACAACAGTAACAATGACTTCTTATTTATTTCTGCTGCCATGCAGCCACTGCTGTTTTAAACAAATGAGGCAGATTTGTCACCACTGCATATATTTATGCTCGCTCATTTCCTCATTTCGCCTGTTTTTCTTTCAACTTTTTCTAGCACGTCACAGCTGCCTTAGCAACGGCTCAGTTTAAGGTGCTTCGCCCATTGGCGTATTTCTGCCTTTTTTTAATTGACTACTTTCACATAGAGATGTGCAGTCTAGTTACTTATTAAGTGAAACCTTAATTCTGACTTCTTCAGGGAGGTCGGTGTGAATGGGGCAACCAACTTCTTTCTGCAGTCTACTTCTAACCACTTCCAACACATCAAGAATACTTTCGGAATGCAGTAGATAAACCATTCTGTGAAGAAGTTTTAAGGTTTCAACACAAAGCCATAAAGCTGCGCCGATGGGTACAGCGCAGTCCTCCGTGGTAGCGGTATTTTGTCAGCCTCGCAAGGAAAAATGTCTCATTGGGAGAATGTATTGTATGCAAGGTTATGCACATTTGGTAATTTGTCTTCAATACACACTTACCTGCAACATATCCTGCTAGATGGAAAAAATAGTCTACAGTAACTTTTAGCAACGTGCTCATCGTGGTCATGCGCTGGCATACAAGCTGAATTCTGTTCTTGATGGAAGGCCTTGACACTGCCTTTGAAGGCTTCTTATCTGGGCATGCTCCATCACATCTGTCTTCAAAGTCTAGCAGAGAATCTAGCACTTTCTCAGGATGATTACCTTGCGATACTCAATTTATGGGCCCTCAAAATGAAAGGCAATTGCCTAAGATTAAAAATTGGGTCAGTGTATGGTACTGGGTGCATTTCTGCCTCATGATTCTGAAAAGGTTCTCAAGAGGTTCTTGGCTAAGCTTTGAAGTCATCAGATATCTGTACTTCAGCTTTTCTGTCAGGTATGCTAACAGTTGGAGTGTGCTGAAAATATTCAAACGAAGAACAGCGGCTGTTGAGGCGCTCAGAAAACCACGACCCTTTTTTATAAACCTCTCCCAATTAACAAGGAATGTTAAAAATGTCTTTATACGTGAACGTCACCATACGGGAAGAAAAACGTGAAGTGACCCCGAGAAGGGCGCAAACCAGCGCAAAACCGCACAACAAAACAGCGAGACCCGCCGCGGTGGCTCAGTGGTTAGGCGCTCGGCTACTGATCGAGTACCCGGGCTCGAACACAAACGCGGCAGCCGCAATTCTATGGAGGGGAACGCAAAAGGCGCCCGTGTGCTGTGCGATGTCAGAGCACGTTAAAGATCCCCAGGTGGTCGAAATTATTCCGGAGCACTCCAATACGGCACCTCTTTCTTCCTTCCTTCTTTCAGTCCCTCCTTTTAACCCTCCCCTTTCGACGCGGTTCAGGTGTCCGCCGAAATGTGAGACAGATACTGCGCCATTTCTTTTGCCCAAAAAACAAATTTAATTTAGTTTAATTTAATTTACAACAACGATCCCGCAAGATCACACGCCGCGCAACAACAGCGAAGGCAAATCCTACCCTGAAGCTTTCTGTGGCGCCACCTCGTGTCGGCGCCGCGAAGCAGAAGCCTGTCGACATACAGAGGGCCACCCCTTCCCATTGAGCCGCTGCGGAGTGAGCACACTACCCAATATTCTAGTTCACTATACTGTGGCTGCGCACCACCCTGTGGCTGCGCCGCCATGCTCTCACGTGGTTGGTCACGTGGTGCGGAGCAGCTGCTGGCGGCGCGGCGCCGTGGCTGATCACGTGGTTCGTCACGAGACCAAGTTCCACTCAGCCAGCTGTAGCTATCGCGTCACTCCAGGTTTTACCAGAGCTAAACCACCACCAATATTTTTTTTTCCGTCTCCTCGCGCTGCAGAACGTAGAAGGCCGGGTAGACGTGCGGGCTAGTTGGCGGTTCATACTTGCTTAAAACAGCGCAAAAGACGCGGACGCGTCTTTTGCGCTGTTTAAAGCAAGTGAGAATGTAGAATTTCGGGAATGTTTTCTTCGATTCCTGGAAGTACTGAGAACTCACACCTGTCCGCAAACTTGTGAGGAGGATAATTTTGTTGCAAACGGGAAGCCGCAATTGCGATTAGGGTACCTTCACTGGTGGCATGAAACATGGAGTAAAATATTTCTGAGGGCACTCAAGTCTACTTATGTGCAGATATTTGAAGGCATGGAACATTCTAGAACGCGAGTTTTTTTTCATGACACCTCTATCTATGTTTTTCTTTCATTTATGTTTGTGTTTGTTCTTTTGATTTTTCTTATATTATATTTTTGCGATCATTATATTTGTTAGATTTGTATTTTTTTATTTTTCCCTGCTTCGGTAAACGTCTGGCTGATTACTTGTACTTGGCTCTCTTAGTTGGTTCTTTTGTTCTATTGTATTTTTGTATTGTGATGCAGCGATGGCGTAGAGGTAGAGCATCCGCCTCGCGTGCAGGAGGACCGGGGTTCGAATCCTGGTGCCGCGCAATTTCCCACCGGGTTTAAAAAAAAAATGCGCGTGTCGATGGGATTGCATTCCCAGGCCTGGAGTGCGGCCTGATCTCGGTGACTAGAACGGACAACGCACTCTCTCACCAGAACAGGATTTGGCCACCCTGGTGCAGTACTTGGCCACAACCTTCTATGATCAAACCAATTAACCCTCGGCCCTCAGTCCCCAGCGGCTGCCGAGCAACTGACCACGGCGGCGGTCAGACCAGTGACGCAGCGGAGGGTGCTCAGAATCTCTGGCTCCGGACAGGCCGCCATTGGAATCTTAACCTGGCAACGTTTAACGCTAGAACTTTATCTAGT
This sequence comes from Amblyomma americanum, assembly GCF_052857255.1. NCBI lineage: Eukaryota > Metazoa > Arthropoda > Arachnida > Ixodida > Ixodidae > Amblyomma > Amblyomma americanum. The sequence continues at coordinate 150,113,691 of NC_135503.1, forward strand.
GAGGCTAGCCTAGCAGTGCTGTTCGAGGAACTAGCGGGAATTAAATGCGATGTGATAGGGCTTAGGGAAGTTAGGAGGACAGGTGAGGCGTATACAGTACTAAAGGACGGACACATACTGTGCTATCGCGTATTAGAGGATAGACGAAAACTAGGTGTGGGATTCCTCATTAATAAGGATATATAGCTGGCAACGTAGAGGAGCTCTGTAGTATTAACAGAGGGTAGCAGCTATAGTAATTAGGCCTAATAGGAGGTACAAGCTGAAAGTGGTGCAGGCCTACGCGCCCACATCCAGCCATTACGACCAGACCGTTGAAAGTTTCTATGAGGACGTAGAATCGGCAATGAATAACGTAAAATCGCAGTACACTGTACTGATCGGCGACTTCAATGCGAAGGTGGGCAAGAAACAGGCTGACGACCACTCGGTAGTTGACTATGGGATAGGCTCTAGAAATAGCAGGGGAGAGTTATTAGTCGAATTCGTGGATGAAAATAATTTACGGATCATGAATACCTTCTTCCGCAATCGAGAAAACGGGAAGTGGACCTGGAAGAGCCCCAATAGTGAAACTAAAAATGAAATCAACTTCATACTATGCGCTAAACGTGGCATAATTCAGGATGTGGCCGTACTCGGAAAGGTGCGTTGTAGCGACCACAGAATGGTAAGGTCTCGAATTATCTTAGACTTGAAGAGGGAACGGAAGAAGCTAGTGAAGAGGAAGACCATTAACGAGTTAGCCGCAAGAGGGAAAGCACAGGAGTTTAGGATAGGGCTGCAAAACAGATATTCGGCTTTTACTATGGAAGACGATCTTGATGTTCATACATTGCACGATAATCTCTCATCAATAATTACGGAGTGCGCAGTAGAAGTAGGCGGTAGGACAGTTCAACAGGATACCGGGAAGCTATCTCAGGTGACAAAAAATCTCAAGAAGCGCCAAACCATGAGGGCGTCTAACCCTACGGACAGAATAGAAATAGCAGAACTTTCGAAATTAATAAACAAGCGCAAGGTAACCGACATAAGGAAGTTCAATATGGAGAGAATCGAGCATGCCCTAAAGAACGGAGGTAGCCTAAAAGCAGTGAAGAGGAAACTGGGCATAGGTAAAAACCAGATGTATGCATTAAGAGACAAGCAGGGCAATGTCATTATCAATATGGATAAGATAGTTAACGTAGCCGAAGAGTTCTACACAGATCTGAACAGTAGCAAATGTAATCAGAGCGCTAATGAGGAAGACAGCAGTGCACAGCAATGCGTCATCCCGCCAGTAACGAAAGATGAAGTAAAGAAAGCCTTAGAAGCAATGAAAAGGGGAAAAGCAGCTGGGAAAGACCAGGTAACAGCAGATCTGTTGAAGGACGGAGGGGACATCGTGCTAGAAAAACTAGCCACCCTGTATACGCAATGTCTGAAGACCTCGACTGAACCAGAAGCTTAGAAGAATGCAAACATTATCTTAATTCATAAGAAGGGAGACGCCAAGGACTTGAAAAATTACAGGCCGATCAGCTTACTATTTGTTGCCTACAAAGTATTTACTAAGGTAATTGCTAATAGAGTCAGGGCAACATTAGACATTAATCAAGCAAATCATCAGGCAGGCTTTCGTAAAGGATATTCCACAATAGATCATATTCACACTATCAATCAGGTGATAGAGAGGCGCAGAATATAACCAACCTCTATATTGACACGAGGATTGGAAGTAGAAGAAAGAGATCGCAGCCTCTAGAAGTAGACGACGCTGAAGTGTAGGTCCGCTTCTCTGGTGCCCTCGTTCAGCCGCTGCAGTTTCTTTTCAGTGTAACAACTGTTACACATCTGGTGGAGCAGTGCTGGGTACGCTTCCCGACCTGCGTACGTCTACGAGATAAAGACGGCACTCAAACCGGTCCATCAGCGCCCAAGCCGCCGCCTCCGCGGTGAGACACCTGAGTTCGGGCCTCTTGACAACCCGACGAGGAAGACGCAGCCTCGACCGACGGTCCCACCGGAAATGGCCACAGACAGTAGGTTCCCGGCGCCCATCCTCTACCACACGCCGCGAGCACCGCCATCTTTTCACGGCGACGTGTACGAAGATGCGGAAGACTGGCTGGACACCTTCGAGCGGGTCGCCCGCTACAACGGTTAGAGCGACGACCGTAAGCTCCATAATGTGTATTTTGCGTTCGAGGACTCCGCTAGGACATGGTACGAGAACCACGAGAGCAACCTGTCCACCTGGGAGACATTTCGCCAAAATCTCATAGCTACATTCCCCAACGCAGACCGCCGGGAGAAAGCTGAAGCTGCGCTTCGCTCCCGTAACCAGCGGACCAACGAAAGCGTCCGCATGTATGTAGAGGACATGACGCGCCTCTTCAAGCGTGCTGACCCATCCATGGCGGAGGAGACGAAGCTTCGCCACCTCATGCGCGGGGTCAAGCAGGAACTTTTCGCCGGTCTTGTGCGCAGTCCACCGCGTACTGTTGCCGAATTCCTCACGGAAGCGACTACCATGGAGACGACGCTCCTGCAACGAGCCCGGCAATACAATCGGGATGTAAGCACGCTTGGGCCCGCTCTTTCTTCGATGCCGCTAGGGAGTTATGCGGCCGTTTTACGGGACCTAATCAGGTCGATCGTCAGGGAGGAATTACAAGCCCTCCAGCTGCCTCCCAGCGCGCCGTCTGTTACATCGCTGTCTGAAGTCGTCCGGGACGACTTCCTGAGATCCCAAGACAGACTGAGGTCAGACCAACCTATGCATCTGTCCTCTGCCGGGCCCCAACGCCAGGCTACGACGTGAATACCGCGACTCACGCAGCGCAGCAGTCTGGTCTTTCCCGTGTGCCTGCTCGACCAGCTTATCAGCGGCCACGGAAGTGTGAAGTGTGGCGTGCACCGGACCGGCGGCCCCTTTGCTACCACTGTGGTGAGGCGGGACATCTTTACAGGGCCTGCCCGTACCGCCGAGTGGGTCTGCGTGGTTTCGCGCCCGACGACCCTTGCCCCCGGAATGGCGAACGACCATTCAAAATTGAAGCTCATCTGTCGGCCCGTCAGAGGCCTGGGACATACGGCCGCTACCATCCTAGGTCGTCATCTCCGCTGCGTCACCGTTCCCCAAGCCCTCGCCGAGACGCCGGCTACCCTGAGCGGCGTTCTCCCAGTCCACGCCGGGAAAACTAATTCCAACGGTCTCCGGAGGCAAGGCCGCTGCTGTCGGGAAAACTGAAGATCCTCCGCCGCCGATATACCGATACGCTGATTCCTCACCGGGGCAGGGTAGGGACAGCATCCGACGTCCTACTTCTGATTTGCGTGTGACGATTGACGGAACCGACACCATCGCTTTACTTGATACTGGGGCTGACTATTCCGTGATGAGCCACACCCTCGCCCAGGAATTGAGCAAAGGTTTGACACCATGGTTGGGCCCTAGCATTCGCACGGCTGGAGGTCACCTCATTAGCCCGGCCGGAAGGTGCACAGCCCGAGTCGGCATCCGCGGTTTCGTCTACGTGGGTGAATTCGTCGTGTTGAGCGAGTGTTCGAGAGATTTGATCCTGGGCCTCGACTTTCTACAGGCAAACGGTGCTGTGATCGATCTACACGAGGCGCGAGTCACATTTTCGACGAAGCAAGCCGTGGCGCACTGTAACACAGAAGGCCCAGGAGTCAACGCTCTGCGTATAGTCGAAGACGACGTAATGCTGCCACCACGGTCCAGTGTGCTGGTGTTAGTGAGGAACGACTCGTTTCACGACTACGAAGGTTTTGCGGACAGTCACCCTTCGCTGTTGCTCGAGAAGGGTTTGGCTATCGCGCGCGGTCTTGTTGAACTGAATGACGGCTGTGCGACAGTTTTTCTGACGAATTTCACGAACGAAATTCAACACCTCGCCAAAGGAACGGCCGTCGCCTTCCTCGACGACGTGGATAGGTTGCCGAATCTGTGCCCCGTACAGGTGAATCCTCACGACGATGCCGCACCAAGTAACGCCCTTCAGAAGGCTAAAATCAACCCGGAGTAGTCACCTCATCAGAAGAACCTTCTGTCGTCGCTGCTACTTGATTTTAAAGATTGCTTCGCGGCGAGCTCCAAGGTCGGACGTACGCCGGTAGCCAAGCATCGCATTGTCACCGATTCGGACACGCCACCAGTTTGTCAGCGTCCACTCCGCGTTTCGCCTAAAGAGCGCGAAGCTATTAGGACGCAAGTCGATGAAATGCTTGCAGACGACGTTATACAGCCGTCAACAAGTCCGTGGGTGTCGCCGGTGATCCTGGTGAAAAAGAAAGACAACACGTTGCGATTCTGTGTTGATTACAGGAAACTGAATAATGTTTCCAAAAAGGACGTATACCCACTCCCGAGGATCGATGATGCCCTTGACCGACTCCGGGACGCCAGGTTCTTCTCTTCCTTAGATCTGAAAAGCGGATATTGGCAGATCGAGGTGGACGAGCGAGACCGCGAGAAAACGGCTTTCGTGACACCCGACGGTCTGTACGAATTTCAGGTGCTCCCGTTTGGACTTTGCTCCGCTCCGGCCACATTTCAACGCATGATGGACACTGTTTTAGCTGGTTTGAAGTGGCAGACGTGCCTTGTGTACCTGGACGACGTGGTCATCTTTTCGTCTAGCTTCGAACAACACTTGCAGCGATTGCGCATTGTCCTTCAAGCTCTTCCGTCTGCACAACTAACGATCAAGCCAGAGAAATGCCATTTCGCCTTCGAGGAGCTCCGTTTCTCAGGACATGTCAGCGCACAAGGTGTTCTTCCAGACACCGACAAGACTTCCGCCGTCTCCAGTTTCCCACGACCAACCGACAAGAAGGCCCTCCGACGCTTTTTGGGCCTCTGCTCGTATTACCGCCGCTTTGTTAAAGATTTTTCTCGCCTAGCTGAGCCATTGACTGCCTTGACTCGAGATGACACACCCTTCGTATGGGGAAGTGCCCAAGACGCAGCCTTCGAGGAACTCCGCTGCCGCCTTCAAAGTCCACCAATACTAGCTCATTTTGACGAGAATGCAGAGACTGATGTCCACACTGACGCCAGCAATGTCGGCCTCGGAGCGATCCTCGTCCAGTGGCAGGACGGCGCAGAGCGAGTAATCGCCTACGCGAGCCGCATACTTTCTCGATCGGAACGGAACTATTCGACGACCGAAAAAGAGTGCCTTGCCGTCATCTGGGCTCTGAGTAAGTTTCGGCCTTACATCTACGGCCGACCGTTTCGTGTTGTCAGCGAGTATCACTCGCTATGCTAGCTGGCCAGCATTCAAGACTCTTCTGGCCGGTTGGCCAGATGGAGCCTCCGTTTACAGGAGTACGACGTTACGGTCGTCTATAAATCGGGTCGGCAGCACCAGGACGCGGACTGTTTATCACGAGCGCCCGTGGAACCGGCTACGCAAGACATCCCCGAAGATTGCCCTGTTCTTTGTGCCATTAGCATCTCCCGTATGGCGCAGCTTCAACGAGCAGATTCTGAGTTGGCGCCACTCGTTAAGTATCTGGAGGGTTTGAATTCTCATGTACCTCGTATGTTTCGCCGTGGACTACAGGCCTTCATTCTGCGGCGTGGAGTCCTCTACAAGCGCAACTTTGACAGCAACAAAGAGACGTTTCTGATTGTTGTGCCATCCCGGTTACGCTATGAAATCTTAAGCGCTTGTCATGATGAACCATCCGCCGGCCACTTGGGGGTTAGTCGCACACTGGCAAAGATTCTGCTTAAGTATTACTGGCCCTATTTACTCCCATCCGTGCGTAGATACGTAACAACATGCAGGGATTGCCAACGGCGCAAATCTCCTCCTCTGAAGCCAGCCGGCTTTCTGCAGCCCATAGCACCACCAAAGACCCCTTTTCAGCAAATTGGCATAGACCTCCTCGGCCCTTTTCCGAAGTCGACCAGAAGAAACCGGTGGATTGCGGTCGCGACAGATTATTTGACCCGATACGCTGATACCACGTCACTTGCAAACGGTACTGCTGCTGAAGTCACCGACTTCTTCGTCCACAACATCGTCCTGCGTCATGGCGCTCCTGCAGCTATCATTACTGACTGTGGAGCTGCATTTACGGCCCGCTTCACTCAGGCTGTACTCAAGCTCACACACACCAGCCATAGACGTACAACAGCCTACCACCCGCAGACAAATGGCTTGGTAGAACGCCTCAACAGGACCTTAAACGACATGCTTTCCATGTATATTGATATCGAGCACAAGACATGGGACGAAATTCTCCCATACGCAACATTCGCGTATAATACCGCGCAGCAAGAGATGACGCAGTTCACTACGTTCGAATTAGTCTTCGGTCGACAGGTTACCACCCCCCTCGATGCTATGCTACCCGTGGACCCCCCTGACAGTGAGAGTGAACTTGTTGTCGACGTCGCCACCTATGTTCAGCGCGCGGAAGAAGCATGGCAACTGGCCAGACACCGCATTCACCGTCAGCAGCAGATCGATGCTGACCGCTACAACCTTGGACGCCGCTACGTTACCTACCACCCAGGCGACTATGTGTGGGTTTGGACGCCCGTTCGTCGTCGCGGGCTGTCCGAAAAGTTACTGCGCCGCTACTTCGGCCCTTACCTTGTTGTCCGCCGCCTCAGCGACGTAACGTACGAAGTTGCACCAGCCTCGCCAGCTCGTTCATCGCACAACGGCAAGCGCGGCGACGTTGTGCATGTGGTGCGAATGAAGCCGTACTACGAGCGACCCCCCGAGTGACTTTCCGGCTGCATATAGTCATATTCCGTGATGTCAGACTCGTGGTGTACCTCTTGAACACTTTTTCTCCCGCTATTCGGTCTGACGGTAACACCGCATCGGGGCGATGCTCCTGAAGAGGGGGCAGTGACACGAGGATTGGAAGTAGAAGAAGAAAGAGATCGCAGCCTCTAGAAGTAGACGACACTGAAGTGTAGGTCCGTTTCTCTGGTGCCCTCGTTCAGCCGCTGCAGTTCCTTTTCAGTTTAAGAACTGTTACAATATATAGCTTTCATTAATTACCAGAAAGCGTTCGACTCAGTGGAAACCTCAGCAGTCATACAGGCATTGCGTAATCAGGGGGTAGAAGAGCCTTATGTCAAAATACGGGAAGATATATATAGCAACTGCACAGCTACTATAGTCCTCCATAATGTCAGCAATAAAATTCCAATAAGGAAGGGCGTCAGGCAAGGAGACACGATCTCGCCAATGCTGTTCACCGCATGTTTACAGGAGGTATTTCGAGGCCTGAATAGGGAACAGTTGGGAATAAGAATAAATGGAGAATACCTAAATAATCTGCGATTCGCTGATGAAATTGCCTTGCTGAGTCACTCAGGAGGTGAACTGCAAATCATGATCAGTGAGTTGGACAGGCAGAGCAGATCGTTGGGTCTAAAAATTAACATGCATAAAACCAAGGCAATGTTCAACAGCCTAGCAAGGGAACAACAGTTCACAATTCGCAGCGAGAGCCTAGAAGTTGTGACGGAATACGTCTACTTAGGGCAGGTAGTGACAGCTGATCCGGATCATGAGAGCGAGATAACTAGAAGGATAAGAATGGGGTGGAGCGCATATGGCAAATTCTCGCAGATCATGAATGCAGTTTACCAATTTCCCTCAAGAGGAAAGTGTACAACCGCTTTATCTTACCGGTACTCACCTACGGGGCAGAAACGTGGAGGCTAACGAAAAGAGCTCAGCTTAAGTTAAGGACAACGCAGCGAGCCATGGAATGAAAAATGATAGGTGTAACGTTAAGAGACCGGAAGCGGGCAGAGTGGGTGAGGGAACAAACGCGGATTAATGACATCCTAGTCGAAATCAAGAGAAAGAAATGGGCTTGGGCAGGTCATGTAATGCGAAGGCAAGATAACCGCTGGTCCTTAAGGGTAACGGAGCGGGTTCCAAGAGAAAGTAAGCGTAGCAGGGGGCGGCAGAAGGTTAGGTGGGCGGATGAGATTAAGAAGTTTGCAGGCAAATGATGGATGCAGCTGGCAAAGGATAGGGTTAATTGGAGAGACATGGGAGAGGCCTTTGCCCTGCAGTGGGTGTAGTCAGGCTGTTGATGATGATTATTTTTCACCTCTTCCTTCTTTTGCTCTCTTTTCTTCAGCCACCCAAGCCGTAACTATTAGATGTGCCAGCTATTTATTCTCCCCCTCACTCCCGTCTTGCTTTTCATTCCGTTTTTCATTTTCTTTATTCTTTGCGTTCATTATAGTTTTTATCTTCATTTTTCTAGAGCGCGGGTTTTTTTAACGACGCCTGTGCGCATTGTATTTTTTGCAGTTTTTATTTTTAGTTTTTCTTTTTGTATCTTTGCGGTTTGTTTTTAATTTCGTTTATTTTTATTGTTTGCGTTCATTACAGTTTTTATTTTTTGGTGTTTTGTTCCATTCATTCAATTTTCATGTATTTGTTATTTTAGTTTTAATGACGTCATTTGATTGACAGGAGGGGTGGACACTTCCTGCTAACGAACACTTCCGGCGGATCATGAGCCATTAAGGGCTTTCGCCTTAATATGCAGACGCTTAGCCTCATCAGTGATTCAAGCAATGACCCGTATGCATAAGGAAAAATTACATGATCGAATAAACGCACTCTGATTTCTTTTCAAACTCATAACAAATGTTGGCAATTTCGATAAGTTCTGCAATGCAATTAGAAGTCGTGTCCCGAGACCCGCAAGCTCGATCCTTATCGCTGAACTGATCATGTGACGACTTCGGCCAAGGAAAGCGTGCCCAACGCCATCTTTCTGCAAACACGACATCAACAGCCGCTTTCGTAAAACTTGCCACCCGCCATAGACAACGCACGCAGAAAATTAATATTTGCTCTGTTACCCTCCTCCCTTGTTTGACAAATCCTGAAATTGCCCCTCCGCGACGGCTCAGTGGTGAAGGCGCATGACCACTGAGTAAGGAAACCAGAGATCGATCGCGGCCGCGGCTTCTATGTTTCAATGGAAGGGAAACGCAAGGTCCCTGTGTGCTGAGCAATGTCATCATCGTCATCAGCCTGACAACACCCACTCCAGGGCAAAGGCCTCTTCCATGTCTCTCAAATTAACCCTGTCCTTTGCCAGCTGTGCCCACCGTATGGCCGCAAAACTTCTTAATCTCATCCGCCCTTCTAACTTTCTGCCGACCCCTGCTAGGCTTCCTTTCGCTTGGAATCTATTTCGTAACCTTTAAGGACCAGAGCTTATCTTGCCTTCGCATTACATATACTGCCCAATCCCATTTCTTCCTCTTGAATTCTACAAGGATGTCATTAACCCGCGTTTGTTCCTTCACCCACTATGTCCTCTTCCGGTCTCTGAACGCTAAACCTATCATTTTTCTTTCCATAGCTTGCCGCGTTGTCCTTAACTTAAGCTGAACCCTTTTCGTTAGCCTCCATGCTTCTGCCCCGTAGCTGAGTACTGGTAAGATACAGATGTTGTATATTTTCTCTTGAGGCGTATCGGTAAACTGCCATTCATGATCTGAGAGAACCTGCAGTATAAGCTTCACCTCATTCTTATCCTTCCAGTTGTTTCTTTCCCATGATTCGGATCAGCTGAGTCTACCTGCCCTAAGTAGGCATATTCCTTTTCCATTTCCAGCACCTAACTGCCAACTGGGAACTACTTTTTTCTTGCTAGACTGTTGAAGATTACTTTGGTTTTCTGCATGATAATTTTTAGACCCACCGTTATGCTCTGTCTGTCTAACTCATTGATCATGATTTGCAGTTCACCTCTGCACTGACTCAGCAAGGGAATGCCATCAGCGAATCACAGAATATTTAGGTATTCTCTATTAACTCTTATCCCCAACTGTTCCCAATTCAGGCGTCGGAATACCTCCTGCAAACCGGCGGTGAATAGCATTTGTCGAGATCATTTCTGCTTGCCTGACGCCTTTCCTTACTGGAATTTTATGGCTGACTTTATGGAGGACTACGGTAGCTGTGCAGATTCTACAGATATCTTCGAGTATTTGGACATAAGGCTCTTCTGCACCCTGATTACGAAATGCCTGCATGGCTGCTGAGGTTTCTACTGTGTCAAATGCTTTCTCGTAATCAATGAGGGCTGTACATAGGAGTTGGTTATATTTTGCGCATTTCTCTATCACCTGATTTATAATGTGAATGTGATCTATTGTGAAATCTGCGGAGTCGACGGTTGCCCTGACACTATTAGCGATTATCTTAGTAAACATCTTGTAGGCAACGAACAGTAAGCTGTTCGGTCTGCAATTTTTCAAGTCTTGGCTTCCTGTGATTGCACGTTCAACAACACTAGCTAATCTCAACATCTGGAGCCCCTCTACTACGGTGTCTTGAATAGCCTGTGTCGCTTTAGGATGTTAAACGCCACATACCAAACAAACCATACCTTATATAATACGTGCATTTAACACTACGCGCAAACAGTGCTGCGCTGCAGTGACTGAAGTGCGCTTGGCCGCAGTGCCTTTGCGGCGTGCTCCGGCGCAGTAGATGCAGCAAGTTAGGTATGCTTCGCAGCAAAGCAAGCACGCTGCGGTACGCTCCTCTCCTGTGGCCGAAGACACGAAGCACTGCCTCCAGAGGCCCTTATGCGCCTTTCCTCCTTCGCTTCTATGCGCGGCCGCACTGCATGCGCTGGTGCTCCGCAGAGCGCTGCCATGCAGAGCCATGTTTGCTCTTAGAGTGGATAACACTGTACATCAAAGATGTCGCCATTTTGTTCATTGGTTGAACTTCAATACGCCCTCACAAGTTCTAGGAAGGATTCAAGTAGGACTGCGCACAAGAAAGGCGACTGTCTAAGTACTTTGAATAATTCGAGCACTGCTACAAAACGGTCCTCATGAGGAAGAGCATGAAGCAAGTCTTCAATATCTGCTGAGAAAGCAGCATTGGCACTTGAAAATCCGCTGCTGAGACTCCACTTGGTTCAACCAGCGCTGCACAGCAAAAGTAGCCGCCGACAACAGGACCTTCAAAGTTAGTATCAGACATGAAGTGACCACTTCCTGCCAAGAGCCTGCTTCAGTCGCAATATAGGGCCTAAAGGACTTCCGGGTTTTTGCGTCTCCTAGGCAAAGGACACACGCAAGGCGTCCTGCCTGCAGGTGCTGAGTTTGTTTTCGAGTTTCTCCAACTTCAGCTGATTGGGAGCCTCAGAGATGACGCCCCAGCCGACGGAACTTCTTTTTGATTGCTTCGACAGCTTTTTCCTCGAACACCGAGTGATGAACCACGAAATGCGCCTTTTCCGCCTGGAGGAGGCTTTCGCTATGATACTGGGAGCGAGTGACCAAAGGGCCAAGTTCCTTGGCTTCCTTCTAACGGATGCCTCAGATCTTCATTAGGCAGTCAACGCCTTCTGAGACACAGCGAACCTTGTCCTCTGACGAGATCTGTTCGGCAACTCTGTGCACAGCTGCCTACAGTGCGCGACTGCGGACACGTGGTTCAAGGCTTGCCCCCAGACTGGCCGAAAAAGGCCCAGAAGAAGGGAAAGAACGTGGGATACTTTTAATGCGAGAAGACTAAAACGGACGGGAGAGTCGCCTGAACTCTATCTGCCTGAAGAAAAGGAAATTCGTGCGGTCAACTCGCGGCAGCGGCAGCTTCGACCGATTAACGCGTTACGGGGAAGAGACTGGTGCGAATCTAAGCGTATGTTTTGCGTTCCTCACGGGTAGGATGATGCCGCACGCTTACAGAAAGGTTAAGCCGGCCACGAAGCATGGTGCGCACGCTTGGAGGCAAGCATTTCACGCAGATTTATAGTCACGTGGTGCTCAAAATGTCATTTTCGCCTCAGTAATATTCCCATCAGGCGTAAAACCGGGCGTAAGAGTGCGTTTAAGCGTGACCTGTTTTAGTGTGTATGATGGCTCTTTTTGTCCCCCCCCCCCCCCCCGTCCTTCACTGCCTTCTTGATCTCTCCCCTCACAGTGTAGTAGAGGTGTACACCGAGATGTCAGACAGCTACTGCATCTTTCCTTTTCTCAAAAATAGTCAATTGCCTGACATGGTTTTCATTGATGCGCAAACACACAGTATCTCTTGGGTGCTGTAACTTGGAAGTTATAACATAGGCCCATCTTTAGAGACCATCCGGCCGAAGTAAGCAATGAGCCCTAAATGCGACGCATGCTGCAGGCGCCAACAAGAAGGCTCTTCGCGCCGTCGAGAGCGCGGCGTTCGAGCTGCACACGGCCATCTTCGCCCAGCGACTGGCCAGCATGGTGCTAGTGCCGGTGTCCATGTCGCTGACGGCGTCCGCCTACGTAGACCTTCCCCTCAAGGAGCGCGTGAGTGGCCTGAAGCTGGTGCAGCTCATGGCCGGTCTGTCGGCCGAGCGCTACTGGCTGGCCACCTTCGCCACCGACCTGCTCACGCACGTGGTCTCCAGCCTCTTCTGCACGCTGCCGCTGCTCTTCCTCGACAAGGACCTGTGGTACTGCAGGGACCACTACAAGCTCGGTGAGCGCCTCCTCGTCTCCTTCCGTCCCTGCGTTGGGAAAGAAAAGAGCGCTAACATTACCAGCATTGAATTGCAAAAAAAAATATTACGAGCGCACATCTGATGCGGCAGTTGTGCGAAAGCAGTTGGATTTACCTCGGATGATCACTTGTATGCTTTTACTCTACTCAAGGTATTTACTCTACGCTAAGGCTCCACAGACTTGGCACAGTGTTTCTGGAGGAAAGATTGCTTTTCCACTAGAGCTTTGAATTTGATTTCGGCGGCAAGTTTCCGGTCCGCTGCTGCGTGGGCTTCTAGAGGGTGGCTCTAGAGGGTTCTGCGGCCGCCGCTTTAATAATCTAAAGGGGCCGCCAAGTCTTCCCAATACTTTTTCTCTGTCTGACCTCTCCCATTGTTCATTATACGGCACCGTTATGGCCATCCAGGTTTTTTCATGATACCGGCGGCCGGAATCCCGTGATGTCGCGTTCCAATGACTTGCAGGATCCATATTAGGCAATATTTTCAGGTTCTTTTTTGCAGTTAACAAAAGACATTGATATTGCTCATGAAATCGCACTGAAGCCACGCGCAAGAATAAACAACGCAGTTCAGGTGAGTTAAACAGCCTACAGAACTAAAATTGGCTAAAAACAAATGGAAAACTTTTCATTTCAGGGAAGTTCTTCTGTATCAGAACGCTGCCTTCACGTGTCTGCGGTTTTTGGTAATTTGTGCTATAATCAGGGAGGCGCCACTCCCTTTTTGCCACGGCGATGGAAGTGGAGGCTGCTGGGCCTCTATTGGAACCTGGCGGGTCGGCACCAGCCGCCCAGAGGAAGCGCCTGCACCGCCAGAGTGACTCGAGCAGCCAGGGCACTTTTGTGTACTCGGTGCCAAGTGAAGACTCCTCGTCCTCGGCCGACGACAGTTTCATACCGGTTGTTGGCAAGAAGGCCAAGCGCAGACTGCGTAGACAAGCCGAATCGTCCTCATCGACCACGTCAACGGTGTCCTCATCAAGCACGCCAACGATCACCGTCCAATTGCACTCGCCAGCTGCGTCGGCAAAGTCATGGAAAGAATGCTGCTCACACGCGTGGAATGGTACTTTGAGCGATATCAGATTTATCCAACCTTCATGTCTGGGTTCCGACGGGGCCGTTCTTCTATCGACAACGTGGTTGACCTTGTAACGTCGGTGCAACACAGCAAGAGTTTGAAAAGATTGACCGTGGCATTGTTTTTGGATATCAAGGGCGCGTGCGACAACGTAACGCAACAGGCCATTTTGGGCGCAATGGAAGCTGCTGAGATCGGAGGCCGCACGTTCAGCTGGATACGCAGCTATTTATCAGAGAGGTCATTTTTTGTCCTGACTAAGGACGGACCAACGTCCTTACACCGAAATTCGCGCGGAGTCCCTCAGGGTGGAGGGTTGAGTCCAGTTCTCTTCAACCTTGATCTCATCGGCCTGGTCGACGTATTGCCACAATCTGCTCAGATCTCTGTATATGCAGATGATATATGTATTTGGGCATCAGGGGTGACCCGTCCTAAAGTTCGTTCAAGACTTCAAAAGGCGGCATCGATATGGACATCTTATCTTCGCTTGCAGGGCCTGAACATTTCGACCGAAAAGTGTTCACTTGTGGCGTTCACACGCAAAATAATGTCACGTTACACAATTCGCATCAATGGCGAAGCAATTGCCTATGAGAGAAGCCACAGATTCCTTGGTGTTGTCATTGACAGGAACCTCTCGTGGAGTCCACATATCTACGACATGCGAAAGAGACTAATTGCGATTGTCCACGTCCTCTCCTTCCTCGGGGGAAAGTCCTGGGGCGCATCAGTGCGCTCGATGCTACAATTGTATCGTCGGGCTACATACGGTACAGTCTTCCGATATTCAGTTCCATTAGAAAGACAAATATCAAGACTCTTCAAAGTCTGCAAGCGCAAGCTCTCCGTATCTGCCTTGGACTGCCTTAATGTGCATCAACAGCAGCAACTGTTCTTGTTGCCCGGGAACATCCTGTTACTACATACATTGCGGTTGACACCATGAGAACACATATTCGGCACCTCACACGGGTTCCCTGTCATCACCTCGCAACATTCCCAATAATTAGGCCGCGTACTGCATTCGCCAAAGTCATTGTAGCCCATCACGCATATCTTCCATCAGAGTTCACCCCTGCGTCAAGACCATGCTCACCCTTATGGAGTCTTCATGAACCTCGGGTTCACCTCTATATTCCTGGCATTACGAAGAAAGCTGGTGTTATACTGCCCGCTCTCAAACAACTTACATTGATTCACCTGCATTCTTACCGCAGTCACCGCATACATGTTTACACAGATGGATCAGTTCACTCGACCAGTTCTGCAGGGTCGGTGGTGATACTGGCCAGATCCACCTTCATGAAACTGAAGACGACCTATCCAACATCTTCAACTGGTGCGGAATTCGCAGCCTTACGGGCTGCGGTAAGTTTATCAGTTAAGAACGAACCTGCACATGACTGGACGGTTTTCACCGACTCTAAAGCAGCCCTTCAAGCCCAGCAAGCTGCGCTACGCCGCGGTTCGCAGGAACAACTTGTTGCTGAGATCCGTCTGCTTTACCATGGCACCGTTTTCAAAGGTCATGACATCATTTTTTAATGGCTGCCAGGACACTGTGGCATTAACGGTAATCACCTGGCCGATGCGGCTGCGCGTTCTGCTCACGACGACAGACTTCTAGTGAGGATCCCAATATCAAGACCTGACACTGAGTGTGGGCTTCACTCTTTGGCGCTTGAGCTCACACTTTCAGTGTGGAACACGGGAGAGTTTTCCAACCTCCGCCTCAAGGCACTGGACCCTGGACTTCGCCTTCGTCTGTAACTTAGCACGTTTATGGATCAGTGTTGCTTTTACCGTCCACTATGCTTTCCGGATGGGGATGGCCAACAGCCCTGCCTGTGAAAGCTGTGGTTGTGAGGAGACAATCGCTCATCATCTCTGTGAGTGCCCTGCAGTTGCGAGTGCAAGACATCATACACTGTGTTGTGCCCTGGACCGCTTCGATCCTCGCCCATTAACAGAGCAAAAGATCCTCGGTCCGTGGCCACAGCAGTCGACTGCCCTCAAGGCATACAAGGCTCTCTTTGCCTACTTGAGAGCGACTGGATTAAGTGACAAGTTGTGACAGCGTTGTGCGTGTGTGTGTGTTATGCCTTTTCCCCTTCCCTCTTCCTCCTTTTATTCCCCTAATTCCTCTTCCCCAGTGGTTAACATCCCTGCCTTTCTCTCCTCCTCTTTATCTATTTTCATTTCGGCCAGATGAGCACTAATAATCCCTCTAAGTCCCGAGAAAAGTAGTGTGCCTGTTCTGATAATTTTTTTCAACACAGAAGAGCTACACATTGCTGGAAAGGGTACAATGGGGCATGGTTGGTCACAACCCAGGTTTAGAAAAACGTTATTATTCGCGCTGAAAAAAAATCATCCGCACGCTACTGAGACATGCATCTTGTTCAGAAAAAAAACGAAAATTTTATGTCATAAGCAACAAGAATTGAGTTGCATGTCCTGTTAAAATTTTCAATAGCTATTGAAAACGTGCAAAGCATCAGCGATATTCATACTGTCTTCATGCAGGAAGAGCTGAAATGTAGAAAGCTGAATGCAGAGTTTCTCACTGCTTCCTGTTGCGAGCATTTCGAATACTATATAGAATAAAGAATATAAAACGATAGTTTTTTCTACACTCGCTTTTATCTTTAAAACCGCTTAATTCCTGCCTGAATGAACAAAAAGTTGGAAAATTTGACATAGAGAGTCTCAAAAGCGATATCATCGGACGCCTGAAGTTTAAAAGGGCTCTGAAAGATCTTCCGAGGAGAGCACATCAACTCGCTTAGTCACTGCATTTTGTTGTCACGATACCGTTAACCAAATAATACATTCCTTCACGCAACAGAGAACCCACAATCACGCGCGAAAGCTGGCACGCCCTTCCCGGCGACATTTTCATGCTCGCACCCTCCTACATCACTCGCCCCGGCGTATACTAGTTGCAAGGTGGCCATTGGTTATATTCTTTCAGCCGACAGGCAGCTATCATGACCGCGGCCAATAAGCCGCATAGCTCCGGAGGGTCAAGAAGCTCTGCTGTTCTGAGGAAGCAGCAGCGCCTCTGTTGATGATGTTAGGCTGTAGTCTTTACTTTGCCGATGAGTCATTACATTTTATGAACACACAGCAACTGTGACTCCTGCAGGGCTGGGCGCAGGTATGCAACCAGCAGCGGAGGAGGCGACGGCGATATCCGTTTAGCGCCATTCACATGAAGAACGCGAATAAGCGCAGTATTCTCGGCAGCTTGCAAATGACCGAATCACCACCGGATCATGGGATCTTGTCTTCTACCTCATGTCGTACGGTTAGAAAAATGTGGCAGTGGCTTAGCTCAGCTATGCCAGGATATACGTAGCGAGAGCTTATAACGCACGTGTGGCACTGGAACTCCACGCTCCCCGTCCTGGCTTCTGCGCTTGGCGATGCGCTCTTCTTTCTGCTCCGGTGTCTCCGCTTCTCTCTTGGCCCCGTGTCGCTCGTTCTTCCTTGCCTGGACGGCTAACTCCCAGGCTACAACCTCGGGGTCCGACGACTCGACTTTCTGCCGTCTCCTACGCAGCACAGCGTCGGCCTCGCTCTCCTTGGCAGCCATGACAGTGTGTTTCTTCCATCGCCGCATCACCATCATTTATACACCGCGACCCTCCTCCGCCCCTTGACAGGCATGCGCCGTAGAGCACGGCGCTCCAGCTGCGGGTCGCGCATGCGCAGTCTCTCTTTCAGTCTGAGGCAAGCGGCGCGGAGCACCAGCTGCGTGGCTGTGACGTCCCTCGGCTCCTCGCGCATGCGCACAAGTAGCGCCGAAAGCCCACATCGAATTGGCGAGACTGCGGGTGAATAATAATTGGTTTTGGGGGAAAGGAAATGGCGCAGTATCTGTCTCATAAGTCGTTGCACACCAGAACCGCGCCTTAAGGGAAGGGATATTGGAGGGAGTGAAAGAAGAAAGGAAGAAAGAGGTGCCGTAGTGGAGGGCTCCGGAATTATTTCGACCACCTGGCGATCTTTAACGTGCACTGACATCGCACAGCACACGGGCGCCTTAGCGTTTTTTCTCCATAAAAACGCAGCCGCCGCGGTCGGGTTCGACCGCGGCGGCTGCGTTTTTA
Source organism: Amblyomma americanum (assembly GCF_052857255.1). Lineage (NCBI taxonomy): Eukaryota > Metazoa > Arthropoda > Arachnida > Ixodida > Ixodidae > Amblyomma > Amblyomma americanum. Next base: position 150,131,414 of record NC_135503.1, read on the forward strand.
TGGAGGAAAAACGCTCGCTACAAAACTTCCCTGCGAATAAATACTTTATTGGGGGCACTGAGGAACCGGTTCTTAATATTCATTGCAATTTCGTTTCCTCTTAAACGGGCCCCGAAATACATTTTCAGTGCATTGTTTTGCCTTTTGGTTGCATAGAATGAGTTATAGTGATGCTATTAGCTTCGGTCGTACCGCATATACTGCGGTTTTTAATATTTTAATTAGCTCGCAAAAGCAAATTTGTGGCGCTGACGGTGTCACCATACAGTGGCGGTTTTTAGCTGCGGATATGACATCACTTTGTGCGAGCTTGATGATTGGACAAAGAGTAAATATACTGCAAATTGTGTTAATAACTAGAGATAAATTTTGTCAGGTTTTCGTGCTTTACTTTACATTAACAAAACCAACTTGTATGCCTTAGATAAAAGCGCTGTAAAGCAAATAAAACAAAAATACACCATCAGGGGCTCTGGCTACTTTTTGCATCGACGGACTTTGCGCCTCTCTGTAAACATCCTACGACCTAGCTCTCAACACTTATGGCTGCTCGCTATGTATTATAGATTGGTTTTGTGGAATCAATCCGATCGAGCCATTGCACTCTATAAGCGTACGTTTCTGTCAAGGAAAGATGCGTTCGTTTCACATTTAGCAGACAGTGCGCATCGCCAGCTTGTGGAGGATCACCGGGCGGCGGCGCCAGTTGGCGTCGCGTTCCCGTCAACAGCGCGCTTCTTGCTCGCCGAGACCAACCAGCGCGCTTGGAGCGACGGGCGATGGTAGGCGGTAAGCAGTAGCCGTACGCGCTATGCTAAATGTGTCTGATATCTTACGCAGGCCGTCACACCATCGCAGTATCTCGAGCTCGAGTTTGGATCTATAAGTAAGGGAATGTCACCGATCAGTTTTCCCTTCTGCACCGTCGACGTGACGATGAAGCATCGATGGGTCAGCTGGGCGTTCACATGGTCGTTGTAACCATGCAAACGGCGCTGGCAGCTTTTTTGAACGAGTTACAGAGAACAGGCAACCATGGAGTGCAAACTTCATGAAGTGAAATCTAGGCGCACACAAACAACGACACAGAGGGGACACAGCGCTTACCAGCGCGTGCAAACTTCCGCCACGTGCTCAGATAGGCTGTTTTTATTGATCGCATTAAGTGTCGTCATGGGGAGAGTGAAATGGGAATGGGAAGCTGAAGGGCAGCATTTTGTTTGCTTGTATTTTGAAATTTCTTCATTGAATATCTCCCGTTCGAATGCATCAATTCTCGTGATTATTTTTGAGTCAGTATCTGTGTGACATAAAGAATCCAGTTGAAGAGCAACCGGCATCTGTTCGAGCAGTGTTTCACATGCTGCAGCCCCTTTAAGTCGTCAACAGCGCCGCAAAGAATCGCCGCGCAACGCTCGTGCAGAGCTTCGGTGGCGCTTTGAGTGAGTTCTGAGCCTTTCGTTAGAAAAAAAAAAGGCCTAGCAGGGAGAAATGCATAAAGCCCTTGAAAATTTTCTTCAACAGTGTTTTGCGCAGGGGCGGACGGTCTTGAGAGAAATTTCGCTTGTCGTGGCGAAACCGTTCTTGCGCGTCGGAAGCACACTGCGCCATTTATTCCGCACAGTGCGAAATATGAGACAGGTGGAAAAAGAAAAAAAAAAGAGCGCTAAAAATGGATGGTTTCGTGCCTCAGAAGACAGCTAGCATAATTTATTTGCTCGGAAGTTTGCGAACAGAACGTCGGCTGACGCGAAGTTCTTACAATAGGTAGATAACAGCTTTATTTCTGAGAGATTTCAAGGCGGGGCTAGAGATCAGACGGCCACAAGCCTTTGTGCCGAGGCGGGTCCCGCAGCCCAGGTGGCCGTCCTCTCCTGAACGGCGCTTCGCGGCTGGGCAACAATGCATCCCATTGTTTGGTTATGGTAATAGTTGGGTGTGTGAAGGATAGCTGTTTACATACCCTAAAGGAAACGGGGTAGTGTGGCTGGTTGTGGACAGAATTTTCATGTTCTATATATATCTCGGTGTTTTCTGAGGTCAGCAATGTCATAGTCCTTCAATGCTTTTATGGTTGCGAAACTTCTCCGTAACAGTATGGGAGAGCTTTATATATTGACCGCGCTTTCCACGAGGCGGCGCTAAGTGTCCAATGGGGGCAGCGACGCGAGCAAGCGAGCGTCTGTATGGCCGCGAGCCTACAGGCGCATTCGGACGATGGCGCTGTGGCAGCCGCTTTTTTTGCCTTCGTTCGCAAATAAGTGCGGTGCACGTGACGCCGCATGCCTGCTGCGTGACGGGTTGCCGCTCCGGCTGCGGGGGTACGGATGAAAAGGCCTCGCTGCTTTCTCTGCCGAGCGACGCCGCGGGCAGCGTAAGATATGGAAGCGGGCGATGCCCCGAAAGGAAAGCGGTGGATTCAGCTTCGACTACAAGCATGTCCGTGCCTTCGAGAGGCATTTGGACCCACGGATTTAATTCTGCCTGACGAGTTTGAGGTCAACGGAGAAGCAGTGTCGCTGTAGCGCGAGAAGCCGAAGCTCCGGTCCGCGTCCCAAGGACAATCGAATTAACGTACTTGAGCAAGAATCTGTGACGATATTGCATTTTAGTCAGCTGTACTCTTCTATGTCCTTGTAGATTTCAGTGCGAAAGCACAACTTAACGGGGTCAAACCGAAACAACTGTGAAACTTGTAGCGTCCCTGATTTTGAGGGCGCAGAAATGAATTAAGTATTGCCTGCTACTCGGTTTCGAGCCGAGGCGGGGTGAACGGATCAGCTTTGCTGGCCACTGCACGAGAGCGCTGTACTATCGCTGCAGCAGATCACACCTCATGTTAAAGTGCAACACACTCTCGCGCTGCGCATTGCACATCCTGTTCTTCAACTTCCATTTGCGGAACGAACAGATCAGATCACCTTATAGTCGATCAGAGCTTAACCTGTGTCTAATATGGTCGCCAGTTGCCAAACGGGCCGACGGCCCAGAAAAAGCACGAGATAGCCAGGCGAAGCACATGTTTTCGCATGTCTACCCTGCTTAACTGAATTTAACCCCTACCGCTTTTTATTTTGTACATGTTTCTTCATTCTTCGTATCATTAATCATTTTTTTATTGCGCAGCAGCTCAGGGGGTAGGCCAGAGCTAGGACATGAGCACTGTACAAAAAAATTTCAAAACCTTCTTGCACTCGGCAGTGTCTACGTCGTCACAGCGTGACAAAGTGTAAATAAATGGCTTATGTTGCAGGAGTCTTCAGCAGCTGGCTTTTCCACCTCTGAAAGTGTCAGCAAAAAAAAATTGAGATCGCACTATCAAACTGACAGTGCATATTCGTGCGTGATCGGTTCTGTACCGCGCACTCCGGTTATTAAAACGCCGCCATTACATCGTGTTTTCAGCATTAGTGAGGTTGCACTATATACCTTAAGGTCAGCGCCAGCCGTAAGCAGTCTTACGCACTTAGATGAAGGCAAGGACTCTGCCGACACAGCCGCAACCCAGACATATATAAACACAACCTTTGTCCGTAAAGTTCCGAGTGAGTCCATTAAAAAAGCAAAAAACGTTTAACATTGAAATAATTTGTGCAGCCCCCCTTCGAAATAGTCTCCCTTGCAGTCTATACACAGCTTCCAACGCTTCTTGAGGTCTTGGAAACAGTTGGAAAACCCTTCTTTTGGCAGGGCCGTCAGCTCCATTGTAGTGGCGTCTTGAATGGTCTCCACGCTGCCCATCCAGCGACGTTTTAGGGAGCTCTTCACGCGAGGAAACAAAAAATCGCATGGGGAGAAGTCAGGCGAGTAAGGCGGATTGGGAAGTGCAGTATAATGCTGTGCTTGGCGAGAAATTTTGTCATGCTGAGAGCAGTATGCGGCCTTGCGTTATCGTGGAGAAGGCTCCATTGTGCTGATGCCCTTAAGTCGGGGCGACGGCGTCGCATGGCATCACGCCTGTGTTGGAGCACGCTAAATAAAACTCCTGATTCACTTCTGCCCTTCGAAAAAAAGTATGAGCATCGTGTTTGTTTTTATCTTCTGTCGCCGCACCTTTCTCGACGCCGGAGAGCTTGTAGACCGCCACTCGGCGCTCTGCCTCTTTGTTTGGGGATCGTATTGAAAACACGATGTTTCGTCTTCAGCAATGATGCTGTTGGTGCATGCAGCATCCTTCTCTGCCTCGGAGTGCAAATCAGCGCTCACTGATTCCCGCGTGTCCTTTTGGTCCTGTGTGAGGTAGTGCGGCACAAGTCTGGCATTCAGCTTTGGTTTCCACAAGTTCTGGCGCAAAATGTGATGGCATGCTGTCTTACTAATGTCGAGAGCATCTGATAGCAGGCGGACTGTAGTGGTGCGGTCTTGTACGATTTCCCTTATCCGAGCCTCGCTGATTTCATTTCGTGAGGTTGAAGGGCGCCCCTTTTACGTGTAGCCTTCCACCGACGTTCTCCCCGAAACGAACCTCTTGTGCCACTCGAAAACTCGCGCCAGCGATAATGTCCCGTTGCCGTAAGTGTCACGAAGAAGATCATACGTCTGTGCAGCTGTCTTGCCAAGCTTCACACAAATTTTTATGTTTGCACGCTATTCGAGGTGGACGTTCATTTCTCCACATTCACTCACAGTAGAATGCGCAGATAACTGTAGTCGGGTACAACTTTAGAAGACAGGAGAGGCCCCGCCCAGGTGACCGAAGCGCAGCAGCCAATTGCCTCCGCGACTAAAGAAACAGTCCCGCTCAAAAAATTGTGACTGCTTCTAAAACGCATATTTCTCTGTAGAAATAAGATTTGTGTATCTTGATGAGTGGTTTAGTAAAACTATCATGATGCAAATGCTTCAGCACATGCCGGATCGCGAGAGAAAAATAACTCCATGCCTTCTACAACGCTGTGCGTCGTCTGCTACGGAGCGAGATCGGCGGCACCGGGCTTGTAATTACAAAACAGTCTGGCTCAATAGCATAGGATTCATATGTACTTTTTGTGTGTTTTCACAAGCTTATTTTTTTAATGTGTGAGGCTTATTTTTCAATTGCTACTTGTTTCTTTTTTTTGCGGTTGCGAACCTACAATCTCGTGAGTTCACGCACGTTCGCGCACGGCATTCCGTACCTCTTTTCCGCCATGGAGCCCAGCGAGGTGACATCGGAACGCGAGCCTTTGTTGCCGAACGAGCCTTGTGTCGCATCGATTATCACACCACCAAGGAGCCTCGGCAAGAGCAAGAGCGCCCGCATCCTGAACAGCGATTCACGCAACATGATCTTCCACTGCTACGCGTTTTGGCGTAACAGGGAGCCTGAACGCAGCGTAGAGGAGACGAGCAAGTTTGTCGCTGACATGCTCGGTGTCAGCGAAAGGACTGTGTTCAGGGTGAGGAAGGAAGTTAAAGCTTCGCATTTTTCGGGTGGCAAACTGACGACGCCATCCCGAAAGCGCCCACGCAATGCGGAGAAGAGAAGACGCAGCGCGATGTTTGACAGCTTCACGTTGTGCGCGCTGAGGTCATGTTTGCACTATTTCTTTCGCCGCAACGAGATACCGACGGTCGAGAAGATCATTACCGAGTTCTCGGAAAGTATGGAACTCCCATCACTAAGGCGGTGGACTGCGCGTCGCCTGCTTGCCGAGATCGGCTTCAAGCACGAAAAGCGAAGCCGCAACTCGCTGCTTATCAACCGGGATGACATCACCGATTGGCGGAATAGCTACCTCCGTGACGTGGAGCGCTACCGAGCGGAAGGCCGAAAGATATTCTACCTGGACGAGACATGAGTGACGGCGGGACACGCTCGGTCGATCGTGTGGACAGACACCGTGGTGCAGAAGCGCGGACGCCTGTTCGCTCGAGCAAATGGCCTAACGACGGGTCTAAAACAACCTTCTGGGAAAGGTCAGCGCCTGATCGTCACGCACATCGGCAGCGAGGATGGCTTCGTCGACGGCTGCTTGGATGTATTCCGAGGCCAAAAGACAGGCGACTAAAACGAGGAAATGGACGGCAATCGCTTTGAGGGCTGATTTAATGGCGTTCTGCAGAAGTTGCCAGCTGGTAGCGTCATTGTTTTAGACAATGCACCTTACCATAGCCGGCGAGAAGAGAAATTGCCAACGACGGCCTGGAAGAAGAAGATACAGGAGTGGCTCACAAGCAAGAAGATCACCTACGCTGAAAGGATGATTAAGAAGCAGCTGCTTGAGCTGGTGTCATCTGTAAACTCACGCTTTCTGAGCTACATCGTAGACAATGCAGCTGTAAGCGCCGGTTGCATTGCGCTCAGGCTCCCGCCGTACCACTGCGAATTTAATCCCATTGAGCTTGTTTGGGCCAAGGTCAAAAATGGCATCGCTGCGGACAACAGACTTGAAGCTGTCCACGGTCGATGCCATCTTGAGGGAGAAAATCGAGCACGTAGCGGCGGAAGACTGGGCGAAGAGCATTCAGCACGTGATGGACTTCGAGGCAAAGTTCAGACTTGACACGTCTGGGAGTGAGCACATTCAACCCATAATCATCCAGCTGGGTGAAGATGACACTGAAGAAAGCGACTCCGACTGCGAGCTGTCTGGCATTGAGCCACTCGACGAAGCCTAACGGCTTCTTTTAATGAAAGAACAGCCTTTATTAGGGCTACCAAAATTTTTCCCGTTGGTTCGCAACAGACAACCATCCATTCCGTGACCTCTGAAATAAATAAGCAGTTCCATTTATGGCGTATTCCTTATAATAGAAGCTCAATTCTGATAAGCAACGTCCAGCACACATTGTGCTCGATTTAAGAAGTGGCATAGAAACATGTTTCAATGCTGGTATATCTGAATTGAAACACAACTGTTAACACTGATTATCTTTGGCGGGATTAAAAGGCTCATTCAGGCAGCCACCATCCAGTTTGACGGGCCCCATGTTGAAATAACAGTACTCAAGGCACGCTTTATAGCTCTGTTAGCAGTCTGCACTGGAAATCGCAGTCATGTCATAGCCAGTGCTGCTGCGATACCAGTAGTCAACACGAAACTGACAGCCACTGTTAGCAGCTTGCACGCCAAAGCACGTACATGTGGTTGCATTGTTTATTTTGGTTATCTGGCTCACACAACTAGTGAGAATAAGAGAATAAATATAAAGCATCATTAGCTTATCGAGGCCCAAAATGCTCATTCAGGCAGCCATCGTCGAGTTTGACGGGCCCCATGTTGAAATAACAGTAATCAGAGCACGCTTTATGGCTCTGTTAGCAGTCTGCACTGGAAATCGCAGTCATGTCATAGCCAGTGCTGCTGCGATACCAGTAGTCAACACGAAACTGATAGCCACTGTTAGCAGCTGGCACGCCAAAGCACATTCATGTGGTTGCATTGTTTATTTTGGTTATCTGGCTCACATAAGTAATGAGAATAAGAGAATAAATATAAGCATCATTAGCTTATTGAGGCCCAAAATGCTCATTCAGGCAGCCATCGTCGAGTTTTACGGGCCCCATTTTGAAATAACAGTAGTCAGAGCACGCTTTATGCCTCTGTTAGCAGTCTGCACTGCTAATCGCAGTCATGTCATAGCCAGTGCTGCTGCGATACCAGTAGTCAACACGAAACTGACAGCCACTGTTAGCAGCTTGCACGCCAAAGCACGTACATGTGGTTGCATTGTTTATTTTGGTTATCTGGCTCACACAACTAGTGAGAATAAGAGAATAAATATAAAGCATCATTAGCTTATCGAGGCCCAAAATGCTCATTCAGGCAGCCATCGTCGAGTTTGACGGGCCCCATGTTGAAATAACAGTAATCAGAGCACGCTTTATGGCTCTGTTAGCAGTCTGCACTGGAAATCGCAGTCATGTCATAGCCAGTGCTGCTGCGATACCAGTAGTCAACACGAAACTGATAGCCACTGTTAGCAGCTGGCACGCCAAAGCACATTCATGTGGTTGCATTGTTTATTTTGGTTATCTGGCTCACATAAGTAATGAGAATAAGAGAATAAATATAAGCATCATTAGCTTATTGAGGCCCAAAATGCTCATTTAGGCAGCCATCGTCGAGTTTTACGGGCCCCATTTTGAAATAACAGTAGTCAGAGCACGCTTTATGCTTCTGTTAGCAGTCTGCACTGCTAATCGCAGTCATGTCATAGCCAGTGCTGCTGCGATACCAGTAGTCAACACGAAACTGACAGCCACTGTTAGCAGCTTGCACGCCAAAGCACATTCATGTGGTTGCATTGTTTATTTTGGTTATCTGGCTCACACAAGTAATGAGAATAAGAGAATAAATATAAAGCATCATTAGCTTATCGAGGCCCAAAATGCTCATTCAGGCAGCCATCGTCGAGTTTGACGGGCCCCATGTTGAAATAACACTAGTCAGAGCACGCTTTATGGCTTCGTTAGCATTATGCACTGGAAATCGCAGTCATGTCATAGCCAGTGCTGCTGCGATACCAGTAGTCAACACAAAACTGACAGCCGCTGTAAGCAGCTTGCACGCCAAAGCACATTCATGTGGTTGCATGTTTATTTTGGTTATCTGGCTCACGTGAGTAATGAGAGTAAGAGAATAAATATAAAGCATCATTAGTTTATTGAGGCCCAAAATGCTCATTCAGGCAGCCATCGTCGAGTATGACGGGCCCCATGTTGAAATAACAGTAGTCAGAGCACACTCTATGGCTCTGTTGGCAGTATGCACTGGAAATCGCAGTCATGTCATAGCAGTGCTGCTGCGATACCAGTAGTCAACACGAAACTGACAGCCACTGTTAGCAGCTTGCAAACCAAAGCACATTCATGTGGTTGCATTGCTTAATTTGGTTATCTGGCTCACACAAGTAATGAGAATAAGAGAATAAATATAAAGCATCATTAGCTTATTGAGGCCCAAATTCCTCATTCAGGCAGCCATCGTCGAGTTTGACGGGTCCCATGTTGAAATAACAGTAGTCAGAGCACGTTTTATGGCTTTTAGCAGTCTGCACTGGAAATCGCAGTCATGTCATAACCAATGCTGCTGCGATACCAGTAGTCAACACGACACTGACAGCCACTGTTAGCAGCTTGCACGTCAAAGCACATTCATGTGGTTGCATGTTTATTTTGGTTATCTGGCTCACACAAGTTGTGAGAATAAGAGAATAAATATAAAGCATCATTAGCTTATTGAGGCCCAAAATGCTCATTCAGGCAGCCATCGTCGAGTTTGACGGGCCCCATGTTGAAATAACAGTAGTCAGAGCAGGCTTTATGGCTCTGTTAGCAGTCTGCACTGGAAATCGCAGTCATGTCATAGCCAGTGCTGCTGCGATACCAGTAGTCGACACGAAACTGACAGCCACTGTTAGCAGCTTGCACGCCAAAGCACATTCATGTGGTTGCATTGTTTATTTTGGTTATCTGGCTCACACAAGTAATGAGAATAAGAGAATAAATATAAAGCATCATTAGCTTATTGAGGCCCAAAATGCTCATTCAGGCAGCCATCGTCGAATTTTACGGGCCCCATGATGAAATAACAGTAGTCAGAGCACACTTTATGGCTTTGTTAGTAGTATGCACTGGAAATCGCAGTCATGTCATAGCAGTGCTGCTGCGATACCAGTAGTCAACACGAAACTGACAGCCACTGTTAGCAGCTTGCACGCCAAAGCACATTCATGTGGTTGCATTGCTTAATTTGGTTATCTGGCTCACACAAGTATAATGAGAATAAGAGAATAAATATAAAGCATCATTAGCTTATTGAGGCCCAAATTCCTCATTCAGGCAGCCATCGTCGAGTTTGACGGGCCGCATGTTCATGTGCACTCCTGGCGAGCTGCCGCATGCACTGATGCATAAACACATTAACAGGGGTACGAGACGAAGTTATTGCGCAAGCCACGTGATGCTTGTAACATTTTGTATCGGTCAATGTTTCTGTCGTCACAGCTGATAGAAGTTTCTTTAGTGTAAGTTGGTTAATCACGTTTCGACAACAGCACAAGAAGCAAGGTCAGAATAGTAGGAGAAAACACAGCAAGATGGCAGACTGAGGAGGCAAGGTATACAAGAATGTATGAATTTAATGACATCGAAAAGGCCAGCCCTGCTATTCACAGGAAAGGAAGAGGTGTATGCAGCATGCTTACAAGAACAAACACAAAAAAGGACACAAATAGGTATAATAAACACATACACACACAGAAGCACTCACATATTCACACACATGCACACAAACGCCAGCGCAAAAACTAAGATCTAAAATGTAAAAAAGGGGAAAATAACAAATATGAACAAACATGCAAGAAAACATGCACACACATTTAATGCAGACGCGAGTAGAGGTATTAGGAGTCAGTTCACAAGCAGCTGTGCCTACTTTGTCGTACTTTTATTTGATGTACATAATGGCTCTGTTGCCTTCACTGTCTCGGAATTGTTTTAGTAGCAACATATCATAACAATCGAAAAGCATCGCAAAGCTGTGTTGTGGGAAAGCAAGTCGAGCGCTGGCAGCACAACTGATGTGCGATTGTGTCACAGCAGGCATTCTACAGCTGGCGCGTGCAGTGAGTGAAGAATTCTAAGCCATACAGAGACGCGAATTCATGCCAAGCTCCCTTGTAAAGGCACCAGTGTATCTGTCATAATTTTATATTAGTACTAAGGCTGACATTAAGGAAACAAACACTGCTCCCACACGCCTGGCCGTTAATAATCCAATGACATTCGCTCAAGCAGCGCGTGTTAGTCACTGATTGTTAGCACTGGCGGAAAGTGATCATTCGACGGTGCTACACAACACTCGAACGACGCCCTGCTAGACGCTCGGCTATCTTATCATACTGCTGCCAACGATCGATCGTTTGCGCGCTGAGCTGGCAGCAACAAATCTTTGCGTTGGAGGTTGCTTCCGCAAATCTTTTCGGTTGAGGAACTCGTAGGTTGGTTTCATCCGCGCACGCTTTTCTCATTTATCCTGAGAATGGTTTTGCTCCATCACTTCGCCACGTCCGACGTGAAACGCAGGGGCACAGTACACTAACACACCCGCCGCTCACAGTAGGTACCAGACTTTGGCTAATTCTCCTCGTCGTAACTTCACTTAGGAGCAAAACAAAACACCATAGAACAAACACGCACGATGTTTGTTTGCAGCGGTGTGCCGCTGCGGGATCCTGTTTCCAGACGAAGCGCAGCGCAGTCACCGATGTTCGCTGTAACCTTTCATGCGTTGCATATTGCAATCACTCAGTTCAGCCCTTGGGCGCGGCCGGGCAGCCACCATTGACCTTTAGCGCAACCACGTGACGTCACGACAGCCGGAGGAAAAGCTGGACCCCAACTCGCGCGGTCGCGCGCGGCCGCAGCCCCGACCTGATTCCCGCTCCTCCCGCTAGGGGCGCTGCGCTATGATTGACGTCACGGCATATGTATAAAACAGCGGCGCTCCTTCGCCTTATACCCCTGTCACACGGCCAGTTTCAATGCCGATCGAGTCGAGGGTCTTCGAAATTCTCAATCACCGTCGAACTCGAAGGAGTTGTGTCGCTGCTACACGGCAAATCTCAATGGCCATTGAAATGGTTCTCGTGTCTCACGCTACGCTTGTGAGGCGCTACAATCGCTACTTTAGATTTTACAAAAATAGCAAAAATATTTGATAAATATATACGAAATGCTTAAATACACGCATACGCGCATGTTGTTTAAAACCCCTTTAATTGCACGCACGCGACGGACAGATGCAGACACTGCTGTATAGCCACTCTAATACAAGACGAGCCAAAGCCAAGCCAGTTTAACTGCGTCGGAGCGCTGCTTCGTCAGGCTTAACACATGGGAAGTCGCCTTGATATCTGAAAAACAAAAGCTATTTGTCTCTTGAAACTTTATGCGAGGGTAAGAATGGGCAAATCGAAGGCGACTACAACAGCTTATAACACGATATTGCTTTGAGGGATTAGCGACGAAGTTGTTATCGCTGCGAAGCGGGCGGGCAGGGCGCCGCCATGTTGTCAACGCAAAATACGCGTACAACGCAAAGAACGCAATGCCAAATTAATGCGCTTAATGCGGTTAAAACCAGTCTGATACAATTTGAGAATTATTGTACAGACTGCTAGCATTAAAATCTAGGCGAATAATGTTTGTTCATGCTTTTGTACCTTGAATGTGTCGTGTACGAAAGTGCGCTTGGCGCCGCTCGAAGCAACGCTAGCAACCTTGGGCAGCGCTCGAAGACCCTCGAAATCTCGATGGAGTTCCTCGCTGCTCCGTTGACTCTATAGGCTATTGACTCGATCGCCATTGAAACTGCCCGTGTAGCAGCGCTCGATCGGCTCGAACCCCTGTCACACGGGCATTTCGAAGGCCTTCGAACCGATAGTCTATCGACTCAAAGGCGATCGAGCGCTGCTACACGGGCAGTTTCAATGGCGATCGAGTCAATAGCCTATCGAGTCAACGGAGCAGCACGGAACACCATCGAGATATGCAACGCATTCTTGGCTTAACCAAGCTAAGCCTGGCCATTTTTTCGTCGCCTCACGGCTCAGAACAAACGCACTTGGCACAAGTTGTGCATCGCAAGCTTGCAATAATATTTCCGACATGACAGACGCCTACAAACAATTTGAATTCACTCTGACGAAAGGAGACGCACGCAGCTGACGCGACTCGGCCCAGTTCGAAGCGAGGGCGGCCATGTTAGGCATGTTCTCCGTCGGCGGGGTCACCGGCCGTCCGGCTCATGACGTCACCTGAAGTGCGCGCCTTTTGGCAGAAGCTCGTGTGCATCCGCCTTTGACGGGCAAATGCCGCTGCCTTCTTAAGTTGTGCCCGACTTTAGTTACAACGTATTTTTCTACATGTAGTGCCATCTAGCGGCTGCCACAGCAATTAACATAAATAGCTCAGGTTGGACCGAAAATATAGCGCTACACATACGCACCAATTTTTTTGGGGGGTGGGGGGGAATCATTTCTAGAGAACAAAATAATTCACTCTCCAAACGTTTGGACGAAGTTTGTATGTTGCTGACCGCTAGGCTGGATCTTCCAGAGTGACACTGCAGGCAAAGTGGGGTGAAAATGATTGCGCAGGCTGGACCCATGCACAAAAGTCGCTGCTTTATTAAAGTCAACGAGGAAAAGTGAGCGTGTGAGTATTTGGGCAGAAAACAGCCGCGAGCAAGGTTCGCTAGCGGCCTCCGTCGATCGCACAGGGTTTTTAGTGTCTCGACATTGCAGCTGAGCTTACAGGGGAAAACCAGTAAATTAGCGCCCATGGTAAGACCTATTACCAACCCCGAGAAAGCACAAATTATCGGGAGAATGAGAGCCTGTTGGCCGAAAAGCAGCCACTGCGAACAAAGCTCGCGCAAACATTTTTGCCCCCTCTCCGACAGCTGCACCACTAGCGGCCCGCGCTGTCCCTGCATAAAACTCTGGGCGTAGTTTCATTACCAGAAAAAGCATTGAAGGACTACGGCAATGTTGTTACGAGATTGTCAGGCCTGCAACTTAACTTCACCACTGTAGTGCACAAACGTCGTAGGAGGCGACAACCAAGAATACACTTATACCTACGTTCAAATAGCTAACGCATCGAAAACCTTGGAAGCCGGCAAGTTTTGCACTTTCTTCGTATTTAAGGAGTGTTTTCTGGCGGGCCATTTAGCGTGAATTCCTCGTCTTCGTTTAGAACTGCGTGAAGAACGATTACGAAGGAAAGAAGACGCAAACACTGAACGCCGATTTCCAACTTTTGCTCGGAGTAGCAGGCAGTATAAGCCCGGCAGCACCACTTAATAACAAAGGGTTATTTATCAGCAGGGAAACGTCACAATTCATTGCGAAACAGTGCAGGGGCTGGAACAAGCGAAAAAATAAAATAAATATATTAAAATGTGCGATGAGAAGGGATCGCATGAAACGCTGAAATGCACGTGGCTTTCCTTTGTATTCGTTTTTCCACTCAGTTCTGAATATTTATTTATTTATTTGTTTACTTATTCATTTATTTATTTGAAATACCCTCAGCACCATACGACATTGTAGAGGCGAGTGGTTATACAATGTAGTAAAACATAGAAATATGAGCACAATAATACAGAAGGTTGCTAGTTATACAGTGTTAGCTAAGGCATCTTGAAATAAACGGTGATCATCGATTAGTGCCAGTGGTGCGGGAAGGTGATTCCACTCGTCGGATGTCCGGGGTAAAAAGGAATGAAAGTAGGTTTTCGTTCTGCAGAATGGTATTCCAACCTTGTGGGCGTGATCCATGCGTGATGACACGTACTGTGGGGGTGAAATAAGTTCTTCGCGTAGGTACGAATGGTGAAAAAGTTTCTGAAAAAGGCGAAGACGAAGTGCTCGACGACGGGACGCAAGGGATGGCAGACCGAGACTAGATTTCATGCTGGTTATGCTTGCAGTTCTGTTGTAGTTAGAGAGAATGAATCGAGCAGCTGTATTTTGGACCATCTCAAGTGAGTGCGTTAAGTTCTGGTGATAAGGATCCCATATCGATGCTGCGTATTCGAGTTTAGGTAAAACTAGTGTTTTGTACAGTAAAAGCTTCAGCGATGATGGTGCTTTAGCAAAGTTACGATGAAGGTATCCAAGTGTTTTGTTGGAGTTGTTAACGACATGTGTGGCATGAGCAGTCCATGTAAGGTCATTAGTTATGTGAACACCGAGGTATTTATAAGAGTGTACGGAGTCTAGAGACAAACCGTTAAGGTGATAAGAGGGCAAGTTATTAGTCACTCGAGACAGACGGATGAATTTGCACTTGTTAACATTAAGGTCCATTAGCCAAGTTTTACACCAGGTTGAGATGGAGTCGAGGTCGGATTGTAGCATTAGTAGGTCGCTATCGCATGTTATTTCCCTGAATATTACGCAGTCATCGGCGAATAGGTGAATGTGAGATGAAATGCAGGAGGGTAGGTCGTTAATGTAAATAAGGAAAAGAAGCGGACCGAGCACAGAGCCTTGCGGAACACCGGAGCGAATCACACTAGGATCTGAGGTGAGGTCATTAATAGAAACAAACTGTTGACGGTTTGTAAGAAAAGCTTCAAGCCAGGTTAGAATCTTTGGGTCCAGGTTAAATTGCGGCAATTTGTATAGTAGTAAGTTATGGCACACTTTATCAAACGCTTTGGCGAAATCTATGAACACGCAGTCAGTTAGTGAGTTACTGTCAAGGATAACATGCAACTTATTAGTAAAGGATACAAGTTGGGTTTCGCATGAATATGATTTTCTGAATCCGTGTTGAAATCGCGACAAGAAAGAGTTCGATTCAAGAAAGTTAGCTAGGTGAGAAAACAAGATGTGTTTACAAGGAATGCTGGTGAGAGAAATTGGCCGGTAGTTTAGTGGAGAATGCTTGTTACCTGATTTGTGGAGTGGAATCACGTTCCCCACCTTCCATGTGGCAGGTAGCGAACCCTGGTCGAGTGACTGCTGAAAAATGTTTGTTAGTATGACGGAAGAATAAACACTTGTATTTTTTAAGAATTTGGCATTGATTAGGTCGCAGCCTGGAGCAGCGGATATTTTTAGTGAGTTTATCAGGTTTGCAACACCATCAAGGTCTATTGTAACAGGATACATGGGCGCATAATAGAATGACACTGTGCTAGGAAGCGGGGGATCGGCGGTGATAGAAAAATTGGATGTGAAAACGTCGCTTTATGCGGAAGCTTGCAGTTCGGGGTAAATGGTAGCTCCAGAGTTGTTAACAAGAGATATGCTATTGCTATCTGTCGGGTTGATGGTGCGCCAAAACTTTCGCGGATCAGTGCATAGCATGGACGGAAGTGTTCTTCACCTGTTTTAGCGCTGCAATATATTCACGTGAAGCGATTTTGTACGCAGTCCATCGGTCACAGTTGGAAGAATGTTTTGCAAGTTTGTACATACGCTTTTTCCTGTTATACAACCGTTTGATATTAGTGCTGTACCAGGGAGCTGTGCTGTCAGAGGTAAGTATACTGGTTGGTATGTACTTATGTGTTAAGTCCCAACAAGCAACACTTCTGTTAAGTCCTTAGTTTTCGCAACGAACAAGTCCCAATTCGATTGAACGCTGCGATCGATGAAACCGTCCAAGAAAGTGTCCAGGAATACACGCAGCTCACTGTTTATGGCGTCAAAGTTGGCCTTATTGTAGTTATAAATTGTTTTCATTTTCTTGACATTTTTCGGCCGATAGATGCAAATTCAAAAGGTTATGCGGGTATGGTCGCTCAGGCATGGCAAGTAAGTAATGTTCGAAGCAAAATAAGGTTGCGTTGTAAGGACCAGGCCGAGCGTATTTGAAACGAAATCTGTTATTCTGTTAGCTTCTTTTACAAGTTGTGTAAGAGAGAAGTCAGAGCATAAATCAAGGAAGTATTTAGCTAGTGTAGAGCTGGGATTAATGGTAATGGGGTCAGTATTCTATGCAATGTTCGGAATATTAAAGTTGCCAAGTAGGAACATAGGCGATGAAGCGTGCCGAGATGTAACAAGATTGATTGCATCGTGGAGTTCGCTCACGAAATTAGAAGAGTCAGATGGAGGGCGATAGCAAACTCCAATCACAAGATTCTGGTTATTAAGACGATGTTAGCCCAAATTAACTCTAAGGAACTGGAAAACTGAATGCATTGCGACTGTAAGCACTTATTAATAGCTAAGAGAACACCACCTCCCTGTCTAGTAGTGCGGTCGCAACGATAAAAGGAAAACCTGCGGGCGGTCGGGAAGAGTTTCCAGTAGTTAATTTGAGGTCGGAGCCAGGTGTCAGTTAACACAATAATGTCGGCGTTAATAGTATTAATTGCAGAGGCCGAATCCTTCGGGTTACCACTGTATTGCGTCATAAACTGCGACTAAACTTTTTACCGCGGCGTTTTTGGCAAAGTGCACCCATTGGCATCTTGTAGCGGTAAATTCCAGTCTTTTTTTTTACCTTCAGTAGCGTGTCGGCTTGAAGAAGAAAGAGAAGGCTAAGAATTAACATTTATCAACAGTGAAATTCTTTGTGGTGGGACTGGATGAAATAAAATGGTTTAAAAATTCGAGCTGCGTCACTGAGAACACTGAAAACCCTACCTGCCAGCCGGCCTCTAGGGAATGAATCGCACAGAGCGCATAAATCTATCTATGAGCGTGTGCACCCTAAATGAAACCCGTCATCACTTCTGGGCTACGTACAGCACAGTAATAGCTTAAATGCTGTGCATAAGGCGAAAAACATGCGAATGTTTTGTTTTCTTTTTAGCCGCACTCCACAACTGGCTGTCCATTGCACACTTCCCACGGCGGCCCAGCCAGGCGTTCCTTTAGGTCCCAGCGTCACTGAGGCTCTACAGGCACTGATTCAGGTGCCTCTTCCCTCGCAGGCACCACGTTCGGCCTCTACTTCATGTTCGGTTGGGCGTTTTTCCCACTGACGTACATCGCATCCCTTATGTTCGAGTCAGCGCTGCTCGCCTACTTCTCTCTTGTCAGCTTCGGCGCCCTGTTCGGTGAGACTTTCGTGCTTTTTTTTTCATCATTTCAGTTGAGCACGCAATGATTACCCTCGAAACGCGCTTCAATTCTTGTATACGCACTCCCATTCTGCTGAAAGAAATGCCATTCCAGCCGGTTCTATGCTAATTTAAACGTAGGCTTTTAGAAGTATGAAGATGACTTTTTCAGCATAGGGCCACTTGTGGCGGACGTCAGAAAGGTGGCGAGTAGTAACAGTTCACTTTTTAGGTATCACAGCTTAGCTGCTGGTTTTACGTAAAGGTATTACGCTGGCCGCTTATGATAGCCCTATAAATTTCTGAACTTCTAATACACGATTACGTGAGCGCTGTGGGGTAGATAATCCTTTCTATTCCGCTCGTCAGTAAAAGCCAGGAAATTTCGCTACTAGACGTCAATCAGGGCCGCACGTGCCAAGTGGCCTCCTGTGCAGCACGTGAGCCGGTTATCTGGAGCAGCAACTCACCACCAAGTTTAACACAAGTGCCTCTAACTCACATGCATCATCAGCTTGTGTTGAATGCACAACACATAACGCTTAAAAATCTAACTCCGTCGTCAAGGCATTGCTTCGTCGCGATTTAATTTAGGAAGCGCGCACTATTCAGAGGCAGAGAAAACGAGACGCTAAAATTGCACAGTGCGTGCCTGCGTGGTGTGTACTTTGTCACTTTAGTCTCAACAGTAACCAGACCAGCAGACAGTTTTACCCAGCCGTTGTGAGAGCACTTAAGTGTGCCTGGCAATACGAAATGATTGATACATTTGGTGAAAGAAGACGCTTGTCAACATCATTAATTAATATCCTTTGACGGCCACTTGGTGGGGTATAACACAAATGCGGGCAAAAACAGAAGTACAACGTGCTCATTCGGCATGTAACAATGAAGAAGGGAACACAAGTTTTCAAAACGCATTACATAAATGCAAAGGGAACATATATGGGTATACTGTGTCCATCCTACAATAAAAGAAGCACAAAAACTGAGCACTTGATTAAAGATAAGGATACCGGAAGTAACTGAGAAAAACAATGTATATAAGATATGCAGATCTTCCAGGGGACAGCAGCTTGGGCATGTTGGGTATTCATTGTTATACGGTTGTACCGCTGGCATAAAGAGCCGGGTTTCTTGGAAATAAACTGAGTTGTAAGTCAGCTTCTGTGTCCTGTCCTGTCCCGGCGTTCTGCGTTGTTCCATCACCAGTGAAGATGTGGTACCTCAAAAGGAGGAGGCATACGCAATAATTGCGGCTAATGATAAAGAACAGTAAATACGCACATTTAGCAGCTTCGTGCTCCGTTGCTATAGGCTGCGGGGGACACGAAAAAACAGCACACGACAAAACAGCGCACAAAAGACAGCACAGCGAGAAAACAGCACAAGGAAAAAACGGCACAGCGACAAAACAGCACAAGGAAAAAACGGCTTGGCGAAAAAAATAGCACAGCAAAAACAGCACGCCGGACGCTTTTTTGCTGTGCTGTTCTGTCACTGTGCTGTTTTGTCCGGCGTGCTGTTTTTCTATGTGCTGTTTTGTCGATGTGCTGTCTTTGTGCGCTGTTTTGTCGCATGCTGTTTTGTCGTGTTCTGTTCTTTCATGGCGCCATAGGCTGTGGCAGCTCATTGCATTTTTCTTTGGCGGATGACACATCAAATACATCCTCGTTTTTAACTGTACGGTTTGTTCATCATTTATTTATTTATTTATTTATTTTGTAACGGGGGGTTTGTTACGAGGTACTGGGGGCGACGGGAACGGCAACGGCAGCAGTCTGGGATCAGATCGGCAAAAGACACACAAGCGTAGCGCTGGCAAAAACTCTCGAGAACACTGTCACCTCGTCTTCGTCTTTTCAAATCATCCGACGCATCTTCTTCTTTAGCCTTACAATCACCCCGGGGACAAGAGGAGCCATCCTGGCGACTTAGGATGATGGCAAGACGGCGGGGTCGTAGTAGGGCTTGAGGCGCTGGACATGAACGGTCTCCCGTCCTCGGCGGCGGAGATTAGGAGACGGCGTGAGGGGTTCCACGATATAATTAACCGGAGAGGTGCGCTCCAGCACACGGTAGGGACCATGGTACTTCGCAAGAAATTTTGAGGAGAGACCGGGAGTTCCTGAAGGGATCCAGAGCCACACAAGTGCACCAGAAGTGTAGTTCGTTGGGGTTTGGTCTTGGTCGAGGCGGGAGCGCTGGCGATGCTGGGTGTCAGTGGTGAGTGACCGGGCAATTTGGCGGCACGCTTCGGCGTGTTGCGCGGCGTCGGAAACAGGCCGATATTCGGATTCATCAGGGCGGTAAGGGAGGATAGTGTCGATAGTAGCCGAGGGTTGGCGGCCGTAAAGTAGGAAGAAAGGAGAGAATTCGGTGGTAGACTGCGTAGCGGTATTGTACGCATAAGTAACGTACGGAAGGACGAGATCCCAATTCGTGTGGTCAGAAGCGACGTACTTGGAGAGCATGTCTCCGAGTGTGCGGTTAAATCGCTCAGTGAGGCCATTGGTCTGCGGATGATAGGCGGTGGTAGTTCGGTGAATCGTGTTGCACTCTTTGAGAAGCGCCTTCACCACCTCAGATAAGAACACGCGGCCTCGGTCACTGAGCAGTTCACGAGGTGCACCGTGGCGAAGGATGAATCGGTGCAAAATGAAGGAGGCGACGTCCGTCGCTCTGGCAGCCGGAAGGGCAGCAGTTTCGGCATATCGTGTAAGGTGATCCACCGCTACTATAGCCCAACGGTTGCCGTCTGCAGTGTATGGAAGCGGACCGCATAAATCAATGCCAACGCGGTCGAACGGGCGTGGAGGGCATGGTAACGGCTGCAGCTCAGCAGCAGAACGATGGGGAGGTGTCTTGCGACGTTGGCAGGGAATGCATGCGCGCACGTACTTCATGATAAAGGTGTACATTCCGCGCCAGTAGTAGCGCAGCCGTATGCGGGTGTAGGTCTTGAAAACGCCCGCGTGACCGCTGTGGGGGGCAGCATGGAAGTATGCGCATATCTCCGAGCGTAAGTGACGTGGAATAACGAGCAGCCACTTGCGACCTTCGGAGTTGTAGTTATGGCGATAAAGTAGGGTGTCACGGATCGCAAAATGGGCAGCTTGGCGGCGGAGCGCACGTGACGGTGAAGCAGCCTTCGGGTGGGCGAGAAAGTCGAGAAGGGAAGCGATCCAGGGATCCATGCGTTGCGCTGAAGGCATGTCGCTGAGGCGAAGCAAGGGCAGAGAAGCGTCGGAGGTGGAAAGGCTGGCGATCTCGGCTGGAAGGGGGCAGCGTGACAGTGCATCGGCGTCTTGATGCTTGCGGCCGGTGCGATACACGACGCGGATATCATATTCTTGCAAGCGAAGGGCCCACCTAGCGAGGCGGCCGGAGGGGTCTTTCAGGTTGCAAAGCCAACAGAGCGCATGGTGGTCGGTCACAACGTCAAAAGGGCGCCCATAAATGTACGGTCGAAACTTCGCGAGGGCCCATACAATCGCCAAACACTCTTTTTCAGTTACGGAGTAGTTGCGTTCTGCTGGTGTGAGTGTGCGGCTAGCATAAGCAACGACGTATTCGTCAAAGCCAGGTTTTCGTTGGGCGAGGACAGCGCCGAGGCCAACACCGCTGGCGTCCGTGTGCACTTCGGTAGGAGCGGCCGAGTCGAAATGGCGCAGAATGGGCGGCGCCGTGAGGAGACGGCGCAAGGTGGTGTATGCGTCGTCGCACGCTGGAGACCACAGTGATAAATCCGCACTTCCAGACAGCAGTTGAGTCAAAGGCGCAGCAATGGACGCAAAGTTGCGAATAAACCGGCGGAAATATGAGCACAAACCCAGGAAGCTGCGCAGGTCTTTGATGGAGGTAGGTTTGGGAAAGTCAACCACAGCACGAAGTTTCGCTGGGTCGGGACTGACGCCCTGCTTAGAGACAACATGACCTAAGATGGTTAATTGACGAGCGGCAAAACGGCATTTTTTTAAGTTCAGCTGCAGGCCGGCGTCAGAGAGGCAGGTCAAGACGTGCTTCAAACGGGAGAGGTGGGTGTCAAAGTCCGGGGAAAAGACCACAATGTCGTCGAGGTAGCAAAGGCATGTCTTCCACTTAAGTCCGCGCAAAATGGTGTCCATCATCCTCTCAAAAGTCGCGGGGGCGTTACAAAGCCCGAAGGGCATCACCGTAAATTCATACAAGCCATCCGGTGTCACAAAGGCGGTTTTGGGGCAATCGGCTTCTTTCATAGGAACTTGCCAGTACCCGGAACGCAAATCAAGAGATGAAAAGAGTTCGGCCCCTTGCAAAGAGTCCAGAGCGTCGTCTATGCGCGGGAGGGGATAGACATCTTTGCGCGTAATCTTATTAAGGCGGCGGTAATCTACACAGAAGCGTATGGAGCCATCCTTCTTTTTGACGAGCACCACAGGCGACGCCCATGGGCTGCTTGAGGGCTGAATGACGCCGCTCTGGATCATCTTGTCGACTTGGTCTTCAATAACTTGGCGCTCGGCGACAGACACACGATAGGGACGTTGTCGCAGCGGTGCGTGGTCACCTGTGTCGATGGCATGGGTGACAGTGGAAGTTTGGCCCAAGGAACTTGTGAGTCAAATGATGAGCGAAACTGATTAAGTAAAGTGAGAAGCTGTGCCCTTTGCGGCGCTGGAAGGTTGTCGTCGATGGAGCGAAGGAATGCTTCGGTTGAGGAGGGATCGGGCGCAGCAGTAGGTGGGCTGAGTGCGGCTATGGAGAGGTGCGGCGCGTCGTCCGTCTCTTCGCGGATGAGCAGAGACGCGAATGGTTGTACCGTGCCGAGACATTCACCTAGGCGCAAGGCGTTGGGGAACGAGAATGGGTTAGACACGAACAGTACGGAGAGGCCAGCGGATATAGTCAGTACAGCGTATGGCAGAGGCAGACACTTGCGGTGCAGAAAGATAGGGGACGGAGTGAAGAGGACAGTGTCGTCGCGAAGAGGGCCGCAAGAGAGGGGTACGAGGACTGAAGAGCAGGGAGGCAGGTCAATGTCTTCGGCAACTAGGGCCTTAACACAGGCACCAGGAGGGGCAGTGTCCAAGACAGCTTCGGGCAGGTGAGAGAACTCGACTTCAGCTCGAGCACAATCGATGATAGCAGCATGGCGCGATAGGAAGTCCCAGCCCAGGATAACAGCATGAGAACAGCAGGGCAGTACGATGAATTCGACGGCATAAATGGTCCCCTGGATTACAACGCGAGCGGTACACGCTGCTGACGGCTGGATGTTCTGAGCGCTGGCGGTGCGCAGTGACAGTCCAGCAATTGGCGTCCTTACTTTTCTTAAAGAACTACACAGCTTTGCGTCCATGACGGAAACGGCAGCACCAGTGTCGACAAGCGCCATGACAGAAACGCCGTCGACGGAAATTTCAATGAGGTTAGCGGCTGACGGATGAGGCCTTTCGAAGTTCGTTGTGGACGCAGTTCTCGCCTCAGGAACTGCGGCGCCTAGTTTTCCTCCTGGTTAGCGGTGGGGCGACGTCGCATAGGCGAAATAGACCGGCGTCGTGGAGAAGAGGGCCGGCGGCTGGAGAGGGTAGAACGGTCCGGCGAGGAAGTACGACTTTGCGGCGGCGCAGCTGGTACAGAGTACTGACTCGGTGGGGGCCAGTACCCAGGAGCTTGGGGAGGAATTTCCGCGTCCGGGAGACGACGGCGGCAATGCCGAGCTACATGACCTGGGAGACCACAAAAGAAGCAAATCGGCCGATTGTCCGTTGTGCGCCAGAAATCGCTGACCCTTGGAGTAGGTCGTCGGTAAGCCACTGGCCCTCAAAAATGCGCCGGAGGCGCACTATAGATTGGCGGCTGCGGTCTTGCTACGACATCAGCATATGTCACTGGAGCCGCGACAGGAGGCGGTCTCGCGACGGCTTCGGCATATGTGAGCGGAGCCGCCACAGGTTGTGGTCTGGCGACAACGTCAGCGTATGTCAGCGGAACCGTGACAGGTGGTGACGGATGAGCCGGTGGAAGAGCCTCAGCAACTTGCTCTTGAATTGTATGTCGGAGCGCTGGAGTCAGATATGATGGTCGGTCGTGAGCGCTCGGCAGAAAGGAAAGTTGACGTGCCACTTCTTCCCGCACGAAGTCTTTAATCTGCTGTAGCAGCGAGGGGTCAGGAGCAGGCGTGAGCCCAGCAAGCGACTCAACCTGCTGTGGCCGCTGGCGTGTCAGAATCCGCTGCTTGCGCAACTGCTCAAAGCTTTGACACAGCGTGACGACTTCAGCAACGGTACGCAAGTCGCGCGCTAGAAGCATCTGAAAAGCGTCGTCATCGATGCCTTTCAAGATGTTTTGGATCTTGTCGGCTTCCGACATACGAGCGTTGACCCGCTTGCACAAGTCGACGACATCTTCAATGTAGCTAGTGAAGCTTTCACTAGCCTGCTGAGATCGTTCACGCAATCGCTGTTCGGCTCGGAGTTGCCTGACAGCCGGTCGACCAAATACGTCTGCAAATTTTGTCTTAAAAATGGACCAGGTTTGAATATCTGCCTCATGGTTGCGATACCAGAGGTTAGCCACACCGGCGAGATAAAAGATGACGTTGTTTAGCTTCGTCACATCGTCCCATTTGTTGTATACGCTCACCCGCTCGTACGATGTGAGCCAATCTTCCACATCGTTCTCGTCAGTCCCGCTGAAAATGGTCGGGTCCCGTTGACGAAGAGAGCCGGCACAGATGACAGCCTGGCCCACTTGTACGGCCTGGTGTTGGACGTCCTCAGGCATCGTGCGCGCCGGGAGAGCACGACTACGGAGCTCCAGGGCCGATGTTTTTACCCGGCACCTCCACCAAATGTAACGGGGGGTTTGTTACGAGGTACTGGGGGCGACGGGAACGGCAACGGCAGCAGTCTGGGATCAGATCGGCAAAAGACACACAAGCGTAGCGCTGGCAAAAACTCTCGAGAACACTGTCACCTCGTCTTCGTCTTTTCAAATCATCCGACGCATCTTCTTCTTTAGCCTTACAATTTATATATTTATTTATTTATTTATTTATTTATTTATTTATTTATTTATAGAAACTGCGATTTAGTGCAGATCATAGCAGGGTGGGAAAAAACAAATACAAGCATATAAACACACTCAAATTCATAACATCTGCAGGCACTTTTCAAACTTCCGTAAAGAACTATGATTAACAGTCCCACTAATAAATTTATTCCATTGAGTAATTGTCCTCGGACAAAAAGAATATTTAATGCTGTTATTTTTCACGTTCAAAAACGTTACTGTTAGCGCATGTCTTTGCCTCATGCTATAACCTGAGGAGTAAGCAAAACAATTTGAAGTGTTAACTTTATAATGACCTTTATAAGCTTAAAGAAAAACTTTATTTTTGTCGATAGCGCTGAACGACTGGGGGTAACCCACTTCGCCTCACGAGCAGATGCACGGCCATATGTGTCAAAAACAAATCTAACTACTTTATGGCGTATTCGCTATAATTTCTGAACATATTATAACGTGAAGGGGTCCCAGATGATTACAGCATATTCTAGTAACGGACACAGGAAGGAATTGTACGCCAATAGAAGAACACTAGGTGGGGTTAACTTTTAGTGAGCGCCTCAAGAAAAAGTTTCCGCGTTGAATTTGCTACGACAGCGTCTATGTGTTTTGACCACGAAAGGTTGTTAGTAATCTACAGGCCCAAATATTTAACTCTGTCGCCTCTAATAATAATACGTTGTTAGTACCGTACACAAAATGAAGAGTTATTTTCTTGTGTGTAATTTCCATAAAGACGGTTTTTTTCAAAATTAATGGACATCTGCCATTTGTTGCACCACGCAACCACCTTCGCTTGGTCATTATTTAAACGCCCCTGGTCGTGAACCGAAGACAAAACTTGATACAAAATACAGTCATCCGCGCGCAGCTTCACGCGGAATGAAAGATCTGCCACAATGTCATTAATAAACAGTAGAAATAACGGTGGTTCCAAAACGAATCCCTGGGGGACGCCAGACATAACCCGGACAATGCTAGAAGAAATATTTTTCAGAGTGACGAATTGACACCTGTTCGAGTGTATGGTGTAATTTATGTAAGTATCCGGTTGTTGTTAATATAATAACTTAATTGTCATCTATACATTAATTTTACTTTTTTTACGGGTTTATGGGGGTTTAACGTCCCAAAGCGACTCAGGCAATGGGAACCGTCATAGTGAAGGGCTCCGGAAATTTCGACCACCTGGGTTCTTTAACGTGCGCGGACATCGCACAGTACACGGGCCTCTAGAATTTCGCCTCTATCGAAATTCGATCACCGCGCCGGGATCGAACCCGCGTCTTTCGGGTCAGCAGCCGAGCGCCGTAACCACTGGGCCCCAGTGGCGGGGCTACTTGTTTACTGCTCTTCACCTGACAGATTTCAGGAAGGTCAAGAGTGACTGTCCGAATGATTACGCACAACAGGGAACTTATCGGCTAAATGGCGCTCAAGCTAAATGCTTCATCACAGTTATGCTAGCGGTATTAGCGCCATTCCAATTTCTAGTGCCTGCTTGAAAAAAAATACTAATTGAATTCACATTTGGTATTTTTTTTCAAGCAGGTACTAGAAATAGGAATGGCGCTAATACCGCTAGCATAACTGTGATGAAGCATTTAGCTTGAGCGCCATTTAGCCGATCAGTTCCCTGTTGTGCGTAATCAATCGGACAGTCACTCTTGACCTTCCTATTGCATTCACATTTGGGCACCGCCGCGGTGGCTCAGTGGTTAGGGCGCTCGACTACTGATCCGGAGTTCCCGGGATCGAACCCGACCGCGGCGGCTGCGTTTTAATGGAGGAAAAACGCTAAGGCGCCCGTGTGCTGTGCGATGTCAGTGCACGTTAAAGATCCCCAGGTGGCCGAAATTATCCCGGAGCCCTCCACTACGGCACCTCTTTCTTCCTTTCTTCTTTCACTCCCTCCTTTATCCCTTCTCTTACGGCGCGGTTCAGGTGTCCAACGATATATGGGACAGATACTACGCCATTTCCTTTCCCCCAAAAACCAATTATACCAATTATATATATATATTCACATTTGGCCTTTGTTTAGTCCTGATTAAAGCAGCGTACTTTTTCTACACATTGACTCCTCACCAAATGTAAAAATGTCAAAGAACGTGTGGGTACACGCAAGCACTGACTGCATAGAAAAGCTTTCAGTGGGGCTACACTCACATTTTATTAAGCGCAGGCGCACGTTCCTGGCATACCTTCGTGTTGTAAGTGGCACACGCGAAGGGAATAAGTAACAGATATAATGCGATCGCTCATTTTATTTTATCTCCTCACTCTTCATTCTTGTGTAGTGGGCTACCAACCGTGTGCACTATAAGCCACAGAACGCGGTCATGAGGGACTCGGCTGTATTAAACCAAATAAGATTTTTAAAGAAAGCGTACCTCTGCTTGGCGCACAAAAAGCGAATAATCAGGAAGTCAGAATATGTCAGAATTTTTTTTCTGCGTACGGCCCTCGGCACGATCTCATGTAGATTTTTCTAGCTGCTTGACGCAAAAAAAAAGAAGCGGAGCATGTAATAATAATAATAATTGGTTTTTGGGGAAAGGAAATGGCGCAGAATCTGTCTCATGTATCGTTGGACACCTGAACCGCGCCGTAAGGGAAGAGATAAGAGAGGGAGTGAAAGAAGAAAGGAAGAATTAGGTACCGTAGTGGAGGGCTCCGGAATAATTTCGACCACCTGGGGATCTTTAACGTGCACTGACATCGCACAGCACACGGGCGCCTTAGCGTTTTTCCTCCATAAAAACGCAGCCGCCGCGGTCGGGTTCGAACCCGGGAACTCCGGATCAGTAGTCGAGCGCCCTAACCACTGAGCCATCGCGGCAGAAATGTTTTCTGCGTGGCCCATGTAGATACCGTCGTTCTGCTCAGGCTACGTTAGCAAACTTCTAGGTAAAGTGAAATTAGCTGTCGAAATGTCGAATTGCAATGCAGAGGCCAACACCTTGAATTTCATGTGCAATGATTTCTTGAGGTAAGGTTTAGGTATGAATTACTGATTTCTTATCTTGGACCTATCCTGCCTGATGGCACTGTCTGTAAGGTGCTTGAGAAAAGTAGCTTTCCTTCTAACCAATTGGTTAAACCCGAGCTCGATGCTTAAAGCAATCACTGCATTGTTCGTTATCTCGTTCTAAACTGCATGGTGTTCTTGTACAGGGAACGAGAACAAGAAAGAACTAATATAGGCAGCAAATATTGTAAACGCATCTGTTCCGTAAGTTTTAAACTATAGAGGACCTATTTTGCGATCTTAGACTCAACTGTTCTTCGTTACTTACGTCGTATACAGCAAATAATCTGTTCTGTTGGAAACCGATCCAACAAGCACAAAAAGAAGCTGCACATCATTCATGCTTATTTTGTTGGCGCTTTTACATTCGCAGCCCAAAGCGTGATGCCAAAAAGAGAGAACTATGATTAACAGTCCCACTATTAGGTTAAGCCAAAGAGAGAGAACTGGTTATGAAGAAAAAGATATAGAATAGCAGGTTATACCAAAAAGATCTAGAGTATCAGGTGATACCTTAAATCAACGTGCTTACAGTTTTTTTTGTGGGTTATTTATGTTTTCGGTTGAAAAGGTCCGGTAACAAGGACAGACATGTTTTCCCGTAGCCATTCTGCCGTTCCTGATAACAAATGCTGTAAGCACTATTTTGTAAAATAAGAATCAATAAAAGTTTTAGTTAAACAAAAACAAACGAAAAAATACAGTCGCATTGGTACTCAATGGTAGACAGAATACAGTCATGGAGTCGAGTGTCTACGCGAATAGTAAGCTTATTTTCCTTAAACTTTAACTATACATTTTGTTCTATTTGTTCCATCATAATCCATTTGCTTTTATTTCATAATCGGATCTTTCCCTCAGTTGTGATATAATAGCGGCGCGGGAGCGGTGTTCCTCTTGTGACCTCGCAATAAAATCTTTTATGAGATGAAGACCTCATAAGGTAAACATGCGTTCTATTAACTAAATATTTTTTCACAATTCGGTCAATCTCGGTTTGGAGTATTACAGGGTCCGGTGAGAGCTTACATACGAACAAGTGCAATTGAAGCATATCGGCAAATAAGAACCAACAACAATGAAACAAAGGCGCCTACAATACACTGAGCATTGATCATCACAAGCGTGCACATCCGTTGCTATTAAGCGAAATCTAAGTAGCCGTCTGACTTTCTCGTTTTACCTCTACCAACGACAGGAAATTGTTGCCTTTTCCTGCAGATAAAGCGCTACTGACTCTAAAAAAAAATTTAAACAGCCAATATTGAAAACCGCATATGAGTGGCTTATATTTCACATGAAAATTTAAAGCGCCTGTTTTCCTGGCACCGCTAATAAGAGAGGCCATTACTATTCATCGGGATGCACTTCTATTCCATGTAATCTTTCATTCTCAGGTGACAAAGAATGAGAAACACTTTAACTCTTCAAACCAATCATGTTCGGCCGGATAATAATTTATGGCGAGAACATTTGCTATTTTCTCATCAAAATTCACTTTCCCGGTTGGCAAGGCACAATACAGCTTGCCACATTTCATGTAACAATTAAAGCCACTGTATTAAGCGAAACATTTTGCAGAACTTTCCATGTTTCGTCTATCCTCTAGAACTGTTGACTAGGCGGCGTTTATCCGAGCAAAGTGCATAATTATCAGGGCGACATTAATTCCTCCCGAGGTACCAGCTCGTAACCCACAGCAAAACCTCCGACAAAGGCTTCCGACTGCAATGATTCTTTCTTGAGGAAGTGGTACGTTGTATTTCGAGTTAGTGGAAATAACCTCAGCCTTTTCAAGAGTTTCATGCAAAAAACGGTCGTGATACCCACAGGATATCATAGAGGTAGTTATATCTAACACAGCATTTGATTGCATTTTGTTCACATAAATTTGGTTTGGAATTAAGTGACACATACATTACAGAGGACTGTGGAAGAAAATCAAATAAAATGCTTCCGCAGGATCACGCATGCAGCCTGTGACACCACAAGAAGCTATGTCGGTTAATGATGCTTTCTATGCTTCGTCTAAACCAAAGCCTGCTCGAAATGTTGTCAAGTGGTTCTGATGACAGGCACGGTCGTAGGCGAGAAATGAACCGGCTGGCGAAAACTTCCACTAGTGCGGTAAAGAATTCTGAATTCCTTGCTGCGGTCCGTCACTGTCTAAGGTGTTGAAGATGCTGAGCACAAGAACGCGGTGTCGAATCTCGCCTGCAGCGGCTGCCTTTCGCAGGAGGCGGAATGTGAGAACTTCCTTCTGCTCTGGTATGTCAGTGCATATTAAATTATTCCTGGTTTTGGAAACTAATCCTGGGCCCTCCTATGGTGTCCCTCATACGCAGTATGCAGCCACGACACCATGTCATGGACAGGCTTGCACGTGCGTTCGCACGAAAGTTATATATGTAGTTTCATGGCTCAAAAGCAACTAAGGCTATGATGTGCCCTGCATGGAAAAAAATACACTAAAAAAAAACTCACTGACACCGAAAGTGCCTAATACGCAATGCTGACGTTGAAAAAATTCGGGCACAATTTTATTATTGACTGCGATATTTTGGTAACCAAGCTTTTCATCGATTTTTTTTCAACTGTCTCGATATGTCCCTTTCCTGTTTTTGATATATTTTCTATCCCTACTGATGTCGGGTAAAACATTGTTACTTCTGTTTTGCATTGTGTGCAGTTTAGTCTGTTGTGCCTTTTTTTTAGCCTGTGTACTAGATTTGCCCTTTCGCCTTATGAATCCCAGCGGTGGATTGACCTCGATCGTCTGCGCTTTCCGATAAACTGGCAGTCGGCGCTTGCTCTCACAGTGGCCATTTCTTTTTCTCCGTCAATTTCCAAACTTTACCTTCACGCCGGTATTAACCACTCACTGCGAAAAGTCACAATAAAGTTATCGGCTGCCTCTATACGTGCCGCCTTCCTTCGCGCAAGGTGCCTAAGTTACACCATCGAGCGCGCAGCGTGCATTGCGGAAGGTGTATGTCGTTGCTGGAAACACGTTTAGAGACAGCGATTTTTTCGAGGCATGAAGCTTTCAATTTTATGTGGCACTGGTTCGATTTTAGGACGTTGCGGATGAGGCGAGCGCATCCTGACATGGTTTACCCAAAAAGCGTACAGGCGCTAAAAGACGGAGACAGCACACACCAAAGACAGGACTGGCGCCAGTCCTGTCTTGTGTGTGCGTCGTCTCCGTCTTTTAGCGCATGTACGCTTTTTGCGTAAACCATATCATGCTACAACCAACTAGCTCAAATGACAGTCTTGCTGAAGACGGATCCAAACTATCGTGCCACTACGTACCGCCCATCCTCCAACGGCATGGGAGAACGCCTTAACTGCCAGCTGAAGGTCGCTTTGGCTACCGGACTCAATTGCAACCATTGCATTGACCCTTTCCCCTGTTGATTTAAAGGCCGTCAAACCGAGGACGCCACCCAGTATTGCGCGACAGTGTTCGTTTACGGTACGCCCCTGCGTCCCCCAGACATGTTCTCGTCCGAGGGGCAGGTTGCAACACAGTAACTAGCGCGAAAATAACACAGCAGACTGAGAAGAACAACCGACGGGACACACGCCAGATCAACTGAAGTTTACTGCACACGTCTGAGGAAGGAGCTGCCAGATCAGCCACAAGACTTCTCGTAGATTTCATTAAAAACCTACGGCCTGCTTCGCCTCGCCGTCCCCGCCGCTGCACCATCTTTGTGCATCCGTATCTTGCCGCCTCCACGCGCATTTTCCCCGAAGCCTACGAAGTACCGTTCCGAGCTATTCGCCACACGCGCAAGGCTGCCACCCTGCTCCTGAATGCCCGTGAGGTAGTAGTGAGCTTGGCCGCCTCAAGCCGCCGTCTCTGGAGACACGCATTTGGATGTATCGCTGTTTAGCCCGAGTTGGACAGTACCTTTGCCCTAACGCGCTGCCAGTGCTCTCTTGAGTTTCGACATCGAGGAAATAATTTAGGAGAAGGTCGCTACTCCCCCTCGTTAAATGGACCAACGTTTAAGACCAATCAGTTTAGCAGCTTCCCATACCCTCCCGCTAGCTGGCGCAACTACCATGGATATCTAAAGAACTAATAGCGCTGCAGTTGCGCTTTTTACGTGTCTCGAGCGTCGTCTGCATCGTCTCTCGAAAGTGGTGGTTCAACAGCGCAAAAACACACACAGACCAAGTAGGAGACGAGGCACACAAACCAGCTCTCACCAACTAGCCCAATCTGCAATTCTGCAGTTTGTGCCTCCTGAAAGACAAGCTGCGCCGCGCCGATACATAGAGGTGAATCATTTTCCCCGCAGTGCGCAAAACCAGAATGTGGCCTAGATGATGTTGGTGCATGGTGGAAAACCATGCTGCTTGAGGGGCGCGAGAGTGCACACAATGAGGTTGAGACGAACGATATGATACTAGACTAGGCACGCTTCACCTTCTTACGTGTAGTGTGTGCCACGTGCCTTCAAAGCAGTTTAGTTTTCCACTGTGTTCTTTCAATTAACACCAATCGGATGTTATGACAAAGCTATTTCAGTGCACAAGCATTGAGCTGTGCACTGTAATTCCGTATGATGACGAAATGAACGCCAGACACTGCAAAAGGTAGAAGATCGACCAACGCTCTTTCAATTCACTGGTTTGTAACTTGAATGATGTATTCAGTGAAAGGACCTTGCTCTTTTTTCTTCCTTGTGGCAGTTGTCTGTAATGAACTCCTTCTGACTCCAGCTCCTGTTGTTCAGAATTTGCCTTTGCACCTACACAGATCTTTAAACCATATGCTTCCATCAGCATTCTCTCAAGCCCCAATAAAAGAGGCTGCAGTTTTCAGCAGCTGGTTGTGCAGATTGTTGCAGCCATTAACGATGCAGCTACCATCTTCTTGACACAGCCTTCAGAATTATTATACTGCCTGCCGCTAGCTTTCTGGTGAAGAAAAATCTACATACATTCCCTGTTATTTGACAGAGTATAGCTCCATGTCGCCCGTTTATAGAGGGTAGCGTCACAGTCGCCATGTTACCAAGTGTCAGTGCACACAGCAAAATTCATTCGGAATGAGTGCATACGAACGGCTCGCTGAAGACTACGTGCGTACTGTCGATGCAAGGATCTGCGGTCTTATAAGCCTGCATGGAAGTTAGCTTTCTGGGTGAATTTCGCCTGCATTGCACAATTTCGGGTGTAGAGATTCGATCCGCATGAAAAGGAATCAGTCCAGGGCGGCACCGGGCAGGGCGCAATTCGCACGAATAGCTCGCACCACTTGACCGATTACAAAGTGTTTGTATTACTTGATAATATCATCCTCGAAATTACGCACACATATATTAGATAAGCAAGACAGCTGTTCTTGTGGCGAAATATCTGCTCCACCCTTTAAACTGACTTTCATAAGGGGGCAACGTGAAAAATGGATTATCCGTGGCGTCGTTTCCGTTGCAACTTGTGCAGCCGGATGCACCGTTGTTATTCGTAATCTACATATATAATCTCCCATCTAACACAATAACCAAACTTCGACTTTTTGCGGATGACTGCGTCGTTTATAACATCATCCATGCCCCTGAAGACACTATTAAGCTACAAAATGATATAGACACAATTGCATCATGGTGTGAAAAATGGCGCATGCCACTTAACCTAGACAAATGCCAACTCATGTCCTTTTCTCGTAAACAAACCTCTATTAACTGCACATACCATATTAATTCAACTCCCATTGCCCGAACTTCCTCTTACAAATACCTTGGCGTTCACCTGATATCATCCTTATCATGGGTCACTCATATTAATTCAATATGCTCCCAGGCCTCACGCACTCTTGGTTATCTGCGACGGAACCTAACATCAGCACCACCTGAAATCAGACAACTAGCTTATCAGACATACGTACGCCCAAAGCTTGAATACGCCTCATCCATCTGGAACCCTTCACAAGCATACCTTACAAATGAATTAGAAGCCGTTCAAAATCGAGCTGCACGGTTCATCATGTCACAGTACTCGCGTGATAGTAGTGTCACTGCACTCAAACGAGCCCTTTCCCTCCCAAGTCTCCAATCACGTCGCATCGTATCACGCCTATGCCTCCTTCATTCCTTTTTCTACCGCCCTATTAACAGGCATCCTTTGCTGCAGCCGCCATCAAGAATATCCCCTCGCCTAAACCACACTCATCCCATAGCTCCCATTAAAGGCCGCACATCAGCTATGAATGTTTCATTCTTCCCAGATGCAGTAGCCCGATGGAATGCCCTGCCTGATAATATTGCTTCTTGCACAGATCGAGAAATTTTCCGCACTGAATTAGCGAATCACCTGTGTCTTACGTGATGTATTCGGCTTCATCAAATAATCTGATCCTGTGTTACTATCTCCTTTAATGTTTTTAATTTTAATGTTTTAATTTTAATGTTTTGCTTTGTTTCGTTTCATTGCTTTTTGTTTTTGTTTTTGTTGAGCTGGTACCATATGTTGTACACACTGTTCTTGCCCCCGCCTTATGTAATGCCCACGGGCCCTTAAGGCTTCAATAAATGAAAATGAAATGAAAAAAGCAGGATGGGAAATGTAACATTCGTTTGAAGACAAGTGCACAGCTTTCACGACAAGGAAGTTTTCAGAATCACTACGAGCACCATCCAAGCACATCCGAATATCCGACTAGCTGTAGTTACTGCAGCGAACGAAGCTGCTGCGCTGCCAGACTATGTAGAAAAGTTCGACTACAGCGCCACCCGTTCCCGCGACCACCACTGCAGTCGCCTTCCGAACGGAGCTACGAAACTGACCTTGTCTAAGAACGTTGAGATGGCCGCTGTCTCAGCACGCTAGCGCATGTGCAGACCATGCGGCTGCGTCCAACGTTAATATTAGCTGCGCCGTAGGCCAAACAATGCCAGTATCCCTGTAAGAATACCTGACTTACGGTACACTTTCATGCGAGGGCCCTGTAGAGCACTCATGGTACAGCGCCTCGAAGCTCGGTTGGACGAAGAAGCCGAAAATATACAACACGTAGGGACATGTGCATGTGATGCCATGCACACGGCACGGTAGTTCGGTTCCAGGCTCGATACGTTTCCGGCGTTCTTTTCTCCTCATTGCCGAGCCTTGCGCCTACGAGCATTATTAAAAATTCTGTTCGCGTTAATTCCTACATTACGCAAGTCAAACAGCCCCGCTAAACAAGGACTGCAAAGGCCCGCACAAGAGAACAGAAGCGCTGGCTACCACCTTTTTAGTGTTTTGCAAACAGCGCAATTTATACCAGCAATACTTGAGTACGTTATCAGCCAACGAATACACGCAGTATACTGAAACTCTTTGGTTTGTGTTAGAGTAAAGCTAAACAATAAGAAATCAAACAACGTTCGTAGTTGCACACGCAAGCACGCCGTCAGGACAAGGCAAATTATACAGCTCCTTGACTCGAGACACAGTGGTTGCCGCTGGTTTCGAGTGGTCACCCCATTGTGACCTCCATTACGGCGGCGCCGCTGAGGCCAAATGCTTCTAATAAAGAGCGTAAAACATGTGTTACTACGCAGGCACGGTGTTAAACGTGTGCCTGAGCGTATTCGCCCCGCGCACGGTGTCCACTTTCCGGGCTAAGCGGGACCTGGACAGCTACGTGGAAGTCGCCTCGCTGCCTCTGCGCGTTATGCCCCAGTTCACGTTGGCCCGAGGCACGGGCCAGCTGCGGAGCGCCTACCTGGAGCGCGCCTCGTGTTGTCACTTGGGCCAGGAGTTCCTGCAATTCGCCTGCACGTTCGCCTTCACGCCTGACACACGGGAAGAAGCCTACTTGGTCACCAGGCTGCACAAGTGCTGCAGAGGTACGCACGCATCGAAGCCGCGCCGTCTGGCTGCCTCGACTACTCACCTGCATGCATGCTCCCAAGGGGTGCCCGTCTGCACACCTTCCTCCCCAGTTACCAGTGCTTGAGCCGAAACGGGGGAAATCGAGAAGGCAAGCGGAATTTAGACAGAGGAAGGCGCCCTAAAGGCGCGTTCTGCGCAAACCTCCAATATATAATATAATTTATTAAATACGCAGTTTGCGAGCATGTGACTGCTTAACCCCTTCACGGGCACTTTTTTTTTCAAAAATGGTGCCGAACTACTCATTTACTAGCCATGCTGCCATGTTTGAGCGAATCTAGAAAAGATGTTTTGGACGAGTATTACACGCCTTAAACTGAACGCTAAGTGACAATTAACGCACGACAAAGTGCACTCATCAGGAGCCAGAGATGACAGTTGTTTAACAACCCGCCGCGGTGGCTCAGTGGTTAGGGCGCTCGGCTATACAGATTCGGAGTTCCCGGGCTCGAACCCGACCGCAGCGGCTTCGTTCCAACGGAGGTGAAGCGCTAAGGTGCCCGTGTGCTGTGTGATGTCAGTGCACGTTAGAGATTCCCAGGCGGTCGAAATTATTCCGGAGCCCTCCACTACAGCGCGTTTCTTCTTTCGCTCCCTCCTTTATCCCTTCTCTTACAGCGCGGTTCAAGTGTCCTCCGGTATGTGAGACAGATACTGCAATATTTCTTTTCCCCCCAAACCAATTTTCAATTGCTGCGTTTTTATGGACGAAAAACGCTAAGGCGCCCGTGTGCTGTGCGATGTCAGTGCACGTTAAATATCCCAGGTGGTCGAAATTATTCCGGAGCCCTCCACTAAGGCACCTCTTCTTCCTTTCTTCTTTCCCTTCCCTTACGGAGCGGTTCAGGTGCCCAACGATATATGAGTCAGATACTGCGCCATTTCCTTTCCCCCCAACAATCCAACCAATTTTTAAAAACCTACTCTCTCTGTCGCTTTAGTTTTCCCCTCTGCGACGTAGAGGGCCGCCTAGATATTGTAGTGGCAGCTACACTAGGCTACCAGTCGAGCATTTCGCTGTACATGAGAGAGGCCAGTTCTGCGCATGCGTCGTTACCATGGAAACCGAAGAGGTGCAAAGTGTGGCGTGCGCTTCGCCGTCGCCGCGCGCCTGCTCCACCGTCAAAGCCGAGCGTGACGTCACGCGGGTGAGTAGTGCGCATGCGCCGATACCACGGTAACCAGAGAGACCCCACTACTGCGCAGCGTTCTTCGTCTAGTATGTGTCTTCTGCAACCTGCTCTCGACGCAATAAATGTTTTACAATCAATCGTCGCCGCCTCGCAGCACGCCGCTCTATCACCCGAACCCCGCGTCGCATGCGCAGGATTGCGTATAAAAAGCGTAGATGTAGTGGGCGTCTGTATCCCAGCGTTCGACATGCATGCAGAGGAGAGTCCAGCCGCTGCTTGACGGCGGTATCGACAAGATAAGACTAACTCTTCCGATCCTGAGGTTGTCTCCTGGAAATTGGCTTGAACCAAATAATAACGCTGGAGTCTGAGCGCGTGAAACAAGATATCACCGCTGTCAGACATCTCCATCTCTTCAATCGCGGTGAATAATGGTGAAGCTTGCTGTGTTCGGCTTCTGGAAAGCGGCATTATCATCCAAGCAGTGTACTTGGCACCGGGAACATCTGTCAAGCAGACAATTGATGTGGTTGCCACGTGTATAGCAGCTTACGGCACGGTTTCACAGATGTGTGTGACTTTGGGTGATTCCAACAGGAAACAGTACTCTCTTAGTCAGCGTATGAAAGAAAAGTTTGACTTTAGCTTCGGACCCTCACGTCCATACTACACAATGGGGAACTATTATAGAGCTTGTATGCTAAAGAGGCTCTACAGAATCGAAATACAGAATAGACAAAATTAGACCGCTGCATACTACTTCACAGATCATAGGGCAGTCTTCGTCTCTCTCAAGCAAAATGAATAAAAGATGTGTATACCCAATGTCTCTCATTGCTAAACATACATTGCTAAACATACAGTGACAACAACAATCTCAGCCAGGGAAACGCACCTCTCACTACGTATATCCTGGCATAGCCGAGCTAAGCCACTGCCAATTTTTTTCCGTGCAAATTATGTTCTCCATGCACTTAAAGCCCAAACACAGGGCAGCGATCAACAAACGGTACTGCGCACATACAAAGAAGGGCCAAAGGGGTACACAACAATCACACTCGCGGCTGATTTTTACTCCAAAGATGGCGCACCTTTTTTAGCTTCGAACATCATATCAAAGACTATGCGCAGTCCAAAAACATGCCTTCTGTTTGACACCAGTTGACAGGTGGGTCGTTTCCACAATTATTCCCCTCTATTTTATAGGGAGCAGGACGAAAACCAACGTTATTGTAGAAACGCCCCGCCAAGTTCAGACGCCACCTGGTCACAGCTTCTCCTCATAATTATTTTACCATCAAAGGCAGGCACGGCTTATTGCATGTAGTGTCCGGGCATGCGCCGCAGTGCAGGAGTGAATTGATGGTGGTTAGTGGTTTTATTAAAAATAATAGTAAAAAGAAAGGAAAAGATTTTTGCTAGCCCCGGCATCTGCCATCGATACTGAAGCACCTCAGCTGGGGCAGCGGAAATGAAGGACAGCAGGCAGAATGGAGAAATGAAATGAAGAGATGAGGGGACAGGAATAGAGGATAGGGGGAGAAGTAATATGTACAAACTATTTACACAATAAGAAATGTGTCCAGGTTGTGCGCGTGATTAGTTCATTTTAGAGGAATTAAATCACACACGCGCACAGCACTGTGTTGGTTACAACTGGAGTGGGGCGTCCAGTTATTAATCGTTCAAGGTAGAACTCGCGGAGCGTTCGGTCACTGCGTGTAACTACCTGACGGAGAACAGACGGGACGTCAAGCCGGTGTGTTCGAGGAATGCACAGAGGCTCACCAAAGTTCGCTCACGAGTGCGCGCACTGCCCTGCGGCCACAATAGCGTCTTGATGGAGTCTGGTAGTATGTCCTGCGCCCTATAGGCCGCGAGCATATCGCGACGAGCATCGGCGAACGCGGAACAGCGAAGGAGCAGGTGTTCTAGTGTTTCCACTGCACCGCATCCGTCACACACATCACTCGTCGCGATTCCGTGACGCACCCGTCGTTCCCCGGGCCACACGCAGCCAAAGCGCGCGCGGAGGATCATTGCACGTTGTGACCGTGTAAGTGCGCGACAGCCGGTGACGTGACACTGTCGATGCGCTCACCTCCCGCGATGCGTGGGTCGGGGTGCTGCTTTCGGAGATGGTCGTGGATGGCCGCACGCACGTCCTCCAGTGAATTTGATCTTTTCACTTCAACGAAAGCTGCTGTTCCCTTAAGCGACAATTTAAATATAGGTCAGTCTGACGGATGCACCCCCCCTCCCCCCCCCCCCCCCCCCCCCCCCGGTCAGAGGGATTTCATACACAGCGCCCGTCATGCACCTGACGAAAGCAGCAGCATGAGACTTGACACAGTCCGCCACACTCTTCCCTGCGGGACATGATACGAGGTCGCAGTGAGGCCCTCTTGCACAGGGCGGAAAACACAACCGGCACACCGTAGTGTTTCGCCGTCTAGTTTTTACTTTCCGTACAAGCTTCTCCGCCACAGCGACAATGAGCGAAAGAATAAAAAATCTAGCTTTCATTATCCTATTGGCCTATATTATTGAGGCGCACGAAGCTTTCGCTTTGTCAGAAGAAGCCTGCACTGCAACATTTTAGCGATAAAACGCGCAAATTTTCAGACTGCTTCCGTATTTAAAGAGCTGCGAGGCTTCGCGAGTACGCGCTTCTGACGTCAGAAAGCGCGGAAGGTTCAGGCAGGTTGACGATTTTGGCCTAAAAAGCGGTCACAAAGAATTAACATTCTGTCAAGAGGCTTTTTTATTTAAGCAGTTATTTTTATTGATGAGGACATGACCGAAACGAAAAAGTTACATTTGAGGAGTTACCGTAGCGCCTTTCGGCCGCTATGGCTACGCACGTGGCTCGGGGGCGGCTCTTGGAGACCGGAAGTTATTCGTTTTCAGCGCGGACACGGGAGCGTCGAGAGTGACACTGCAGCAAAGGGTTGATGAGTCCTATTTGTTTTTTTTCTAGTTTAGTGCAGTCAGGATTGGTCCCGCAGAAATAAGGAACATTTTTATTCTAGCGCAACCGGGCTTTGTCCGCCGGTTTCCTTCCCAGTGTTTTGTAACTAGGGGCTTCGACATTGGCCTCCAATTAACTACCCTGATATTTTTCTTTTTGTGCAAAAGCTCGGTGTGCGCTGCTGTGCAAGTGTTCACCCTCGTGTTCAACCGTGGTAAACATGCGGCGGTTTTCTGTTCGCCTTTTGTTAGTTCCTGCGGTTTAAGTTGGGCGGGAGGGCACGCTCTCTCCTCGTACGGCAGACAAAGTGATTAAAGTGAAGTGTGAAAACTGTGGTGGAGATTTCGAAGTCAAGAGTGAGGCAGACTGGCTGTAGGAAAAAATGTCCCCGGAAGATACGTCCCCGAAAAAAAAAACAAGCAAAGAAAAAAAGAGTCCCTTGAGGAAGCGCCAATAAGGAGGAAAATTCTCCACGTGAAAAATTACCAAAAGATGCTATTCTTCGGGAACCCTCTTGGTAAAAAATTCCGCTTTTATTGCACAACTCCATAACATTGAAAACGGATGTGAGCCTAAAGTATTTTGCAGTAACAGATCACAGCGTGCTCTTGTAGTGCACGTCATGCAAATAAAAGCCACACGACAGAACACTTCCGCCGTTGACTTCGCTGCAGCGCCTCACGATCCAGAGACACACTTGCCCTTGGCTACTCCCTGTCCGCCGCCATGGTTTTTTATTCTGCCCCCGTGGTGGGTAAGTGGGTGGTGGTGTGAATTTTGACGCGAACCTTTGTACAGTTTTTTTCGCTCATTCTTTAATGCTGCCGGGAAAGCGGGTTTATCGCTTTGTTTTTGTCATGCAAGACGCCACGAAATTTATCTCCATTGTTCGCATGCAGAGACGATTCTACGTTGTTCCAGATGGTTGCAGTAACATTGCATGCCGCATCTCGAAAGTTGGCTATAAGCTTTAAATTGGACACTGCCGAAAGCGCTACGACCTGTTCGACGACCGCCGAGCACGCCTGTTGCTACGCCGCCGCCGAGATATTCAGTTCTTTGCGGGTGAAGGTCAGCCCGAATAAGGAGTTTCATTTGGAAGCCATTCTCGATGCATTTCTGCTCGCCGGAATGCAGTCACCACTCCGTTACAATGCGCATGAGGGATTAGCCTTAGGTTGGCCTGTCGGCAAGTGCTCCGCCTGAGTTGCTGATTTAAATGATTGTGGCTCTACGACTACTTCATGAGGTAAGTGTTCTCTAAAAACTTCGAGTGATTGTGCCACTGATGCCGCTCATTTCGGAAGCTCTCAGGTACACGACGACAGCCATTCCGTTTGCCACAGTGCAGGCAGGAGGATGAAATGGGGAATATGTTACTTGTTCAGTAACTACAAATTCGAAGGGTGTAATCCGTGTAGCGTACAATGTCGCGTTGTTTTTCCTTTGTCCTCCATCAATGTGGCCGAATGGATGCTCCCCATCGTAGGGCGACTAGTGGGAGCCGGTCGCCGGAAAGCTACTATGTTTTAGGTCTTTTTACACGCCTGTAGGTGCCGCAAAAAAACATCATGTATCAAATAAGTCTAGTATTTCTCGGGCAGCATCTGGCATTAGCCTCTTGGGGAATGGTTCATGATTAAAACCACGTCTGCAGCCGTTATGTTCAGCACAACACCAGCGGGGACAAGCGTCCAGTTTAAAGCCCACTAAATACCCATACTGCACGTAAAGTAAGATAAGCTGAGCCTCAGCCAAGGAAAAATCTTGTACCATGAGAAAAATGCAT
Source organism: Amblyomma americanum (assembly GCF_052857255.1). Taxonomy (NCBI): domain Eukaryota; kingdom Metazoa; phylum Arthropoda; class Arachnida; order Ixodida; family Ixodidae; genus Amblyomma; species Amblyomma americanum. The sequence continues at coordinate 150,172,803 of NC_135503.1, forward strand.
ACCTGGAGGCGTGGGGGATGGAACCTCCCGACCTCCCTCACGCGAGGCGGAAGCTGAAATAACTTTAGGGTATGGACGTTTTGTGACACCCATTTCGGCATATTTTTCCCAATTAAAAAATGGGGACTTTTTTCCGGGGATGTTTTTTTTTCGGAGGCAACTATCCGTACACGCTTCTTCCAGGGACGTTTTTTTTCCCGAACCCAGGCAGATGAGCGAGACGATGAGGACGGTAGCGTTTGCAGGCAGTGCGACATGGCGAGGAAGATAGAAGTGATAATGAGCCGGCATACGAACGCGTGCGAACTTGTCAAGCTGGTAGGGAAAACAGCTGCAGGCTGAAAAGGAAGATAGAGTATCCGTAAAACAAGGGCTAAAAACAGCTGTGCTTTAGCTCTGGATAAGCCTTGAAGGCAGCGATAGCTACAGCTGGCCGAGTGGAACTCGATCAGTCGAATTGCGGTCAGTCTTTCCCCGCTGCGGTTTCGCTGGGCGTTCATTCTTCATCTTCGCCCCTGGACGTGGATTTACTCTCTCCCTCCTCTCCACTCGGTTTCGCCGGCGCGCCGCGCCGCCGGCAGCTACCACGGTAGCCACGGCGCCGCCACGCTGAACGCTCGAAATGCTAGCGTGCTCCAGCTGCGTGCTCTGACCTCACTCCTCGCATGCGCACAACTGACGAGGTGGGCGGCGTCCTCTTCGCCGTCAGCGCATCGGCGAGGCGCGCACAGCAACTGCGGGCTATGACGTCACTCGGCGCATGCGCACAGCTGGCGGAGCGGTAGTGCCACGGCTCAGCGCGCAGCCGCGCTTATCTCGCGAAATGGCTTGCGTAGTGTAGCTACCTCTGCAAAAAGTGGAGGTTGAGTTAGCCGGGTACGGAATTTTCTTTCAAATGGCGAACATGCAAAGCAGGACGACGTCCGTTCTGTGTGTATTCTTCTTCGTCCCTTCTCGTACGTGTGGTTACAAGATGCATTCAACGACGAACCGCTGACCCATGAGGAGCCGGAATCCGACCATAAATGGGACCAGGAAAGCGCAGTGGAAAGGTATGCAGCTGCAGCCACGAAGATAAGCCGAGAAAAGGGCGAAGGTGGATAAAATAAATGAGCGGGACAGAAGGTGCGTTTCCATGGGTATGAGTAGGGGAAACTAGTATGTCAGGAGACCAGAAAATACTGTGTAATAGTGGTGAGGAGCTCGCATAACCTGCAACCGCTTAACCTGCGACCAAACCTGCTTCCACACGTGCTGGTGTATATATAGAACATGGCAGACTAGCTACCCTGTACTATATTGGCCTTTTTGCGGTGTATAGTTTCCATTGTGTTTATTCTGTTGCTCTTTGTAGTGCTTTTTTGCTATTACTTATGAGGAAAAAAAAGGGGGGGGGGGGGGAATGTGGTGTCATCCGGACTTGTGAGCACACCGTCATGCGCAACCGTGATAAGGCGCCGCACTTTGAAAGCTTATCACCTCACGCCCATATGTAAGGAAGCGGGAAGTAAAGACAGGGGAGTTCTACCAGCATCTGTCTACAGGCTTGTATGTGTCTACTTCTGAGCAGCGCCGTTCTCTGTACTCGACAGGGCTTAACAATAATATTTAGGTTGTGTTCAATAATAATTAAACATACTGCTGCTTAGCATGTCGTAGTCGTATTCTTACGTGCTACATTGCTTACAATGCTGCGCCGAAAAAATTTCTGTTTGAATTCAAAGTTTAGTGTAAGATCTTAGGTGAAACACCCTGTATTTAGAAGCATTATACCTTCTATCATGTAAGGTGTTTTAAAGCGGAAGTTCCCATGAAGCGAAAGCATGACCAAAGCAGCAAGAGCCGATTAACCGCTAATGTCTGACCTTCAATTGACCTTGTGAGCCTAAAAAAAATTGTCGCCAGTTCAATCTGAAGAGGAGGTTGGACAGTGAGGCTACGCTATTTTAATTGAATTGTTGGCCTGGCGTTTTTTGCTTTCGACAACCACACGAGAACGCAACCGTAATATTTACCGGGAAACAAACGCGGGGAGAAGGAACGTGCTTTGCGTTATAGAGAGTTTTAGCTGAGCTGGTTTACTGTCCCCTCCGCTCGCAGTTCCCAGCGGAGCCCCAGCGGAGCGTCGCGCAAGAATAGTGTTTTAGCGCCGCGTGTTCCCCGTCCGCTCAAGCGAGGAGTCTTGTTGCGCCACCTATTGATCGTAATTGGACCTACCAGAAAATGGTTATAAGCAAGACTGCCTAATTTATGAGGGAATAAAATAGTAATAGTTGATTACGCTTACTGTATGATTTTGGCAACAGCAGTGGTTTGGTTTTAGCAGCAATGTTTTCGTATTATGAAAATTAGAGAAGTTTGCCATTGCAAGAGCCAAGTGAAGACCACGCAAGCCATTCCTCTGAGCGCGTTGTCCTGAGTGTGTGTGATCGTTGGGTGCGCCTGCGAGCATCGTGCTCGAGTTTTCCCCGAGTTTCGTTAGTAGGTTATCCGACACCACCTGTTCGCGATGCCAAAAAGCATTCTGCAAGACCCGCTCCTACTCTCACAGTTGAAGTGGTCCGAAATAGAGGATTTGTTATGTCTAGAACTGTTCGGACAAAATCGCCGTGACCCGCTTTCCGTGCACGGGCTCATCAACATCGATACGGTGGACAGTGGGGTCTTTCGGACTGCGTTTAGATTTGAAAAAGACGATATACGCAGGCTGCAGAGGGCATTGCTAATTCCCGATGCGCTGACCACTCCGCAAAGGGTGAAGTGCCCGGGGATGAGGCCCTTTGCATCACCTTACGTCGGCTTGCGTATCCGAACCGCCTCCGCGACCTCAAAGGCGTTTTCTGGCGGCACAGTTCGACTCTATTGTCTGTGACAAACACCATTCTTCAGCACCTCGAAGAGAACTTCTCCCATCTCCTGGATGATGTCAACAACCATTCTTGGCTGAACACTGACACATTGGAGAGGTTCTCGCAGGTAAGGAGCAAAACGCAGCAAAATTGCCCAAATGATAATTGCTTACACAATCGCCCTACTGTTTTCAGGCCATTCACGCCAAAGGAGCCCCGCTGAGAAATTGTTGGGGATTTATCGACGGTACGGCGCGGCCAGTTTGCCGGCCGTCGAAAGATCAAAAGATCTATTTCAGTGGGCACAAACGCGTCCATGCTCTCAAATACCAGGCAATCATGTGCCCGAATGGGATCATCTGCCAGTTAGACGGATCGTATCCAGGCAGCAAACATGACGCCGGTGAGTGTGAAAACGTCGGCGATAAAAGCCCTAACAAGCATACAGTGTGTAACAAGCTGCTCCTAAGCCCGCAGCTTGGAGATCGGTTTTTCTGTGCTAATTTTGAGGTATGGTTTCTTTTTATACCTTTCCAGGTAACTTCGGGAAGAGCGATGTGTACAAAAAGTTGACAAGCCTGGTCAAAGGTCAAAGCTATTGCCTATATGGAGACCCGGCGTACCCACTCAGGCCCCTCCTGATGAAGCCTTATGGCGGTGCCCATATAACACCACAACAGATACCTTTCAACAAAGCCATGAGCACCGTGAGACAGGCACTTGAGTGGGGGTTCGGGAAGATTGTTGGACTGTTTGCCTTTTGTGACTTCAAAAAGAACCAAAAGATCTACCGCCAAAATGTGCCAAGGATTTTCAAAGGTAGTGCCCTCCTCGCCAACTGCCACATATGTTTGTACAGTGCCCAGGTGTCACAGTACTTCGGCGTCGACGCCCATCACTTGAAGTGTACCTAGCCCCTCGCTAATGCCACACTTGAGCATACAAATTTGGTGGTATTTGTCTGTTATACTTTTGTTTACAAGGTTCCCGCTGCTGCACTGGGCCCCTCGAGCTATAGTCTGATACAACTCAAGAACGAAGTGGCTTTTCCCTGACAAAAGACCGCCTTCTAGCCAATGGCGTGGGCCGATTCTCATGAACCTGCTAGCATCACAATGCTAGGAGAGGACTATCCCCTTTCAACTCCCACTCCGTGTATTGCCGTGCTAGCAGACTCATGAGAATCGGCCGAAGCCATTGCTTGAAGCGTGTCTTTTAAGGGGAAAAGCCGCTACGTTCTTAAGTCGTCTCTAACTGTAGTTGTGAAAACAGGACGGAAGAGGTCACATTGTTTTCACCAGTGTACTTATACGTGACTACAAGCTAGAGGCCTGTGTACTGTGCGATGTCAGTGCTAGTTAAAGAACCCCAGGCGTTCGAAATTTTTTGCAGCTCTCTACCACGGCATTCATCATAGCTTCAGTTGCTTTGGGACGTTAAACCCCACAAACCACAACCACATCACTGCCACTTGCAAGCAGTAAATTAATATTCCATCAAGATTTACTGTGAATGATGGCCTGCACATATTGCAGGTGCTCTTGATAGTTGCACGAAAATGGGCATGACCACCCACTCCTTCTTGCTATTTATTATTCAAGCCCCTGAGGTACTCTTTTCTTGCAAAAGTTGCTCAAGCCGGTCCAGGCGGGCAAGCAGGCGACTGTGTTCCTCTGCCCGGCAGTGTACATCAAGGCGGTGCCTCTCTTCTTCAAGAGCCACTTTCCTTTCGTCGAGGGCTAGCCGCTGTCTTGCTAGCGCGAGCTCTTCTCTCCTCAGCTCATATTCGTAATTTTCACGGCGGGCCAGGAGCTCCAAGCCCATTGCTTGTAGCCCTCGGACATCTGCCGGGATAACAAAAGGAAAATCTTAGTAATGTTTGAAAACACACCAGCATGAGGTCACACACCATAATCTAGTGCTCAAAGGTCCCCTGTGACTTGTAATGTACTCACCTTCTCCAACTAAAGGATGCATGTACAACATGGAACTGTAAACACACCAAAAACAAAAAAATGCTGCATACATACATGTGTACACCACCCCTTGGCCAGTATACTTTTGACGGGGTGCGTACAACCTTTGTCAAAGTGCTGTGTGGATGCTTATGCATAGGGTTTGGACAACAGTTTTTATGTGACAAATACTCTGACTTTTTTCAGTGTTTTTTTCAGACGACAACTTTCTTTTCTTTCTTCAGCGAATGTTATATATTCGAGTAATGAAGTGCTGACTTTTTTTCGGTGATTTAATGTGCCAATCTTGTGCGCTCAAAACTCACTTGTAGTCTATCTCGGCATTCACTTCACGCCAATTAATGCACAAATGGTAGTACTGTGCCTCAACATTTGTGTACTACGTGTGTGTGTGCGTGTGTGTGTGTGTGTGTTTTCTTTGTTGAAGTTTCGACAAATAAAACGAGTATGACAAGGTGCGCATTACAATTTTGCCTGACCAAATCTGCAGCAGCTGTTTCGTGTGCATTTTTTGTTGCATTACGTCTACATAGGAAATTATTACACATGGAAGAAAAATCTCAGTATATTAAGGTGTAGGACATACGTTTCCAAGCATACAACACACAGCTTCCTCACAGTCGAAAGCGCCTCCTGAAAGGATAATATATGCAGAATTACTTGAGCTTCCTACCTACTGCCCGCAAGCTGCTTGATAGCACTGTGTAAGAGCTGTCTTACCTGTTGTCCCACCCGCCGGAACAGCTGCTTTTGTTGTGGTTCTGGTGTGTTGCGCATTCCAGACGCAACACTGGTGTCCATGAAGACAGCAGCTCCATTTTCACCACCTGTGTTGTCCTGCTGACCACTTTGTGGGGACAACGGGCTCTGTGGGGAGGGTGGTGGCCGCTGCTCAGACTCGCACAAGGTCATGAGCAGCTCTGAGGCTGCTAACCCACACACTGCAAAAAAAGCACAGTGCCGAAAGTAAATTTGTGCGTCAAATAACAGAGATGGTTGGGTAATAAACTGGGATAGTAAGGAATAAAGGTATTTCACAGTTTGTAAATGTGGTACATTATGTACACATACACCTTTAGCCATGCTGTAGGTGTTTGCAGCGCACACGAAACACGGACGGACAAAAAAGGGAACGAAACACAGCGCTGACTTTCAACTGAGCTTTATTGGAAAAATAAGCGACTTTTATACAAAAATTTTTAACATGTGACTCAGAAGATGTCAAAACGTCCTACTACATGTGCCATCTAAAATCACTGATACTCTAGATAAAAAAACCCTGAAAAAACACGAATGGAAAACACTGAAAGACACGTGCCGCCTAAACCACCTAAAGGGTGTCATGATCAATAACGGTGAAGGAACAACATTCGAAAAAACTACCAAAAAACTATGATACCAAAATGCAAAAGCAGGGTGAAGCTGTATATGGGCTCCCGTTGACACAAAAAAAGAAAAGAAAAAAGAAAATACATTGACAAAAACAGGGCTGAAACGGTATAAAACACATTAGCTAAAACAGCATAAGACCCATTATTTAAAGAGTGTTGAAATTTACAGGTGCGCGCCTGTGGCCTGCAAGAATCCAAGTTCTTTATCCAGGAGTACTAAGGAGAGTAAAAGCAAAGGAAGTATGAAAGCTTCGGCTGAGAGTCAACAAAAACGAAACCTGGTTGTAGTACCCTATTTGCACAGCATCTCCCACAATTTGAAACGAATAGGCAAAAAAGTGAAGTTGAGAGTATTGTTTTCAGCCCCGGAAAAGCTGTCAAAGCTTTGTAAGCTTACTCAGACGTGTGGTACACCATTGTACCTTGTACCAAGGGTGTGGTGTATCAGATTCCGTTAAGCTGCGGGAAAGTCTATATAGGACAATCGGGCCGATGCCTTAACGACCGACTCCGAGAACACAACAATAATTATGACAATCTGCGCAAGAGAAACATACGAGAAGGAAATCTCGCTGTACACTGCAGCGAATGCAATAAGTGCATACCACGGTTCCGGGACACTACGATTTTAGGCATAGAGCAGCGATCAGACCACGAGGGAGATTATCGAGGCAAAAGCCATCCAACAGAAAGGGGACATGTGCGTCAGCGCTGTGTCCTTAGTACTCCTGGATAATGAACTTGGATTCTTGCAGGCCGCAGGCGCGCACCTGTAATTTTCAACACTCTTTAAATAATGGGTCTTATGCTGTTTTAGTTAATGTGTTTTATACCGTTTCAGCCCTGTTTTTGTCAATGTATTTTCTTTTTTCTTTTCTTTTTTTGTGACAACGGGAGCCCATATACAGCTTCACCCTGCTTTTGCATTTTGGTATCATAATTTTTTGGTAGTTTTTTCGAATGTTGTTCCTTCACCGTTATTGATCATGACACCCTTTAGGTGGTTTAGGCGGCACGTGTCTTTCAGTGTTTTCCATTCGTGTTTTTTCAGGGTTTTTTGTCTAGAGTATCAGTGATTTTAGATGGCACATGTAGTAGGATGTTTTGACATCTTCTGAGTCACATGTTAATAATTTTTGTATAAAAGTCGCTTTTTTTCTAATAAAGCTCAGTTGAAAGTCAGCGCTGTGTTTCGTTCCCTTTTCTGTCCGTCCGTGTTTCGTGTGCGCTGCAAACACCTACAGCATGAAAAACCAACTAGCCCAAGAAAAGACGATTATGACCTTTAGCCAGCACATTTAGACCACATCGAAATTCGTCGCGTGTTTGTATGCACTTAATAATCATTGCAGTCCTGCAAACACCTATTGTATGCCAAACATCATCTCAACATGCAGAACCTCGCACTCGAGGATTCGCGTGGAAATATGCGAGAGTAAAACTACACTTGCCATTCGTCTGACTGTCGTCGTTCTGGCTGTGCTCCGCAACAGACAAAGCAGAGTCCCTTACTCCCTAGGCCAGCCGCATCTCAGAAGCGGCCGATATCGTTGCTGAGAGTGCTTTGCCCTTCACAGGTACCGATGCGTTGCCCTTCCTTGGCACAATTTTCGGCGTATGCGCAAATTCGCGCGCCATATCGGAGACTTCCTGGAGAAGGTGTTCCAACTCATTGTAGTCTTCTTCAGTGCCGGATCTGAGAAGGAAATACGAGAAGCGCCAGCTTGGTTATGTGTTCACGCAGGTCAGATAGTAGAAGTAGTAGTAAGTGCAGTAAGAAGAGCAATGCGCACGAACCTGTCCACTACAATCAACAGGATTACTACCACTGCCGCATGCGAATAGAAGTAAACAGAGAGGGAAAAACAGATTAAAGGAAAAGCCAAAATACACGGGCGCCGTAGCCGCCTCGTGCGCCGAAACGACCAAGTCGGCTGCGAGAAACCTAGACAAGTAACGCACAGAATACTCCCACGCAACACAAAAATACCTCAAAACACATCAAGATTAAAACAAAACCACTTACTTTATCAGGTTTGCTCGGTCTTGCTGCCTGAAATATCCAATGAGCAGGTCGACTCTGTCCCGCACGGCGCGTAGAGTCACCTTGCGTTGCACGGCGGCCGCTACGTTCTTCTGAACCCCGTGCCACATAAGCGGGTTTTGAAAAGGATTTAGTGACACCACCTCCCGCAAGAGGCACAGATCCTCGCTGATTCTAAACCTCCTTCGAGGTTTTCGCATCGACACGGGGTCCGTGCGTTCTGCGGAAGGGGCTACACATGAGTCTGAAACACTTGCGCTGGCGGCCGCCATGTTGAATGTGTACGTTTGGATCAGCTAGCGCGAGCCCAAAAGGCTTTGCGCGAGGCCCGCTCGCAGCGTCGCTCCGGTCTCCGCTTGGCTCGCGTGGGAGCGGGGCCGAGGAGCCCTTCCGCTCGCGCGTTCCCGCCTGAGCGTTTCGCGCATGCGCTGTAGCGCTCCCGCTAGCTCGCTGAGCGGAGCGGGCGCACAAACCTGCTCAGCTAAAACTCTCTATTGTTTGCAGGCGCAGTTATCATATATTATGCGGTTTGCACTTCACACGAGGGCTTCGAATGACGTTAACCACTTTCGAGGCAGCTGTGAATCTGATGTTTACCGGAACGCGTAGTTGTAGTTGTCGGCACCGCGCGTCGGAAATATTCGTTTTGTTACGGCGCGGTTTGGGTGTCCACTGAGATATGTGTCAGGGGTCACTTCCTTTCCTTAAAAAACAATTTTTGCAGCGTGTCACGGATCTCCCTGGAGAAAACTCGGACCGAAAGAATGGACTAGGCGACAGGTGTGCCCACACAAACGCACATTTAATACACCCCACGTGACACACACACTAGAACACAAAACTAAGACACAACACAAATGCTATAAATACACACGACACGGGCACACTGCTACCAGCGTCTACTACTAGTTTTCTACTATTAGCGGTCGGCGTTCGTGCTCACGGTTAGTTCGGAGTGGCTGCGGCGTTGTATGGATCCAGTAGGCGGCGTCGAGGCGGCGTTCGATGTGCTTGGGCTGGCGTCGCTGGCTGCGTCGTACAAGCTCCAGGTCCAAGCGCCCGTGGAGATGCTGCCGGTGTTGTTGGCGTTGGGGGCACCACCCGGATGGGTGGCAACAGCACTGGAGACAACCCCTGGCCGTAGCAGGTGGTAGCGTCCTCCGTTGACTCCCCGGAACGGGCTCAGGCTCAGTATCCCGCAACATACGTAACAGCGGGAATCATCGACAATTTTTTTGCTACATCAGCATTGGTCACTGCTATACTGAACTGTGCACAAAGTGATTCAACACTTATGACGTAGATCGGTTCTGCAATAATGTCAAGATCAGGCATGTCCAGTACTTTTTGAAGCATTAACTTGTTCTCAGATTCATAAATCTGCCTGATCGAGACATGTTATTGGGGTCCGGATAGCTGGCGATACTTCCCGAATCTATCCTCAAGGCAATCTGTTTGAAATTTTCCAAGGAGCACATACCGAAATCCCAGCTCTGCCAGGCAGTGTAAAGCGATCTCATGCAGAGCGTGGCTCGTGTGGCCAAAAGCCATGTGAGTTTCTTTCGTCAGGTGGCCAGCATCGTGTCTGAGGCTCTAGCCCAGTAGTCTAGCCACTCTGGTATTTTCCTCACAAATTCAAGCTGTGGACATGTTGTTGACGCAATCGGAGACTGCATTTCATCACGCAGGCGTTCACCTTTTCTTGGCGTCTTTACATTCACTATTCGCCACCATGTCAAAATGGTGTTTATGAAATCTGCTGTTCCTTTAGCATGTTGTACAGCGGAACATTGCAGTGCAGCTGCTGTCGATTCATTAAAAATCCTGAGAGCAAGCTTAAAGTTCTGGCGCTTCATAGTTGATGGGTTCAGTGCTTTCAGTGAGAGTGTTGGTGCCAGCTTTAAAAGGTTATTTTGCTCAGCCTCATGCAGATCACACAAAGATTGAAATGATGCCGTAAGAATAGGTGGCTTTGGGTCATTGCTGCTTGGACCAGGGTAATATATACACTTTCCACTGTTTCTCTGGTTTAGCCAATTGTTCCTAATTGACTTCAAAAGGTGCACAGGGTCCAAAATGAAAAACAGTGGACGAGAGGAATCAGCTGGGTGTGTGTAAACTATACTGGCTTTGGGGGGGGGGGGGGGGCTAGCAAAAAATGTCATGGCTTTCCGATTGATAGCATTGTTGTCTGAAACAACAGCTAGTACCTTAAGTCCAAGTGACTCAATGTCAGTAATGAGCTTGTGCAAAAATAGATGCAGTGCTTTTGCATCTATCTGTGCGACTGGCAAAATGTGAACAACATCCTTGTTGCTTGACAAAAGGCTTTGTATCATGAACACATATGCTGTTTTAGCCGGATCGGAACTATTGGCTGCGGCACCTGTAACGAAGCCTGCTTTGTACTCAAAATAGGTTTGAAGATGGATCTCATCCATCATTGATGTCACAGTGCGCTCATGCTCGGCCATTGCTTGCAATACAGTTTTAGCATAGTTCAAGAAACAAGGATCTTGCTGTTCAAGTGCTGGATTCATGTGATATGACGAACACAGTCGTCGAATAGTGTCTGGGTGCGGCAGCTTAATTTTGAGCGAGCTTCTGATGAACCTGTATGCATGTGGAGAAATTGTATACAGCAGACCTGAAAACACGAGTACATCTGGTGGATATCGAGGCACATTTTTCAAAACAAGCTCGACTTGGCTTCGCACAAATTTCAGTACATGTAAGTTCCATCCATGATGTTCTTGGAGCTCATAATCCTTGTTCACCTCATCCAGGAGCATTAGCACAGTTGCGAGAAGCTGGTGTTCCTTTTCGCTGCCACTAGCACAACTCTGCAGCTTTTCAACAGACTGCAGCACTTTATCAAGCTCCCTTAAATCCTTCATTTGTGACGGCACACATTCGTCTCCAAGATTGTGGCGACGGGACCCTCCGAGAAACACCTGAACAGACAGGTCGTCTAAAACCACCACTGATGAACGCACTGCGGGAGCTTGGTCGAGGGAGAGCTCCAGGAACAAAACCTTTGCCTGCGTAGTGACCACCCAGACAGTCCAGAAGTCAGAAGTCTTAAGCTTCGGAAGGGCAGAACACAGCTCCCCAAAACTGCAAATTTTGTTCCTGCGATCTTCTTCCTCTTGAGCAGCAAAAGAAAGCTCTATCGCTTTTCGCATTGACGCTGCCTCGAGTCGGGCCTTCTTTTCTGCAGGAGCTTCTCGCGAAGATGGTGGCTGAGAGCGATATTTCGGGCAGCCGGGAAACACACTCAGGACAGCAGCTGGCTTCAGGCCGACACGCTACAGCGGAACTTCGATAACGTTTCCAGTGTTCTCGTTCGTGTACGTTGCAAATTTGACGAAGTCACTCGTTTGAAAGTGTTTTTCACACACCTAAAAACAAAGTAAAACCACAAGTCCATTAGGTTTGGGCGACAGGCTTACAAAATTCGGCAAGCGAAATAACTGGGAAATAAAACTCCGCATGCGAAGTAATAAGAAAGTGAAGAAAAAGTCCCCTCTCCGAAGCAAGTCATAAAAAAAATGTCGTGTGAAGCACAAAACCAAGGAAAAGGAGCAGCACAAAAGCATGCAACCACAAGAGAAGAAAGAATAAGACACGGCACAAAACGCGAAAACAGCGCTCGTGTCTTGTCCTTTCTTGCGTGGTTGAATGCTTTTGCGCTGCTCCTTTTCCTTGGTTCAAAATGCACTAACTAGGCTAAAAAGAAGTTTTACTGAAGCAAAGAGTTTAAGGCAAGCATCCTGAAAAACAGCACCAAAAGCGACGCTTACCACAGTGTGCTTGGTTGGCACAAAATCTTCGCGAGAAATGGCCTTTGTCCATGCTGCCCTTTGCGTCTCGTCGGCAGGAAACTTGTAGACGCGGACACTCGGACCACCATCATAATTTGATCTGCAGCCTGGGGCGCAGCAGCAGCCAGGCATTTCAGAACTGAGGCTACGCAGGTTCAAACACGCAAACGAAGCCTCTGCAGATGAAAAAGCTTGCACAGTTCTTGAGCTCTTCCGTGAAAACGCGACACATTCACGTCAGCTACCACCATGACCATGTGCGTACTGGTTGTCTCAGTGTTCCCAACCAACTTAGGATGCGGACTGGCATTAGCTTTCAAGCGCAAGCAGAGTTTGATATTAAACATTGTTAAAGCCGCAGTTGACAACAAGGATGCAAGGCTTAACACGACATTTATTTTTGCAATATTTCAAACTATAAACTCGTTAATATAAGCGTGGCAAAAATAAGAAAAGAGCTTTCTTGAGTTTTATTTGAAGCGACAAGAAAATAGCCAAGTTCGAGCCAAGCCAGGACAATTCCAAATCCGATCGAGGGAACAGAATTTTTCCGCTTAGTCAGTTTTCTCTCAGATGGCGCCACGTCAACCTGCTGCGCGCTGCATCTCTTAGCAGTGACGTAGACGCTTGGCGAGGAGGTCATGCGGGGGCCTTGTAAAGTTATCTAGGTGGTATTGCCCTGACCCGCCGGAGCCTCCGCTTCTCTGCTTTTCCCCCCCGTACCTCGCTCTCACACGCTCTTTTATAGCCTCGGTGTTAGTCCACGTAAGCCTTGTCGTCTTCTTCTCTTCTCCACCAATCATCTCTCTCCACCTCACCGAATGCTTCTCCACCAATCACCTCTCTCCACATCACCGAATGCTTCTTCCTCTTCTTTATTCTTCGGTTAATTGACGTCGTCTGCTTCAGACCTCTTTCCTTTAAAATTTAATTTAGGCTGCTTAATATATGTGACACAGCGAGAGCTACACTACGCTATCCAGTCGAGCATTTCGCCGTGAGCCTGGGCGGCTGACAGTGCGCATCCGCGAAACCAGAGAGAAGCAGCAGTTGCGCGACGCATGACGTCAGAGTTAGCCGCTGCCGCGCGAGGAGACGCGCCGGCCCGGCTACACCCGCCGACGCCGCGCGTGAATGCGCGTGCGCGGCAACCAGAGAAGGGCAGCAGGTGCGCGACGCATGACGTGAGAGCTCGGCCGCCGCCGCGGCGGCGTGTGAGCTGGTGTGGATAAACTGGGCATGTGCGGCTCTGTGTATAAAATCTCGGGTGATACGACTCGGTGTATCACAATCGCTTCCTATGGGGTACGAAAATAAAATTCCAGCCGCCGCTATGCGGCGGTATCCTCAGGAGAATATCAATTCTTCGAGCCGAGAAGTCGTCGCCTGGCGCTTGGCCGCTCTGCACAAAAAGGATGAACATCACAAGGCTAAACGAGCGGCGTAGACGCCTGAGCAAAGAGAAGAATGTCTTGCCAAGCGGAGACACCTAGAGGCGGAGCGTAACAAGCGAGGCGCATAGCAGCTCGCATGGTTCCTTCGCAGAAAAATCGAGATGAAGCAACGGCAACAACATCATTATCACCAACAACTGAAGAGGAGGATGTAAAGCCTCGTCGTATAACTGACCACACGGTTAGACCTGGGGGGAACTGCTGCTCTGCTCTCGCTACGTATATCCTGGCATAGCTGAGCTAAACCACTGCCGATTTTTTTCATTTCATTTTCCTTGCCTTAAGGCGCGGTTTCGATTTCCAACAAGATATGTGCGACAGGCGTCATTTCCTTCCCTTAAATTGTCCTACGGGCGTCCTACGGCACTGGCGTCGCGCCGAACGGACGATGGCGTTCCGTGGGCCTCTTAAAACGCGCTGTTGCGTCCCGTTCTTAAACACTGAGCGTTTTTTAAGTTTTCTAGCTATTTTTTCTTAATTATTTTTATTGATTCACCTTTATGTTTCTTTATTTCTTGCTTTTATACTGTTCTTTATTTTTTACATTATGACTCCTTTATGACTCGTCTTTAAGAGCGGGACGCGACAGCGTGTTGCAGCATTGCCAAGCAGTCCACGGAACGCAATCGTCTGTTCGGCACGACGCCTGGCCAGTTGGACAATTTAAGGAAAGGAAATGCCCGCCACGGTCGAAACGCGGTGGATCATGCGCCCTACCTGTTTCTCAACTCTCTTGAGTTTCGAAATAGTGGAGTCCGGTCTGGGTCTGTGGTTAATGAACAGGCCCAGAATCCGGCGCTCCTACACCTCTCTAATAGGACCTCCTGACAGAGATGTGTATTGCTGTCCTATCCTTTGGGATCGCTCTGACATGCAGAAGCTCTCATTCTGATGGAGCACATTGGAGCCCACAGTCAATAACATACGCATCGACTATGAAACCGGCCTGCTGAAGGCGGTCCACCAGGTCCCCAAGGCTCTCCTCGATGGTCCAGATTGTAATATCGTCTGCATATAACGCGTGGTGAATGCCTTCTGCCTGGGCCAGTTGGCTTGGGAGGCGCATCATTGCAATGTTGAACAGGAGCTGTGATAACACCACTCCCTGAGGGGTACCCCGTGTTCCCATCATGTAGGGTACATATTCCTCGTCCTCAATCCGAAGAAAGGCCTGGCAATTAGTAAGAAAATCTCTTACATACCCGTAGGCCCTAGCTTCACCATCGGTGGAACTCAAGTTAGCCAGGATGCTACCGTGTTTAACATTGTCGAAAGCCCCTTTCAGATCAAGGGCGAAGACGTAGTTGTGGGTCGTATTACATTCCTGTGCAGCTGGAGGAGGACGTACTGTGCAGACATGTGGGGACGAAACCCGAACGTGGTGACTGCAAAAAATCTCCAGGTGTGGAGAGGGGCGATCCCGTACCATCGTCTCCATAAGCTTGCCCGCACACGAGGTAAGTGATATGGGCCTCAGGTTGTCCGTATTCACGATTTTACCTGTTTCAGGGATACACGTCACAAGTGACGTTTTCCATTTGGGAGGGAATGGACACCCTCCCCAGATCTAGTTCATGCATTCTAATAAATGGAGACAGGCTGCGTCCGGTAGGTTCGCCAACATGTTCACTAATATGCGCTACCGTCCCGGACCCCGGCGCATTTTTTGCTAAGGCCGCCTTAAGGGCGTGCAACTCAAAAGTGGCATCAATTGTTTGATTAGGCCTGCTAGAGTACATGTACTCGGGCTTAGTCGGGTCCTCCGTACGACACAGATATCTCCCGCACAGAATGTGCGCAAGTTGCGCCGTCGTACCTTGGTACCCATGCAGAGCCCGCCGGCGCTGCTTTTGCGTCTCCTCTCTCGTTTGGAAGGGGTCGATGAGACTGCGAAAGAGACGCCATGTCCCTTTCGAGCTCATCTGATGAGCTGCGACGTCGCAGCCTGCTATCCAATTGGAATCTGAGAGTTCGGCAGCATACACTGCAGCCATGCTGTAGTTGGGCTATGCGGACGCGTTTAGTTTTCTGCTTTTTCCATCATTTAGTTAAGCTCCGGAGCGCCTCCCACAAATGCAGGAGGTGAGTGTCTACTGCGGGGATCTCTCCCCGCTCCGCCATAACATGCACACCGACATGCACGAAAACAGAGGACAAGCGCGGGCTCTTGAGAGACAACGCGGCTCCCGACCCTGTGTATACTATGTAGACGTAACAGATCCATCGCCCACGGGATTCTACACTGCCGCTGTCGTTCACCAGGAAATGCACGTTGATGGACTCTCCTTCCGGGCCCAGAATCCAATGCGAGCCGAAGAAGTAGCGATAGCGCTTGCTGCCGCCACGCCAATTCCAGAATGATCATCACGGACTCCCGAAAAGCATGTGATCATTACTTGGCAGGGTAGATATGCCCCTTATCCGCTTGTATTCTAAGACGGACTGCCACTGATCCAACACCGAAAAGAATCGTTTGGGCTCCTGGCCACCAGGGCTTACAAGTTATAATGAGGCCGCTGACGGGGCTGGCCGAGCGCTTACTCACCGGGCTCATCCCACCTATTCTGGCTCGGATAGAAACCAGCCGCTGCTGCGGTTCAGGGAAATCATAACGCATTATAACTACAACCACCGCCTTTTCCCGGCCCCTGCAAAGTGGATAAGACGGAGGAGCGAACTTTAAGGCGCCTGCAGACAGGCACTCCACTCTGTCCTGCAATCATCAAACATTACAATCCTAACACGGATGGGCGATGCCCGCAGTGTGGGGAGACCTGTGATATATTCCCCATGGTGTGGGCATGTATTCAAAATCCCCACCTCCCCCTTTCCCCTACCTCTTCCCGAGAGGCATGGGAGACTTCCCTCCACAACTGCTCCTCGCTTGAGTCCCAACGAGCTCTGGTGAAACGGGCGCGAGACGGGGCCTCGTCATGCGGTGTCCCGGACTATGGAAGCCGACCATGTAGCGGGGACACTCTGTGGCTCCCAAACTCTGTTGCACCAAATTAAAGTTTTCACCTCCACCACCGACGGCGGCTCGTTAAAGATCCCCAGGTGGTCGAAATTATTCCGGAGCCCTCCACTACGGCAGCTCTTTCTTCCTTTCTTCTCTTAGTCGCTCCTTTATCCCTTCTCTTACGGCCCGGTTCGAGTGTCCGCCGAGATGTTAGACAGATCCTGCGCCGTTTCCTTTTCTCAAAAACCAATTTCCAAGGAAAGGAAATGATGCCTGTCCCACATATCTTGGTGGAAACCGAAACCGCACCGTACGAGAAGTATGAATTGAGTGAGTGAGTGAAAAACTATTGAGCTCTAGATTCGCTGGTCTTCTACGGTTATAAGAGGGCTTCGTCCATCTTCTTGCAGAACGGTCGGTTGCCCTCAGTCCAGGGCTCCGCTGGATGCTGCTGCTAATTGTGCTCGCCGAATCAGACCTTTTTGGTCGACCCGGCGATCGCTGGAGAGCACTCCCTCCTATTTCTCCGCACTCGGGTTTGATATAACTGGTACCACGTCTATCTTCTGGCATGCCCACGTTATGTGATACAGCGTGGGTGTTTCGTGGCACCAGGGACATTTGTCACTTTATTGTGTGGGATACATTTTGCTGAGTGCGTTTACGTTCGGGTACGAGCCCGTTTGTAGCTGCCTCCACGCGACAGAGTCCTCTTTGCCAAGGAAGTTGTACGATGCTGGATACCGCTTTCTGCAGCCCTTGTAGTAATTTAGTATCGCCGAATAGTCTTGGGGTGCAGGTTCGGTCCCCTCGAGGTCGCCTCTGTTGGATGCTCGGTAATAAGTGTACCATCGAGCTATACAGTCCGCCTCTTGGTTCCCTGCCACTCCCGTGTGCCCCAGCGTCCATACTATCGTAGGCCTAATTGGTAGTTCGTTTTGTTGTCGTTATGTTATGTGGTCTCCGGGGCGGAGTATGCGGAGCGCTCCGTGCCCTATTCTGCCGCGTAGGTAGTTGCGGTAGTGCACGTTGCGGTAGTGCCGCTAGAGCGACGGCCGCTTCTTCAGCCTCGACTATCGTACAATCTTGTAGTGATGCGCTGGTGATCTCGCGTAGGTTCGAATCGACCACCGTAGCCACTGCGTTGCTGTTGCTCTGCTCCGCGGCTCTGGCGTATGTGGCTGCGTCCACGTATACCGTCGTTTCTTGGGGTGCTAGTGTCTTTTGTAGGCATTCAGCCCTCGCCTCTCTGCGTGCTTTGTGTAGGTTGGAATCCATGTTGGTAGGTTGGGATCCAAATTGGTTTTAGGGAAAGGAGACGACGCCTGTCGGGCATATCTCGGTACTTTTCCACTCCTGGGGTTTTTGCTGACGACACGAAAATTTCGTTGGACTGTAGAGGTGTCCAGCTTCCCTGTAAAAAGTAAAGAAATAAAATAAATAGCCATTGCCACGACTTCGTTTCGAACCAGCGGCAGAGCGAACAGATGAGCTTCGTTAGCCTGTGCACCGCATCCGAGCACGCGTTCTGTTAAACTGCAGCACACCCTCGCGCTGTGCATTGCACGTCGTCTTCATCAACGAACGCCACTATTAAGTAATATCGTCGTCAGGCGTGCCGACGGCCCATAAAATCAAAATCATGAGCCAACAAGACTAAACACATGGTTTCGCGCGTCTGCTCGGTTTAACTATGTGAAATCCATGCGACTTTTTTACCATGAGCCTTTTACTAGACGTAGGTGTGATTTCGTTCAATTTATTCCTCTGCAGAGAAAATGGAATAGAATCCGCGGTGGTTCAGTGGTTAGGGCGCTTGGCTACTGATCCGGAGATCCCGAGTTCGAACCCGACCGCGGCGGCTGCGTTTTTCTGGAGGCAAAACGCTAAGGCGCCCGTATGTTGTGCGATGTCAGTGCAGGTTAAAGATCCCCAGGTGGTTGAAATTATTCCGGAGCCATCCACTACGGCACCTCGTTCTTCCTTTCTTCTTTCACTCCCTCCTATATCTCTTCCCTTATGGCGCGGTTCAGGTGTCCGCCGATATATGAGACATACTGCACCATTTCCTTTCCCCCCAATCCAATTATTATTATTATTATTATTATTATTATTATTATTATTATTATTATTAAAGGCACACGGCCTGACAGAGACTCCTGCCCCAGATAGCAGAATTCCGCATTCAGTGTACACTGGTCACAAAAATGAAGGGTATAATGCGCACATACATTTGTCGTCGATACAAGAATCAGCATGATATTGTTACGTGGTGGCAAGCCAAGGAAAGCACGACATGATGACAGAATGAAGATATGATTTAATGGCTCAAGGGCCTAGCGCGAGCACTCCGTCCCGCGCCACTGCCCTCTTCTTCGTCTTCATAACATGACCCCGGTCCTCAGGGCGATCGTCCCGATCGATTGCTTGAATTACGAATGGTGAGGTGACGGTGAGGATGATCAGGAAGGATAGAAGGAGATGAAAGGCTTGCCACAAAGATGAAAGAGATGATCTGGTGGACGGTTGCCCCCGGAGCTTCAGGTCCAGCGGTCGGTCACCCACTGCCGAAGGTCAAGGGTTGAGGGATCGCCGCACAGCCTGGGCGGGGGTGCCGTCTTGGTTCGGGTCGTAGTCGGGTCATCGTACGTCAGGTCCTGGTCGTCGTGTCTTGTGTTCGGAGCTGGGGACGGGGCGGGGGAAAGCGGCTGCTCGGTTCTGGTCAGTTCGAGCTGGGGTTGAGCCGGGCGGCGGAGCCCAGGTCCCCTCGGCCGACGACGAAGGCGAGCAGAAGGCGGCGATGCCCCGTGGACTAGGATGACGATGAGTACCCAGCACCTCACACCAAATGTTACGTGGTGGCAAGCCAAGGAAAGCACGACATGACAGAATGAAGATATGATTTAATGGCTCAAGGGCCTAGCGCGAGCACTCCGTCCCGCGCCACTGCCCTCTTCTTCGTCTTCATAACAATATTACAAATGAATTTAAGAAACGCAAAAGTACCTAAACATACAAATAGAATATAAAGGATAATACACGGTATTTACTTTTTGCTTTCCAGAAACAATCGCAGACAGCGGCGGTATTATGACAATGAAATAGTCTTGCTTAGCGAATAACTTTTACATATTTGTTAAACACGGCTTGTTGAAATTGAACCTCGCCCTCTACTGTATTTAGCAAGCAAGGCACTAAGCAGTTAAGCCTCTTTCTTCCATAGTTTGTTTTGGTGACGCTTGTCACCGGGCAGGAAACGGCGTCCGCAAGGGCCTCGTGGCGCAATGCTCAACTCACTAGTAAAACGTGTCGGGCGCCTGTGCAAACGCAAAGTTCGAGTGAACAAAGCCTTAGGCCTAACTACCACTCTGACAATGACCGTCAACAAAACAAAGACCTGAAAAGGGTGATGTGCGCGCAGCCGCGAGGAGACATCAGCTCTGTGGGATGGTCCTACCCGCTCACTGCACGAACCAGTTCTGAGCGGTCGGCGCCCACCGTATCGGGCGGTGTCGGAGCGCCCGGTGCCGAGCTGCAATACCAGCAAGCTCATAGCAGCACTCGTGGCCCCATGCCACCCGGCTCTAGAACCCGCGGCTCCCACAGCCAAACGCAGACAGCAGAAAAAAATATGTGCGAACCCGGACCACCCACGCGGCTTCCGTGCTCGCTTCGGACTCGGCAACTCCGCGGGGGCTAGGCCTCGCTCTCCATCGATGCGGACCAAATGGCCCTGGTGCTGAAGATACTACGGAGAGAAACGTGCTGAGCTTGTCGAAAAGTTTAAACATGCAGCAGGATCATCCACCTCGCACTCAAGAGAGCGCGTCGCAAGTCCTAGCGATCAAAATTCACACTAGGCCTAGCACTTGTCAAGTCCGGGCAAAAAGCGTTCCTAGAACCGAATACTCTGTCCTCCAAATTTCTAAGAGCAGGCCCCACGTTGGGCACCAGATGTGGAGGGCGGTGGGCGGTGTTTTACGCAAACGTGACGTAAGGGAGTATTTCGTCCCAGTTGCGATGGTCAGCGTCGACATTGTCATGATATCGTGGGCGGCTGTGGTGTTTGTTGGCGCCGAAGTTACAATTAATCGGGCCCACCTGCCCACCACTGCACTCTCTGTAAGTTCGGAGGGGGAGGAGCAACAAACTTCTCCACCCCGCGTGCGAAAGGTTGTGATTCGACTGCTGACCGGCGATAGGGGCCACGCCTGATTAGTCGTTGACCGGAGGCATGAGGCGTAGGCAAGTTCCGTAGCGAATTAATTTAATTAGGCAAACAACAACCAAGTATTACAATATGCCCGACAAGGTAGCGCCGTACACTGACGTGACGCAAATAACACAAGCACCAATTGAACACGTTAACACAACAATTAACACAAAGAAAGAACATCAGGGCGATTGCTATACAAAAATGTAACGAGGCGGAAATACAGTACAAAGGATTACAACGAGAAACACAGGAAGCAAAAATACAAAGATAAAAAAGTTGTAGTGAGTGGTGAGAAACAATGGCTTAGCTGCGGAGTGGCAAGGTCCGGTCGCAGGGAGCGTCGGGCTGCGGTTGCTCGTCGCGGGGCTGATGGGGGCTTGCGGATACGGGCGAACTTGGGCCTCGCGTCTTCGGGACCACCGTCGCCGCGCTCTACGCGTCCGATCTCCGCCTAGGCTCCTTGCCGACCACTTCCCTGGCTGACCTCACTCACGACCGCACGCACCGGAATCTCCAGACCAACTGCCAGCGCGTGGCGTTCCCGTCGCCCCCTTCGCATGGCAAAGAATGAAAAAAAAACAACACAGGGAAAAAAAAGACTCTTCAGGAGCCACGCACAGAGGAATGCGGCTCCAAAAAAGAAAAAAAAGAACACATGAACGAATGTCGAAAGAATTCGGCACAATGCCTTAATCCCACGAGGAGTCATTGGGGGCCGCGAACAGTGCCGGGGCATTCAATCCGCTTCTGCTGTTCCCAACACGTGCAAGCGCTCGCCACCTGTATGGCAACAATGCTAGGGGGGGGGGGGGGGAGCAGTTTTGAGTGACCCCTCCAGCGCTATGGTGAGAATGCCGTTCCCCCGCGGGGGAGGCGGAAAAACTCGTCGACGCCGCTCCGCGACATGTTTCTTGGAAACAAAGGTCAAAGCTGGACAGGGCAGGCATGAACTTTGTGACAGACATACTTAGACATCATATCTGCAATGGTCTTGTTCAGCCTCTCAGTCAGACCATTCCTTTGAGGATGGGAAGCAGTCGTTTTTCTATGACTGGTGCCACTGAGACGCAGGACCTCATGTGTAAGAGCCGAGGCAAACGCGGTTCCCCGGTCAGTTAATACAACCGCGGGGGCGCCGCGGCGAAGCACAATGTGGCGAACAAACAACTGTGCAATTTCAGCCGCGGTGCCACGGGAAAGAGCCTTGGTTTCACTGTAGCGGCTGAGGTAGTCCGTGGCAACAACAATATACCGGTTACTCATGGAGGACACTGGGAATGGGCCCAGTAGCATGCCGACTTGCTGAAATGAGATTTGCGGTGGATCAATTGGCTTCAGAAGGTCGGCCGGTTTTGTCGGCGGTATCTTCCGTCGTTGACACTCACGACAGGTTCTAACGTAGGGTTGAACGACCGCAGCAAGCCGAGGCCAGTAGTACCTGTGGCGGAGGCGTCCCAATGTTCTGGAAAAACCAAGGTGGCCAGAAGAATGGTCGTCGTGGCATGCAGCGAGAACTTCCTGACGAAGCGCGGTTGGAACAACGAGGAGATACGCAGTTTCGGTAGGGCCGTAGTTTTTCTTGTAGAGGACTCCATCTATTAGGCAAAACGACGAAAGTCCGCGAGAGAAGAGTCTTGGCGGAGACAGAGCGGTTCCTTTGAGGTACTCGATTAGAGGCAGCAGTTCGCAGTCGGCCCTCTGGTGGCGGGCAAGGTCGGACGTGATGACAGCGCCGAGGAAAGCAGAATCGTCGTCGGGCTCATCTGGTGGGCACGGAAGAGGAGCTCGGGAGAGACAGTCTGCATCGCTATGTTGCCGACCCGACTTATACACGATAGTGACGTCGAACTCTTGCAATCGAAGGCTCCACCGTGCATGGCGCCCCGATGGATCTTTGAGGTTCGCAAGCCAACACAAGGAGTGATGATCGCTGACGACTTCAAACGGGCGGCCGTACAGGTAGGTCAGAAATTTGGTGATTGCCCACACAACAGCGAGACACTCCTTTTCCGTGGTGAAATAATTCATTTCGGCGCGGGACAAAGTACGACTTGCGTATGCGAGCACGCATTCCACACCATCTTGCCACTGCACAAGCACCGCACCGAGGCCAACATTGCTGGCATCTGTGTGCAGTTCCGTGGCGGCTTTCTCGTCGAAGTGGCCAAGGATAGGCGTAGATTGGAGGCGGGCCTTATGGTCTGTGAAAGCTGTTTCCTGATACTGGCTCCAGAAGAAGGGTTCGGAGTCTTTTGTCAGGCGAGTCAGCGGCTCTGCGAGCTTGGAGAACTTTCAACGAATTTCCGATAAAAGGCGCAAAGCACCTGAAAACGCCGCAAGCTTCGTTTATCTGTTGGCTGGGGAAATGCAGCAACGGCGGCCGTCTTTTCTGGGTCAGGGCTAACGCCCTGAGCGCTCACAATATGGCCAGGAAACTTGAGCTCCCAAAATGCGAAGTGGCACTTTAAGGCTTCAGAGACAGACCTGCGGAACGAATGGCCTCGAAAACAGCACGCAAACGTTTCAGGTGCTCCTCGAACGTGTCGGAGAAAATCACGACGTTGTCGAGATACACGAGGCAGGACTGACACTTCAGGTCAGTTAGTACGGTGTCCATCATACGTTGGAACATTGCAGAGGCTGAACACAAGCCGAAAGGAAGCACCTTAAATTCGTACAATCCGTCAGGAGTAACTAAGGCGGTCTTTTCTCGGCTACGTTCATCGACCTCGATTTGCCAATAACCGCTACGCAAGTCGAGTGACGAAAAGTAGGTAGCATGGCGGAGGCGATCTAATGAGTCATCAATGCGCGGCAGTGGATATACATCCTTTTTGGTAACGTTGTTGAGACGTCGATAATCAACGCAGAACCGTAGGCTGCCATCTTTCTTTGCGACGAGAACAACAGGTGATGCCCAATGACTCGTCGATGGTTGTATGACGTCGTCGCGGAGCATTACGGCGACTTGGCGGCGGATGGCATCACGTTCCTTCGACGAACCACGATAAGGACGCTGACATAGTGGTCTCTGGTCACTATCGACAATAATGCGGTGCTTAGTTATTGGCGTCTGAAGAAACTTAGAGGTTGACGCAAAACAGTCGCGGAAAGAGGCAATAAGGATTTCCACGCGGCGTTTCTGATTGGACAGAAGGTCAGGGTTCACGTCGATCGTAATGGCTGGTGCCGTGTGCTGGTACCGAGACCTGAATTGATTCAGCCCGTGACATCACTCTCAACGGACAGCGAAAGATTGCCAGGGGTACACGCTATTAGTTGCCGCCAATTCAGGATACAATCAAGATCACCGCAAGGAGCACTGAACCAGCGTTTCCAAGATAAAAGGAACCGCCTTCTCGGACCCTACTGCAGTCGGCGGCTATGCGCTGGGCACATCACTGAGACCTTGTACTTTTCACAGATAGTAGCAGTACCAGTAAACAGTGAGACCTGGATTGATTCAGCCCACGACATCACTCTCAACGGACAGAGAAAGATTGCCAGGAGGACATGCTAATAGGTGCCGCCAAATCAGGATACAATCAAGATCACAGCAAACAACACTGAACCACCGTTTCCAAGATAAAAGGAACCGCCTTCCCGGACGCTTCTGCAGCCGCCGGCTATACGCTGGGCACATCTCTGAGACCTTGCACTGTTCACAGGTAGTAGCAGTACCAGTAAACAGCGAGACCTGGATTGATTCAGCCCGCGACATTCACCCTCAACGGCAATCGAAAGATTGCCAGGGGTACACGCTATTAGCTGGCACCAATTCAGGATGCAGTCGAGATCACCGCAAGGAGCACTGAACCAGCGTTTCCAAGATAAAAGGAACCGCCTTCCCGGACCCTTCTGCAGTCGGCGGCTATGCCCTGGGCACATCACTGAGACCTTGTACTTTTCACAGATAGTAGCAGTACCAGTAAACAGTGAGACCTGCATTGATTCAGCCCGCGACATCACCCTCAACGGACAGCGAAAGATTGCCAGGAGGACACGCTACTAGCTGCCGCCAAATCAGGATACAATCAAGATCACAGCAAGCAACACTGAACCACAGTTTCCAAGATAAAAGTAGCCGCCTTCCCGGACTGTTCTGCAGCCGCCGGCTATAAGCTGGGCACATCTCTGAGACCTTGTACTGTTCGCAGGCAGTACGAGTAAACAGCGAGACCTGGATTGATTCAGCCCACGACATCACCCTCAACGGAGATCGAAAGACTGCCAGGGGTACACGCTATTAGTTGGCACCAATTCAGGATGCAATCAAGATCATTGCAAGCAGCACTGAACCAAGGTTTCCAAGATAAAAGGAACCGCCTTCCCGGACGTTTTTGCAGCTGGCTGCGATGCGCTGGGCACATCTCTGAGACCTTGTACTGTTCACAGGCAGTAGCAGTACCAGTAAACAGCGAGACCTGGATTGATTCAGCCCGCGACATCACCCTCAACGGAGATCGAAAGATTGCAAGGGGTACACGCTATTAGCTGCCGCCAAATCAGGATACAATCAAGATCACAGCAAGCAACACTGAACCATCGTTTCTAAGATAAAAGGAACCGCCTTCCCGGACGCTTCTGCAGCCGCCGGCTATACGCTGGGCACATCTCTGAGACCTTGCACTGTTCACAGGCAGTAGCAGTACCAGTAAACAGCGAGACCTGGATTGATTCAGCCCGCGACATCACCCTCAACGGAGATCGAAAGATTGCAAGGGGTACACGCTATTAGCTGGCACCAATTCAGGATGCAGTCGAGATCACCGCAAGGAGCACTGAACCAGCGTTTCCAAGATAAAAGGAACCGCCTTCCCGGACCCTTCTGCAGTCGGCGGCTATGCCCTGGGCACATCACTTAGACCTTGTACTTTTCACAGATAGTAGCAGTACCGGTAAACAGTGAGACCTGCATTTATTCAGCCCGCGACATCACCCTCAACGGACAGCGAAAGATTGCCAGGAGGACACGCTACTAGCTGCCGCCAAATCAGGATACAATCAAGATCACAGCAAGCAACACTGAACCACAGTTTCCAAGATAAAAATACCGCCTTCCCGGACGGTTCTGCAGCCGCCGGCTATAAGCTGGGCTCATCTCTGAGACCTTGTACTGTTCGCAGGCAGTACCAGTAAACAGCGAGACCTGGATTGATTCAGCCCACGACATCACCCTCCACGGAGATCGAAAGACTGCCAGGGGTACACGCTATTAGTTGGCACCAATTCAGGATGCAATCAAGATCACTGCAAGCAGCACTGAACCAAGGTTTCCAAGATAAAAGGAACCGCCTTCCCGGACGCTTTTGCAGCTGGCTGCGATGCGCTGGGCACATCTCTGAGACCTTGTACTGTTCACAGGCAGTAGCAGTACCAGTAAACAGCGAGACCTGGATTGATTCAGCCCGCGACATCACCCTCAACGGAGATCGAAAGATTGCAAGGGGTACACGCTATTAGCTGGCACCAATTCAGGATGCAATCAAGATCACCACAAGCAGCACTGAACCAACGTTTCCAAGATAAAAGCAACCGCCTTCCCGGACGCTTTTGCAGCCGGCGGCCGTGCTGGGCACATCACTGAGACCTTGCACTTTTCACAGGTAGTACGTCTCTTCGTTTTATTGAGGGCCGAATTCTAAAACGCTTCTTCACTTACACCATTTCCTTACCTTTAGTAAGGAGGCCTTGATGCAGCGTAAACGTAAGGCGGCCTAAGATAGCCGCTCGGAATGCTGAAAGCTTCCTTAGGGCTTCCTCACGAAAATAGCTCCTTACGGAGGAAGGGAGGTGTCGTGGCCTTACTGGTGTCGACATTATGCGCAAGCACTCTTAAAGATTTTAGCCGTATTTGGGAAAAAAAATGAATTTGCTCATAAAATCAGATTTATTTGTTATTCGTCAGCACAATGTCTATATAGTCCGTCGAAACTTCGTTGACTCTCTTAAAACGGCTGATTTTGGCGAAGTAGCAAACTGAGTCTGGCAACAAAAACCCAAGCCATAGTACCGCTGTTACCGGCGGGGTGTACGTTGTGCCGTAGTCTTTGGCATTCTCGTGTGTGTGTCGTTTGTGCTTGGGTTGTGTATATCATTTACGCCGATATGCCCCGGAAGGTGCACTTGACCGAGGAAGAGAAAGACCTTCAAGAGCTGTAAGAAAAATACAAATATTTAGTTGAATGTAAGAAAACTGACGGAGTTTCGCTCATCGCAAAATCGAGAGCGTCGGAGTGGTTGGGCTGTGAATATAACAGCATGCTGAATGTGCGGCCTCGCGAAGTGAAGCAACAGAAGAAATTGTGGGACAACATGAAGCAGAAGGCAAAGAAAGAAAGAGCCAAGCTATCAAGTGGAGCTATGGGTACAGGCAAGTTTCCGTGCTTTTTGCAAATGATAAGTACTAATTCGAAGTGTGCATGGTTCATGATAGGTGGGGGTCCTCAACCAGAGCCGCTGGACGAAGGGTGTCACAAATAGAAGCGATTGTGCCGCACATCACTACGACGGCACCAAACGTTTTTGACAGGGACCGGCTTCGAGCTCTGTATATACATATATATATATATATATATATATATATATATATATATATATATATATATATATATATATATATATATATATTGTGAGACTGTGGACCAAGCGAGCTCTTTATTCCCGCTGGCAAATATGGCAGCCACTCCTCTAAAGACGGAGATGCGAGATGATGATGAATATTCACAGATGAAGACGAGGGTCACGCACTGTGCTCACACTTTCTCCCCCTATGGGCGAAAGCGACCGTCCCGGGCGCACGTTAGAGGGAAGTAGGGCGACGGGTGAAGGGCTTTAAGCGCGACACATGAACAATCTTTTCACCGCGACAACGCCGGTAATGGGCAGCATGGGCAGGAGCAACGCGATAGTTCACAGGGGACGTTTGTTCGAGTACAGTGTACGGACCAATAATGCGGCTGAGAAATTTTTCGCACAATCCGGGAGTACGCACAGGAGTCCACAGCAACACTTCATCACCAGGGAAGAAATGCACTCCACGGTGTTTGAAGTCATAGGTTGTTTCCGGGAGGCTTGGCAGGCGTCAGTGTTCAGGCGGGCAATGGTGCGACAGTAGGCAAGACGGGAAGTAAATTCGACATAGGAAAGGCCGGAAGAGGTTGTGGGGGCAGAGAAGAAAGATGCTTCGAGAGTGAAGGTAGGGGGGCGACCGAACACAAGAAAAAACGGGAGAAACTGGTTGTTCATTGCACGGCAGTATTGTAGGCAAAGGTTACAAAGGGCAGCATGGCGTCCCAGTTGGTGTGGGCGGGGTGAATGTACATAGGCAGCATATCTGACAGGGTGCGGTGAAACCGTTCGGTGAGCCCATTGGTCTGGGGGTGATAGGCTGAAGTTGTTTTATGGGCGGTCCGGGAAGCATGAATAACTTCGGTAAGGATGCTGGAGAGGAATGACTTGCCGCGGTCACTGATAAGGACACGTGGGGCTCCATGGCGCAGAAGAATGGCGTTGAGGAAGAAATGGGCGATTTCGGAGGCAGAGCCAGACGGAACGGGGGCTGTTTCAGCGTACCGTGTTAAGTGGTCGACGGCTGTGACGATCCAGCGGTTGCCCGATGAGGTTAGTGGCAAGGAACCGTACAGGTCGATACCAACGACTTCGAAGGGTGAGAAAGGACAGAGAAGAGGTTATAGAAGGCCAGCAGGAGGAGACGTGGAGCGTTTGCGGCGTTGGCAAGGGATGCAAGATGCAATATATTTGGCGACAGAGGTGGAGAGACCAGGCCAAAAGAAACGGCGCTTTATACGGTCATATGTTTTCTGGAATCCTAAGTGGCCGGCCATGGGGTCGTCATGAAGCGCCTGAAAAACCTCACGGCGAAGAGAATGGGGAATGACAGGCACCCAGGCGTGACCCAGGGGGCTATGATTGTGCCAAAGAAGGGTGCCGTCAACCAGCTTGAAACAGTTGAGTTGGCGTCGGAGGCGGGCATTTGGAGGCCGCATAGCACCACTCAGGCGGTCAATGAGAGTCCGGCAGTAAGGGTCGGCCCGCTGTGCTGAAGCGAAATCGCCGAGAGTGGGAGCGGGCACCAGATCAATGGCTGCGGCCGTCGTGGCGTGGGTAGCGATGGAATTAGTAGTTGGGAGCGATGAAGCAACAGGAGGAGAGCACAGAGGTTCTGCGGAGGCGAGGGGGCAACGAGAGAGCGCATCGGCATCTTTGTGTTTTTTTCCTGATTTGTAGGTGACTGTGAAATCATACTCCTGGAGGCGGAGAATCCAGCGGCCGAGGCGCCCAGACAAGTTCTTCTGTGACGACAACCAGCACAGCGCATGATGGTCAGTTACAATGGTGAACTGGCGACCGTAGAAATAGGGGCGAAATTTCTGAATGTCCCAGACAACTGCAAGACACTCTTGATCAGTGATCGTGTAGTTCTGCTCCGCTGCAGTCAGGGTACGACTTGCGTAAGCAATCACGCGTTCAGTCGTAGATTGCTGGCGCTGCAGAAGAACGGCACCAATGCCATGTCCACTGGCGTCAGTGTGCAAAATCGTTGAAGCGCTGTCATCAAAATGAGCCAGTATCGGACCAGATGTGAGAGCCTGCTTTAGAGAAGTAAATGCGGCCTCGCAGGCCTCAGACCAAACGAAGGGCGTGCTGACTCCAAGAAGCTGATGCAAAGGCGCGGCGATGGATGCGAAAGCTCGGATGAAACGACGAAAGTATGAGGCCAGTCCTAGAAAACTGCGCAGGTCTTTAATCCGTGTGGGGCGGGGAAAATGCAGTACTGCAGCAACTTTATCAGGATTTGGTTTTATGCCTCTGCGACTTACGACGTGTCCGAGAACTTTGATAGAAGTGGAAGCAAAGCAACACTTCTTTGTGTTTAACTGAAGTCCGGCTGCGAAAAGAGCACTTAGAACTTCATCGACGCGGGCGAGGTGATCAGAAAAAGGCGAGGAGAAAATTACGATGTCGTCCCGGTAGCAGAGGAAGTTTTTCATTTCAACCCGCGGAGTACGGTGTCAATCATGCGTTCGAACGTGGCCGGTGCATTGCACGAGCCGAACGGCATAACGTTAAATTCATATAAGCCATCTGGCGTGGCGAAAGCTGTCTTCTCTTTGTCCTCTTCATGCATGGGGAATTGCCAGTAGCCGGATCGGAGGTCAAGACTAGAGAAAAATTGAGCACCTTGGAGACAGTCGAGGGCGTCGTCAATCCGAGGAAGTGGATAAACATCCTTTCGAGTGATCTTATTGAGGGCGCGATAGTCGACACAAAAGCGTACGGAATTATCCTTCTTTTGTACCAGCACGACTGGTGAGGACCAAGGACTTGAAGAACGTCGTATGATGCGGCGCTTGAGCATGTCGATGACATTATCTTGAATAATTTTTCGTCCACTAGAAGACACACGATACGGGCGGCGGCGAATGATGCGCGAACCGTCAGTGTGGTTGCGATGCGTAGCCGCCGATATTTGGCCCAAAATTTTCGACTGGGTATCGAAAGAAGCGGCATGTTTGTTCAAGAGGGCAAGCAATTCTGCATTTTGAGCAGGCATGAGATCGTCGCTGATAGTAGCGGAAATAGCTGCCGGAGAAGAAGGATGGGACGAAATGGCGAAGCTGGATGGTGGCGAGGAAAGAACGGTGACAGGTTGAATGGTAGACACAGAAGCCACTTTAGTACCAGCGCGCAGAAGAATGGGCTCCGACGTAGTATTGAGCGCAGTCAGAAGGGCAGTCCCATTGACGAAGCGAAGAAGGGATGCGACGAGGAGAATACCCCTGGAGAGAAGAAGGGGCACGGCTGTGGCGAAAACGTCCCCAGCATGTACGTAAGCAGAAGATGACATCTTCGGAGCCGGTATAAAGCACATGGTCCGCGGTGTTGATCAAGTGATGAGATGGAAATGCAGGAGCGTCAGAAGGGTCGGAATCAGCAACTTCCAGAGTAGGAGGGAAACATGTAATGACAGCTTGCGCGGAGTGGAGGAAATCCCAGCCGAGGATGAGAGGCTGAGCACAGGATGGAAGTACAGCGAACTCGATGTGGTGCAGGATGCCGTTGATAAGGACGCGTGCTGTACACAGACCGGATGGATGCATGAATTCTTCATTAGCAGCACGGAGAGAAGGACCGCAGTAAGGAGTGCGCACTTTACGAAGATGGGAATACAAAGCAGAACTGATGACGGAAACAGCGGCGCCGGTGTCAATCAATGCGTCTACAATGCTGCCTTCAACATTAACAGCTAACAAGTTCGACGGCAGCGTAGGAGGATTTGAAGGGTGGGCGAGTGGTGCAGCTTTACCTCCGGAAACTGCACAATTTAGTTTTCCGTATTGCGACCAGGTGCCTGAGAGGCTGGACGTAGAGGCGATGAAGAGCGCCGGAAAGGTGATGGGGACCGGCGGCGCGACGAGCGGACAATCGGAGAGCGGTCGGGAGAGTTCAATAGAGAGAAGAAGCGGAGAGGACCATTGGGGTGAAACGTTGGCCGATAAGGAAACGATGAGTATGTGTCGTCGTGATGAGGAGTATTGGAGGCAAAAGTAGGGCGGTAACCACACGATGAGTAGGTTTCGTCGTTGCGAACGGGACCAAACTGGTTACGCTCGTCGCGCTGACGCCGACGACAAACGCGGGCACCATGTCCACGAATTCCGCAGTAGTAGCAGATAGGGCGAGGCGAAGGCGGCCGCCAAACCGCTGGGTACATTGCGGGCCGCTGGGATAAGGAGGCGACAGTCGGCTGTACGGGCGGCGAATGTGAGGCATAGACGGGAGGAGCAGGAGACGCAGCGACCTGGGCATACGTGGGCACACAAAGAGGCACAGATGGTTCGGTCGCCGCGGGACGAGTGACGGAAGCGAGCTCGTCCTTGAATAGATCACGCAATGGCGAGGTCGGAGGCCGGTGCTGATGGGAATCCAGCGGCGGTAAGGTGGAGCCGTGCAGCTCCTCGCGGATGATGGATCGGATGAGAGAGCGCAAGTCCACATCAGTTGAAACGCGGGGGTCCCAGGCGTCTTGCAAGCGGAGGGATTGGAGGTCGTCAAGACGGTGGCATGTGGCGCGGATATTATTGACTGAGGTAGGGTTTTGGCCAGCCAGCGTGGTAAAAG
The DNA here is from genome assembly GCF_052857255.1 of Amblyomma americanum. Classification (NCBI taxonomy): domain Eukaryota; kingdom Metazoa; phylum Arthropoda; class Arachnida; order Ixodida; family Ixodidae; genus Amblyomma; species Amblyomma americanum. The sequence continues at coordinate 150,204,661 of NC_135503.1, forward strand.
CAAAGGAGCCGATGCCTTTAAGAATGTGACGGACCCGATCGTACTCGGACATGGCACTGTTGACACGTCGACACAGGCTCAAGACATCTTCAATATAATACGTGTAAGATTCGCCGGGCAGCTGGGCACGCGCATCTAACTTTTGTTTGTAGATGGCCGGGCCGGCACCAACAGTGCCAAAAATTTGCCGAAGCTGCGATGTAAAGTGGGTCCAGTCCGGGATGGTATCCTTATGGTTGACGAACCAAGTCTTAGCCACGGCGGTTAAATAGAATGGCACGTGGAAAAGCTTCATGGCAGAGTCCCAGCGATTGTAGGCACTGACCTGATTGTACTGATCGAGCCAGTCCTCGACGTCATCACCACGGAGACCCGCAAATGTAGGAGGCTCGCGCTGAAGGGTCGTGACAGTCCATGTCGGGTGTCCAGGTGACATAGGAGCAGCGGGGGCGTTGGAGTCAGGGTGGCGGGCGGAGGGATCAGCAGGTAGGGGTAGCACACCTGCTGAGGCACCGGCAAGGCCTGCGGAAGCGTCACGGCGTTGTTGGCCGACGGTTTCCATCTTCGGAGATGGTCCGACCAGGTGACGACCGGAACGGAGCTGCAGTGCGGCGACGGAGAGGACGCGGGATCTAGAGCAGCCTCCACCACTTGTGAGACTGTGGACCAAGCGAGCTCTTTATTCCCGCTGGCAAATATGGCGGCCACTCCTCTAAAGACGAAGATGCGAGATGATGATGAAAATTCACAAATGAAGACGAGGGTCACGCACTGTGCTCACAGTATATATATATATATATATATATATATATATATATATATATATATATATATATATATATATATATATATATATATATATATATATATATATATATATATATATATATATATATATATATATATATATATATATCTTACCAACGGAGCTACGGCGACAGCTTTCCAATCTGCTGCTTTCGTGGGTATTTATGTTTAATGGGTGTAAGCGAACCTTGAGAATCTGCTGCTCTCGTGGGTATTTATGTTTAATGGGTGTAAGCGAACCTTGAGAGTCTCAAGGTTCGCATACACGCAGTAAACATACATACCCACGAGAGCAGCAGATTGGACAGCCTTCGCCGTAGCTCAGTTGGTAAGAGCACCGGACGCGATATTCGGAGGTCGTGGGTTCGGAACCCACCGGCGGCATGGTTGTTTTTTCTGCTGCTTTATAAGTAATTTTCTTTAAGCGATAGATTAATCTAAAACTATTATTAACCCAGTGATTAGCACTACACATTAAAAAATAATAATAAACATTCCCCTATGCACCTTGGTTTCGGTGACTGTTGGCTCCCTTCATAAGTTTGTCTAAAACGAGTCCCTCATCTCCTTTACCTTGTCTGCTATATATATATATATATATATATATATATATATATATATATATATATATATATATATATATATATATATATATATATATATATAGTTACTGTTGCTGATTTCATTGCTGAACATTTTTCCTATCCCTGTGTAAGGCATTCGCCAAAGTATAGTTGTCTGCAGTCAGGAAATTTTTAGTTGGCGGTGCTATAATAATGAGATTATTTTGCCTTCTCAAGAGTGTAATACTCGCCACTTCTGATACGCACTTGCTGCTGTCAATGTATTTGAAGAATCTTTTTTGGCGTCCGCTCGACTGCCGACAAGAACGCGTTCTTGTCTTCAGTCGGATAGTTTTTCGCAGCCTTCAGTTCCGCTTGTCAGCGCGATTACAGTGGCTACTGCGATGCAAGAAGCTCCCCATCGAAAGCAAGGAGCAGCGCGTTGAACAGGTGGCTGTTGAAAGGGCCGATTTCCAGAAACGGCGTGGTGTCTCGCGGTGTGCGAAACTGGTTCAGGCGCGCTTCGGCGGGCGTCCCATTGTCGACGGTTGCCATGCGAGCTCTCTTCGCGTCAGCACTCGCGTAGTGTCTGTGCACTCAACAAAGCGCCTTGAGTGCTTCCACCTGACGAATTGGCAGCGGTCGTGACAACCTGAGGGCCAGAGAAGCGCTGGCGACGGAACGACTTAGCTCATTGTGGGAAAAGTCAGCCGGCCAAAGCGCCACTGTTGTCAGCGACGGTGGCAGTCCCTCACAGATTTTTTTGTATGCCCAACAACCGGGAGATCCGGAGGTCAACCAAACTCGAGGAAATTTCCTTCAGTTAAGACGACGAGGAATGCTCGTACGTTTGCCTTTTTTCAAACCCGGAAGCTGTTGGGCTGGTAGTGTAACATGCCACCAGGCATTTCGAGGCCATTGCTAGGAATTTCTCAGTTTTAAATAATTTTGATGCCTAGTTTTTGCGTGCATTTCAGGGAGAGTATTTATTTGCCTTACCGACGTTGGAGGGCGTGTCATGCCGTCTGGAAACTAATGAAGGGTGCAATATAAACTTTTGTATATCAAACTTCAAGTCATAATTCAATTCTGGCATCGTAAATCATCGAAAGACCGCGAGGCAAACTTATCTTCCTGCTGATGGCCAGAAACAGCAGTTTGCAAGCTGCCACGTCTTAAACAATGACAACAAAGCTCGTATCGCATGCCTGGTTGGTAGTCGTGCACAGTACGAAAAACGCCTAACAGTAATCTGCAACAAACTTGACTATACAACGCTTTATTTACATTTCTTGCAGAGTGTGCAGTGATCTTCCAAAGCGAAGATAGACTTTCCGATGCCACGCTGCTCGCCTCACCAGCACCTGACGGTAGTGCTGCTGGGCCGTCAACTGAGGATGACAGAGCTGCACCACCATGCAGCCTGGATGAAGTAGCAGAGCCTGCAGCGCACCGCAGGCAAGGAGGTCGACCTGCTGCTGTCGAGCAAGCACTGTTTGCTGAGCTTGAGGTTCGTCTTCAGGCTGCGGAGGACGACAAAAGTCAAAGGCGCATCGAACACGAATCAAGAATGAAGATGATTATTGATGAGCATGCAGAAGAAAAGAACAATATGTGAATAAAAGGCACAAGAGAAGTGCCGTTCACAAACTGAAAATGAGGGTCTTGAGAGCGAAACTAAAACCTGAGCAACTCAAACAAGCTCTTCGTTCCAAGCAGCTTCAAGAGCTGAAGCACTGAAAAGCACCAACCACAACGGCTGGAGAATGCCATAAAGGGCAAAATAAAGTTCTAGTGAACTCAGGCACATTGCAGTGTGCTTTTTTGCATGTGATTTTCAGTTATTAATAGCTTTTATCAGCCTCCTCAGTTCATGCAAAAAGTCTACACTGCTGTAATCACACAGTATTACCTCTAATTGGTATCCATTTCACTGTCGTTTGCGTCACTTTGGTTACTTGTGAAGCAACGATCGATAAGGCGGGTGCTATGATGCGTGCCCAGATGACTATCAGGAACACTTGGCCCTGCTTTATCATCCTCTTCAAGTTCTGGCTCATCTCCGTTAGGAAGTGGGTCTCTTAAAGAGCGGGCTACATTGTGAAGAGCTGTGACGATTGCAGTTGTTCTTTCAAGTTTTGTTTCCAGTTTCATGCTCAGTCACGGAAACCTTCTTTTCCACACTCTAAACGCGCGTTTAATGGATTTGTGAGTTTTTATGCGGCTCCTGTTGTACCCATGATAAAAGGTAAACAAGATAGTAAGCTTGTATACTTCAAATCACTAACGCAAATTGTTTTACTTGCCTTTTTTGTGCAGATGTTCGAGGATTTCTCAGTGGTGTCATGAGATAAAGCAAACTTGCGTATCCCTGGTCACCATGTTGTGTGTCAGGTACTTCCTCGTCCTCGTGACCCTTCTGTTGTTAAAAATTCGGTTATCATGAACGGAGCCGGCCACCTAGCGACTACGTCGTAAAACTGAAGCGCAGGGCATGTTACAGCCTGTAAAAGAAAGAAAACTGTAGCAGACGTGTTTCTGTGCGTTAAACCTCAGGGTACGTGGTTTAATGAAGTGCATTGATGCTGCACTACAAGTGTACGGATTTGAGGTTTCAAGCTACCCTGATGGCAGTTATTTTGCTCACATTTACCATCACGTAGTGTCCTTCATACAAATAAAACAATATTATTACACAACGATTAGTAACTATTACAGTGAGTAAACATAGGCAGGCACTATTCAAAAGAGTGTACGGCGTTCGCTTTCCTGCACATTTATCGAAAAGACACCTTTTCTATTCCTGTAGACTTCAGCGTCATCTCCATCGGGGCTTTTGATGGGCACATGGGTGCAGTCAATGCACCCTGTGACACCGGGAAACCCACCCATTTCCTAAAACTTCGTCATCGCTGCCTTTGCTTCTGTTGAGCTCGGCACGTTCATATACTTTGGGAACAGACGCACACATATTAGTTGTGTTGTCTCCCAAATGCTGCTGCAGACGGCAGGCTGCGGCACATTCACGAGGTCCCCCAGAACAGTCTCCATGGCACCGGTCCCATAAAAGCGGAATGGGATGAGCAGCTTCAGTGAGGGTGGCAGCGGAGCTCCTCTGTTGTCTGCCTTGTCCCTAATTTGCAGCTCCGCCAGTAAGGCTAGCACAGTTTCTTTGGAGAAGCGGTAGCGTGCTGAAAACCCGTGGTCATTGTAGAGCTCCAACGGGTTGAGGCGATCTGCGAGACTCCGCAGACGAGGCGACACCGGAGGTCTGTAAACATAGCCGTGCAGAAGTTTAGCTGCGCGGCGTAAAAACCTTCCGTATTCTTCAAAACTTCTGTCGTCAGAGACATACGTGCGTGGCAGCATTGTCATGAACTCACGAAGCAAACTCGACGAAAATCATGCACCACAGGAAGAAAGACGACTGGACGGGCACTTCGCGACTGTTCGGCTGGCTCGACGGCCGTCTTCGCTACGCGCGCACAGAGCTGCTGCGAGCCGTGTGCATACGAGCTGCGCGCGGTAGTGTGCGCACCTCCTTGTGGGAAAGCAACCCTTCAGGTAAAGGAGCGGGGTTAGGAAGCAGGAAGGTAGCATGCCGGCTCCCTTAGCGTGGGAAAGCACCAAGGAGACCCTAACATAGGTCTCCTTATTAAGGGACGTTTCATAATTGACATACGGTCGCCTTACGGCGCGTGAGGTGCCCTTTGTAATTTAAGGAGCGTTTTAGAATCCGGGCCTGAATTTGTTGGGTTTTCTTCTGCCGCCGACTGCCCACCTGTGTTATTTCTGTTTTACGGTGTTATGATGGATTACTGCATATGTTGTCAAAAAGAGTTAACAAGTGATGGACGCATTATGACGTGTTCAGATTGCCAGCACTCGTATCACCTAGGGCGGGGTTGCTCGAGGATAGCACCAAACACTTTTACGACAATGGGCCAAGCCAAACGCGATGTATGGGTTTGTAAAACATGCAGGACCGCAAAAAAGCGTGGTGGACCTTCATCGAAGCTGCATGCCGAAGGCGTAAACGAAAGCGCGAAAGCAATATTGGCCTTGGCAGATGAGATAAAGGAAATAAAAATAAACGTTGAAGCGCTGCCGGCCCTGGTGGTTGCAGTAGATTCTTTACTGCTTCTTAAAGCAGAAATCCTTAACCTGGCAGAAACAGTGGAAGACCTTGAAGAATCAGCTAATTTCCTATAAAATGAGTGCCCCTCATTGCGAGAGCAGTTGAAGTCGAGTCAGAAATCGCCGTTCGCTCGGGATAAAAAAATGCAGGCCTTGCGGGAGACTGCAAACGAAGAGTGCGCGGCTGCACAACACGCTCAAAGAACAAAATTATGCGGAGCAATGCAGCCGAAAAGCTAACCTTGAGATATATGGTATGCCTGTTACTCCAAATGAAAACCTGCTTGACAAGCTACAAGAAGTGGCGGAAAAACTGGAACTGGTAAACTTTTCGAGTGACGAGATTGTCGCGGTACATCGCCTTCCTGCCAAGAAAGACAGCATTCCTAGCATCCTGACTTGCTTTTCGAACGTAGCAACCAGAGAAAGATGGTTTACCGCTCGAAACAAACTCCGAGACCTGCATGAATCAGTCACTGCCAAAGATATGTTTCAATGGCAACCTAACAAATATGAACCGTGACTTGTTCTTGAAGGCCAGGAAGGCAGGAAAAGAAATATAATATAAATATGTTTGGGTAAGAGGAGGTAAAAAAAAGAGGAGGAGGTAAAGTAACTTGTGAAACAGACCCAGAAGAAATAAAAAGAACAGCGGTTCATCAGCTACTCTGTTTTCCTGATTTTGAATCATTCAAAGAGGGCTTTGGCCCAAATTCAGATATAGAATTTACTGTGATTAATATCAACATTGGTTGCTTCCGCAAATACTGGGATGAGTTTAGAAATATCGCACAGGGTGCCATTGCTTTTGCACACTCTAAACAAAAGGAGTAAAAAGGTAGTAAAACTGTCCTCTAGTGCACACCCTTTTATAAAAGGGTTGCGCTAGAGGACAGCTTACTACCTTTTTACTCCCATATAGGTGTATTTGTGTTTAGAGTGCAGATATATTTGTGCTAACAGAAATAAATGTTCAAGATCCTTGCCTAGATCTGTTTAAGCTGAATGGTTATCATCCAACGTTCGCGACTCGTTCTTCACGCAGAGGAAGTGGAATTGCTATGCCCGCGACACGTTTGATGCATCTAGAATTGATATATATTTTGCCCATGCACAATGCCTAGCTTTGCAACTTTGCTCCAAGCAAACTTCATTAATGCTACTGGCAATTTACCGGCCACCATCGTACAGCGTCAGCGGTTTCTTACTAGAATTCGAATTCTTACTTGAATCATACAGGCGAATAGTACAAGAGATCAATTTTGCATAATACATGACCTGAATATAGACACATTATGCCCCACAAAAACGGCTATGGCAGATTACGTAGCCGTTCTTTCAGCTTCTGGCATAGAAAAGGTTATCAACGCACCGTATCGCGAGGAAGTGCTCGGCGGTAGTTTAGTTCCATCTTGTCTAGATTACATAGACATACGTGCTTCAAGATGAAATCTCTCGTCAGCTGTCATCACGCAGCGTTTGGCCGATCATTTTTTCACAGTCTGCCGATTCATTTACTGCAATACTGGTAAGAATCAAGGGCCGCCAACCTCTAACGCTGCTCAAAACACCTTGCACGTCACTATAGTAGATCAGCGCATATTAGATAACCTAATTCGTAGCTTCAACTGACAGGTATTAGTTGGATCTAACCCCCCTGATATACTTTATTCTTTGTTCTGCTAACAATTAAGTACGTTTGAACAAGCTTCGACGCTTGTCACCCGGAAAAAGCAAAGTAATCATATCTTGTTTAATGCAGCTGTTTTGCAAGCAATTCTGCACCAAAAATTGCCTGTGGAAGCGTTGTAAACGTTCCCCTAAATGTCTTGAATTGTGTACCGAATACATAGCCACAAGAAACGGAGTTGTTGCGCTTATTCGTTCTGCTAAACAGCAGTACTACCGTGAGCAATTTAGACAAGCTGCCAGAAATCCCGCCAAAATTTGGTCATTAATTATCAACTTGAGAGGCGTTAACGGAAATGAGTCTTTTCAGGAAATTTGTTCGTGTAATCCTCAGCAAACAGCTGAATTATTAAACAAGCACTTTGGACGTGTATCTCAGCCTTGTTCATTTTTGCCACACGATGGATGTTCCTTGACACGTACCGCATCTGCGTCCGCCTTTTTACCCAAGCTGTCGCCAGGTGACCTGGCGCGCATAATCTTCAGCTTCAAACGTAAAAAAAACCACCTGGTCTTGATTGTACTGCAGTGTCTCTGCTTCAGAGAATATTTTATGGAGCTCTGGAGAACACCTTTTTGTCTATCCCTAACGGATTCTTAGAGACTGCTGCAATACCGAGTATCTTAAAAACGGCGATTGTGAGATAAACATACACAGGTGGCAAGAGAGAGTTTCTTGATAATTATAGGCCCATATCCGTTTTACCTATACTTTCCCAGATTTTAGAAAAATTTGTTAGAGTGCACGACATCATTCTTGAAAAAGTTTTGTATTCTGTCTGACCGACAGTTCGGGTTTATTGAAGACCGTGGAAGGTTTTCACTTCTAGAAAAATTTGCAGATGAATTGTATACTGCCTTTGATAACAATCTGTTTGCCTGCTGCCTTTTTCTAGATATCACCAAAGCATTTGATACAGTAAATCACGAAATAATATTACAAAAATTGTACCTGCTTGGATTTAGGGGTTCATTTCAGGACCTTTTGTAAAGTTATTTGCAAGATCGCTCACAAGTCGTCGCCCTTGATAATGCCACAGCCGTTGGCAGCCGTCAGATGTATAAGGCTGGGGTTCCTCAAGGGTACGTTGTGTCCCCTTTACTTTTCAATCTATTTATAAATGACTTCGCGCCAGCAGTAACAAATTCCCTGGTCTTTCAGTAGGCCGACGATGCGGTTTTACTAACAAAGCACATTTCCTACAAAACTGCACTTTCCTTACTGCAAGAAAATATCTGTAATGCTATGCACTGGTTTTCTTTTAATGGTCTTTTGGTAAACCACCAAAAAACAAAATTAGTCTGTTTTAGAAACACCTTGAAGAAAACTGTACTGACTAAACCTGTTTTTTCACACTGCAACAACGATAAAGATTGTCATTGCGCTCCAGTTTAGAATGTCAATTGTATAAAATATCTGGGTGTTTAGTTTGACAGGGATCTGTCTTGGCACAGTCACATGGCATATATTTGTAGCAGATAATGTAGCACTGCATGGCTATTGTTTACAATTAAATCGTTCCTTCCTGTAGCTGTAAAAAAAGGCAATCATGCACGCACTTGCATACAGTGTTCTAAGGTACGGAATCACAGTTCTCGCGCACTGTTCGTAAAGGTAGTAAAATCGTGAACATGCTCTTCTAAAAAGCATGTTGAAAAGTACCGCCTATGAACATTCCTTTCGCCTTAAAGTAAGCTTGTTTAATTTTCTTGCTCTCCCGATCTTCGAAACTTTATATTAAGAAACAGTAGTTCTCCGACACTTATGGAATCCTGCCTTCAAGACTAAATTAATTGCTACAATAACCCTACGGAAAGGTCAGTGCTACATAGTTCTTAAATATTCAACTAGATACGGCAAAGCAAGACGTATATATTTCCCTGCAATATTCAATAGTCTTCCTGATCATGTATTGTCCGCTACTTCCAAAACAACCTTGAAACGGCTGTGAAAATCGATTTTTTAAGGAAAAATGATCCAGAGAGCACGTCATTGCTGCAGACATTGGATTTTCTTCCTTACAATATATTTTATTTAGTAGTATTTCAGTGTATGGTACTTGCACTTATATTTTATTGATTTTACTTTCCCTCGCCGATGCTGCCCGGGCCTTTTCCTGCAAGCCTTCTCTTGGCTTTGACAGGCCCGAGTTTGTACGTACAAGATGTTATGGCAATAGAAATTATTATTATTAGTTGTAGCAGTAGTGGTGGTGGTGGTGGTAATAGTGGTGGTGGTGGTGGTGGTGGTAGTAGTAGTGGTGGTGGTGGTGGCAGTAGTAGTAGTAGTAGTAGTAGTAGTAGTGGTAGTAGTAGTGGTATTGGTAGTAGTAGTAGCAATGGTAGTAGTAGTAGTAGTGGTAAATTATTATACGAAGACATACGCAAAGAGATAGCGTATACGCAAAAAAAAGCCTGCTTCGCGGTGTGCATGCGCCAGACTCCAGTTCAAATCAGCCTTAATGTACGCTCGTTACATACTACAGGGAACAAAAGTTTCCGGGACGAGAGTTTTAGTAAAAACTTTTATTGCAGCTCAACTTCGCTACTCTGTCGCCTCATATTGTACGAAGGCATTAAAGGCCTAAATGCGCCTTCCTCTCTTCCCAATATCAGGTGACTGGGAGTACCAGGGTGGAGCTACAATAAACGTTTTAACTACAACTCGCGTCCCGAAAACTTTTGTCCCCAGTAGCACGTTATTTTGCCAAGTTTAACGTGCGTGACTCTTGCGCGCGCTAAATTCATGGCGGCGTGCATCGAAACGGGACCCCTCGCTTCAGAGTGAATCCGTCGTTAATATAGCATTCCTCAGTATATTCACGGGACATCAATGTGGAATCGGCATTTCGTTTAATCTCATCTCTCCTATAACAGTACGTACAAGCGATACATATGCTGTGTTTTCTTTTTATTTCTAGGGACGAGTCTCCAGCTACTAAGCTTAAACGAGAGCATCAATTTATTAGCAAGAATGGTCACCGCTCTTAACACCAGATGGCGCCTCAGGGCTGGAATATCGTTGCGTCCCTGTTTGCATGCGCGGCATAAAAAGTGCGGATGTCACAAAACATGACGTCCCACAAACCGGTTGCGTGTAGCGTACGTAAGCGCGCGTACGCTATTCTGAAACTGCCTGCAATACTCGTTCAGTTTTGCCACCCGGGGACGCTGCTTGCATTTGCAGTCACGTGCCATCGCATCTGTCCCGTGTACGATGGCGAGTCCGGGGGCATCGCTCCTGGAAGCAAATCCCACATCTGGGACCTGGCCATCTTCTTCCTGAGTGGCTTGCTCTACCTGGTGCTGGTCATCGGTTGGGACATGCGGACGCAGGGCAGCTTCGATCTCAAGAGCCTCGAGTCTTTCTTCAGCCAGGAGCCAGGTAGAGTGGAGCCCCGCGCGTGCAGTCCCTGCGATAGCATAGGTGCGCTCTTATCTACGTAGACTGCTGTCTGTGCGTTGTACAAGAATAGTTTCGTGGAAACTCGGCCAGTTCCAAGATAAGGAGAAGACTAGGTACAGGCGCGGCCATAAGTAAACGGAGCACTCCATTTCGTTTGGCCATCTCGCCTTTCCTATGGGACATGAGGAAACATTATTTATTCATGATAAAGCGAACTATCGTCTACTACTAGCCTGCACATACCATAGTTGCCAGTCTCAATTAGAAAGCAAGTGAAAAACGTTAAAAGGCAATAGCGTGCTCCGTTTACTTTTGGCCGCGCCTGTACGCTTTGATTGCAATTCGCGCTATTTAAATATTGTGCTCACAATTTTCTATGATAGGTGTGCCCTTTCAAGACGGCATTGTTCCCAGATATTGAAACAGCAAACAAATCAATCAACCTTTGTTACTTTCCAAACAGGCCGAAGGGTTTTGAGCTCTAAAAGCTGCTCTGGGAAGCTTGACGTGGCTTTTGAAATCCCTCAGTTGGCTTTGCAGAAGCGGCAGAACAGGGAAAATACAACTTACGACCATGAAAACAGAAAAAAGTATATTGCCATGCAACTTTGCTCTGTTTGTTCGTTCACGCTCACAGTTGCTGGCAAGCGGCTCTATCGTTTTGTTTGTGACGCGAGGTGCGACCAGACTTATCTCGATTGATCGTGGGCGCGAACAGCTGCTTCCACACTTTTCAAGATCGTTGTGGTTGCTTTTGGTTCTTTATACCAAAATTTTCTTGCCAGACTGCAGGCAGTTTTTTCTAGGAACGCCCAGCACGCGTGCGGATTTCGCCGCCGCCGAGTCATTCAGTTCTTTGTGGGTGCTGGTCTGCCCCAATAAATTTTGTTCGAAGCCTTTTCACTGTCTTTCTGCTCGCCCCACTTCTATCGCCTTTACGTGAGAGTATATCTTACGTCACTTTCCGTCAGATAACAATGAAGTTAGACGACAGAGTTTTCAAGGCACCTAATCAATCGAAAGACACGCATGATACTGAGCATGACGTTACAGAAAAGGACGAAGGGAATTTCAATGTGCAATTCATAATGCATACTACTTACATTTCAAAGAACATGCATATATGCAGGTTTTCCTTTTTAAAGACAGTTAACGGCGCATGGAGCTCAGGCGGGGCTTGACCAGCCTGAAGTTCACTCCTGTTCTGGTTCCACCAACTCATCCATTTAGTATCCGGGAGTTCTTTGAATAAAAGTTCTACCTATATTAGTGGAACTGTTTCTCACACCCTTAAAATATCTATATATGAAACAATTTTTTAAGAAGGTCTATAATGCTGGATATAACATTTCCCCCTTATTAGTTCCTGAAACTTATATTTTGAAGTGGCGTGGTGCTCCAGGTATATTCAAGCGGAAGGCCGGTCCTCTTAGGTTTCTCGACTACGCGATCTCTAGCAGCAGGTGGTTTTACAATCCCGGAAACCTCATTCCAGGTGCATCGTTAATTCTATGTGGACGCCATTTTTTTTCCTGTGTTATTGAGCAAACAACAAAATACACCCAAAAACTACAGGCGAGAACATGAACGTTATGCTCTTCAGTACTTTTATCTCATTCAGACGCTCACACTTTGTGAGGCTTCTGACGCAGTGTCGAGGCAAGAATGACATGGGACGTTAATCATTTAGACCTATAAGATGTATTTTTCTCACTGTCTCTATGCGACATTTTGTATCAACAAATAAGCAGAAAATAAATAACAGCATTTTCAGACGAAAATTCTGAAAGAAAAGTTTTGCAACCACCACAAAATTTGACTAAAACGCAATATCACAGCTCTTACAGTGCTATGTCTAACAGGGCATGTACCGGACCGTCATACGCAAACTAAACAGGTTATATCAGCTTAGGCTAACGAGTGTTTTTAAATTTTTTTTTTATCGAAATAGTTTCTGCGACATTGTAATATCAGTGTTGGCTTACATTAAAAAAGAGGTTCATCGTGTTAACGGATAAGCTCGTTAACTAATTAGGATTAGTTAACTTTTAACTGCTAAGTTTGAGCGCCAAGTTGTAAATAGACATTTGTAGCTGCCAATTATTAGTAGCAGTATCAGTTTTTATGCTTTAGAAAAAGCTATTAGCCTCGGTGTTGTAGCTCAGCGCATTCTAGCCATTTCTTGTGACATTGAAAATCCCGGGCTTGCGGTGGACTCACAACGACGCCTACCCGTGAACGCCACTCCGTGTCATGTGAGCTATAAAATCACTTTTTTGATTCGGCATGAAGACGCACGCTTTTTGTACCTGCAGTGCGTTAAACAGCCGAAATTCCTCCAGCCACTGTGCGGAGGCTAATTGCGTTTTCTAAATTATACAATCTTATATCACTGACTAATCGCCACCTACAAATGCCTGTTTGCAAGCAGGCTCTTATATTCAAAATGTAGCTATAGTTCCATACAACTTGAAAACGCAGCGGCTTTTCCCCGTGAAATGACCCCTTCCAGCCAATGGCATCGGCCGATTCTCATGGTCCTACTAGCGTGACAGAGCCAGGATTGGTAGATAAAAAGGGATAAACCCTTCCCTCTGTAGTCGGGGAGGGACCCCTCTCTCCATTGTTGCTCCGCTCCCTGCATTGTCGCGCTAGCCTGATCATGAAAATAGTCCGACGCCATTGGCTGGTAGGGGGTCCTCTGACGTGGAAAAGCCGCTGCGTTCTTAAGTTTTATCCGACTATAAGTAACTATACGAGAGGAGTTAACCAGCTGACTTATAACATGATTGGTCTATTCTCTGGTGTCAAAAATTCAGGAATTTAAATGCTTCAGATGTATCTCTGTAAAACCAATCTTCAAAAGGGCTGGTTCACCTTCCCTGAAACAGGTTTTAAAAAAAGGGTGCAACATGCAAGTTACGTGGCGACTACATTGCTCCAGACAGTCTTTGTGGGACACTTAGTTTCATTGCATATGTGAAAGCATAGCGCCGCTGTGGTCGTGAGCGCGATGAACTTCTGACCTGGTAACATCCTATTCCGGTTTAGTTGACGCCACTTCCGTTCCGGTTCGCGTCATTTACAGTGTAGTAACGTTCTATACAGTCTGTCATGAGGCATGACTGCTCATACCACTCCTACACACACACATCACCAGGCTGACTACGCCCACTGCAGGGCAAAGGTCTCTCCCATGTCTCTCCACTTAACCCTTTCCTTTGCCAGCGGCGCCCACCCTACGCCTGCAAACTTCGTAATCTCCTCCGCCCCCATAACTTTCTGTCGCCCCTTGCTACGCTTGACTTCTCTTGGAATCCACTCCGTTAAAGTGCCAGCGGTTATCTTGCCTTCGCATTGCATGCCCTGCCCAAGCCAATTTCTTCCTCTTGAATTCGACTGGGATGTCGTCAACACGCGTTTGTTTCCTCACCTACTCTGCTCGCTCCTTGTCTCTTAACGTTACACCTATCATTTTTCTTTCATTAACGCGCTGCGTTGTCCTTAAGCTGAACCCCTTTCGTTAGCCTTAAGGTTTCTACCGCGTAGGTGAGTACTGGTAAGTTGCAGCTTTTGTACACTTTTCTGTTAAGGGATATTGGTAAACTATCATTCATGAACTGAGAGAACCTGCTACATGCCCTCCACCTCATTCTTATTATTCTAGTTATTCTCTCTCATGATCCGAATCAGCGCTCACTACCTGCCCTAAGTAGACATATTCCTTTACCACTTCCAGAACCTCGCTACCAATTATGAATTGCTTTTCCCTTGCTAGACTGTTGAACATTACATTGGTTTTCTCCATGTTAATCTTAAGACCCAGTGTTCTTACCTGCCTGTCTAATTTATTATGCTTTGCAGTTCATCTGCTGAGTGACTCAGCAAGGCAATGTCACCAGAAAATCGCAGATTATTTAGGTATTCTTCATTAACTTTTATGACTAACTGTGATAAAATACCTTCTGTAAACAGGGAGTAAATAGCATTGATGAGATCGTGTCTCCATACCGGACCCCATTCCTTATTGGAATTTTATTGCTGACTTTATAGAGGTTTATGGTAGCTGAGCAGCTGCTACAGATAATCTCCCGTATTTTCACATGAGGCTCTTCCACACCCCGATTCCGCAGTGCCTGCATGACTGCCAAGGTTTCCACTTTGAGATATGCTTTCTCGCAATCAGTGAAGGCTATATAAATGGGCTGGTTATATTCTGCGCATTTCTCTATCACCTTAATATTAGTGTGAGTATGATCTACTCTGGAATATCCTTCACGAAAGCCTGCCTGATCATTTGATTGATTGAAGTCTAAGGTTGCCGTGACTCTAATAGCGATTACATTAGTAAATACCTTGTAGGCAACGGACAGTAAGCTTCTTTGTCTGTATTGTTTAAAATCCTTGGCGTCTCCCTTCTTATGAATTAAGGTAATGTTAGCGTTCTTCCATGCTTCCCGTACACTCGAGTTTAAAAGGCACTGCGTATACAAGGTGGCTAGTTTTTCCAGCACAATCTCCCCTTCGTTCTTCAACAGATCTGCTGCTACCTTATCCTCACCAGCTGCTTTTCCCCTTTGCATTGCTCCTAAGGTTTTCTTTCGTTCCTATTTCGTTACTGAAGGGATGACGCATTGCTGTGTGCTACTTTCTCTCTCTCATTAAACTTCCGATTACATTGGCTACTATATAGATTTGTGTATAATTCTCCAGCTACTTTAACTACCCTACCTTATTGCTAATGACATTGCCCTCCTTGTCTCTTAACGCATACATCTGGTTTTTGCCTACGCCTAGTTTCCTCTTTGCCACTTTTAGGCTACCTCTGTTCTTTAGAGCATGCTCGATTCTCTCCATATTAAACTTCCTTATGTTGGCTAACTCGCGCTTATTTATCCACCCAAATGCCGCTACATACTACCTAGGCTCCGGTGTGACATAACGGCGTCTGCAAAAAATCTAGTTCCGACCAGCTCCTTGTGCTATCGCATAAAACAAACACAAGTGAGATGTTTCCATTTAAAGCCTTTACAGTAATCTTTTCCGCAGCTTCCAGACATCCCATTGCCAGCCCCTTTGGGAAGATTTGTAAATTTTTTTAAATTTTTCGGCTGGTTCATCTTTCAAAATTATAATGCACACTAAAGCTTCAATTTCTAGTGCACCTCAGGCCCATAGCAGCCTCATAGTGAATATCAGTTGTAGAGAAAGGCAATGAAGACCTCAACCATGACTGTATTTCATGTATTTTTCCGCGATTTTTTAAAATTTTGTTTAAGAATTCTCATCAGCAGGCGCAGTCATCTGAACAATTTTACTGCGTCACTGCATACCATGGGGTAATGCCACATGAAACTTCATTCCCATAGGGAAACATGGTTAATGTTTCTTGTCACTCTTGTCTTGACTAAGCACTGTAAATTTTGCAAGGTGCTGCAGAGTTAGAATTCGAGAACACTTTGAAAGTTCAAAGGCATTAAATTAGTATTTCCTCATATACTACCTTGTGTACAATGTGGTGTTTGCACACTACCAATGCACAGTGATCGCACTTATACCGAACGTTTCCACAAAGATGCTGTATATTTAAGAAAAAAAGGCTTTTTGAGTGATAAGAGTGCTGTTTTCGGCATAAAACTCTTAGTAGTGTCGAACATCAGAATACAGCTAAGACGTGGTATCTAGAAGGCTAGTTAACTAATATTGAGTAATCTTTCTAACTACTATGTTAGTCCACTTATTTATTAAGAAATGTGTAGCCCTCTCTAAGCAATACACATATCAGTTTTTATAGTTCTGAAAACGCAGTCACTGTCGGCACTGTGGTCGAAAATTTCTGGCGACATCGCGCATTGATCCAAAATCTGTTGGGCCCAATTGTCGAAGGTAACCGTATGCGCTTTCGGAATTCTAAAAATTGATATAGATAATACTTACGGCAGGCTACACACCTACGAATAAATAATAAGAATACAGGTTATAGTTCAGATTTTATCCATTCAATATTAGCTGACCAGCCTATCAGTTAGCACGTCTGAGATGTATTCTGATGCGCTATACCGCTGGAAATGCTTTGCCGAGAAAAGCGCTCTTTTAACTCAAAAAGCCTGTTTTCAAAATTGCAGAAGATCTTAGGTAAAACACCTGGCATATCAAAAATAGTTTACATGGCTGTAGACAGTACAGCTTGCTTTATTTGCCCTATAGTAGACAAGCACTAACAAAAGCATATCTTCTGAATTTAATGGACACGGTTGATGTGGACACTATTTTATTGTGCTAGCACTGAAGCCAACATTCATGGAAAAAATTGGCGGTGGTTTAGCTCTGGTTAAACCTGGAGTGACGCGAAAGCTACAGCTGGCCGAGTGAAACTCGCTTAGTTGAATTGCAAAGTCAGTCTTTCGTCGCTCTGTTTCGCTGGGCGTTCCTTCTTCATCTTCGTACCACTTGACACGGCGCATGCGCACAGCTGTGGAAGCTCGGTTTCGCCGGCGCGCCGCGCCGCCGGCAGCAGCAGCTGCTCCGCACCACGTGGCTGGTCACGTGACGAACCACGTAATCAGCCACGGCACCGCGCCGCCGGCAGCTGCTCCGCACCACGTGACCAACCACGTGAGAGCGTGGCCACGCTGAAGACTCGAAATGCTACAGTAATTTAGCTATTGATACAAACACCATATGTCGTTCTGGTCCTGCGGTTAACAGGTATTTGCCATCTGCCTGGGTGGGCAGGTTGTGATGACGTCACAAGATCACGTGACATAGGTGGTAGTTGGGCCGCCTGGTTTTCCGCTCACAACGCCACCTACGACGACGATGCCGGATTTTCTACAGAACGGGAGCCGGGAGGCGCTCCCGCAGCTCGCAGAATACACTTGCACTGCCATTTAAACACCTAGAAATGTGACTAACAAAGCATAACTATTATAAAGAAAGCATAACTAAGATAAACAATGAAAAGCAATGGCCACACAATGGCGCACCTAATTCGCATTTGGCGAAACTACGCAAATTCACCACCATTTTTTTCTAAGTAGTGAAAGGAAGCTACAACTCCTCCCTGGTATCTGTGGGAAGGACCAATCATGGGATCCTAATTTATAGTTTAAAATAGGCTGTTACAGTATTTATCGTTAGCAGGAATGGGCCGATATCACACAGGGACATGAAGCACTGCCCGTAGAGAAGTACAATTATACGGGGTGTAGATGGATGAAGATGGAGAAAATTTAAAAACCGATCAAGGAGATCTAAAGACGAAAGCAAAGAGCACCGCTATAATCAAGCATAGGCCGCTATGGCGATACAATAGATATGAGATAGCAAGAGGACTGTGTAAGGGTGCAGTAATTTCAGGGCTAACTTTTGCGAGATCTAAAGACGAAAGCAAAGAGCACCGCTATAATCAAGCATAGGCCGCTATGGCGATACAATAGATATGAGATAGCAAGAGGACTGTGTAAGGGTGCAGTAATTTCAGGGCTAACTTTTGCGAATGCGGTACTGTGCTTAAAATCAGCTGTGCTTCAAAGGCCAGAGCTTAATCACAAAATGGTGGGAAGAGTAGCACTAGAGCCCATGGAAGGACAACAAGCGAACCATTACAGGGGTATATGGGTTGATCGTACTTTGAGGCATGGATAAGTCAGAGGAAAACACCTTGCTAAAAGAAGAAATGAAAAATGGATGAAGAGAGGGGGGCAGACGAGGTCTTCAGGCACTTGCACAGTAAAAACGCAGACTTGCGAGGGAGGAAATCGACCAGAAAGCTTACGATTGGCTATGTAAGCAACAACAAAGAAATGGGAGTTATCACGAATATCAAAGAGAAAGTCAGGAAAACTGAGGCGGCTGAGCGGTTGCAAATAACTGGGAACGAGAGCCACTGCGTGAATACAGAGCTGAGACAAATGAAATTTGGAAGAAGGCGCTGTACGATGTTTGAGGTCAGATAAGATTGCCTTAGAACGTGGCAATACTGAAGTATGAACAGTGCGGTCATAACTGCGTAGCATGCTGTATCAGTGTCGAGAACATTGAGAATATTGTGGTAGACAGTAAGGCTATGCATCCAGATGTCCAAGAAAACATAGAGAGCCTTCAAATTGCTCCAGATTTGGGGGATAGTATAAAAAAAATTAACCCATCGGCAGTACAGACCAGCAAAAGAATACTAGCGTACTGGTGACGTGAAAGAAGACTAGAAAAAGTGCCTGAATTGCCGCATTAATCAATGTAATATAGCTTAAATTATTTAAAATATAGCTTTGAATATGAGAAATGTATTCAAAACAGAACTGAATGCAAAAATAAGGAAACACTTCAATTTGCTAGGTGTGATTCTTTGTTTATGTCACTCATTCTTTATTTCCCATTCTCAAGGATGAAGGAAGCCGAGATAAAAGCTGCATGTAAGCAGCTTGAGGAACCCTCGACTCCCGTACAAGCAATAGCAGCGGAAGGGATACACACGTACACTTTGTGGAGCACACTCATAGGGGACAGATCATAATGGGTACAAAACAATAAAAAATGCTTGTAACGCAAATATCAAATAATGTGATTGCTTTAACGAAACTAATAATAATAATTTAGCGTAAAATGAGCAGCAAGAGGTGAGACATATTGGTCAGAAGTAACATTTCATCAGCAACTTGAAGTCTGACATACTTCTGTTCAGAATTTCTATGCCTGTATTATAAAAACTATTTAGAAGTTTCGGTTGCTGACATTTAAGAATTTGATCACTTTTCTAAGTTTGCTATTTCGGAGAGTGTCATGGAATGTCTTCGAGAACTGAAATATAATTGTTCAGTAGACCTTGGTTATATATTTCCTCAATTTTAAGAATATATTTTTCTAGTACAGTTTACGTGTACTTAGTGTAAGGTAGGTTTTCAATAATACGCTCGATTTTTATCTCTTTGGCACTTTGCACTCGCCTACGCCCAGAATCATAGGGCATGACAATATTTAAATGTTTCCCTGAAGGCTCACAAGCAGACCGGCGAACTGGGACAAACAATCTTGTAGTTTCTAAACGACAGTTACCTTATGGGGGAATTGTAGCCACACGTCCATTCAGGTAAGACTGAGGTGGGGCAACTGCCAGGAGACATTATAAAGCGAACCCCGTCTGTACATAAACGCGCCCCCCCCCAAGCCAAGGCCGACGTGTAGATGTTGACGTGGTAAGGTTTCGCTTAATTTTAATGTAGGAATGCATTCAGCGGTCACACTTTCACCTCTTTGTCCGCTGATTTTTTTCCGTCTATCCACAGCACGAGAAAATTTCAAGGGGCACTTTGTTAACTTAAAGTGCGGTGAGGCGAAAACATTTAGCGCGGCATTGCTGCTGGTGTCACTGATTGGTGGTTAAGATGCTAATTAACTACATAATCGTTTGTGAATCTTAAATGCTGGAGACACTGGAGGAGGTTAGGGGGGGGGCATCCGTCTGTTTCGACGGCTTTCTGCAAACACTCGCTATCGTCCTAGACAAGGAGAACTACATGTGCGTTGGTATTAAGTGGCGTGGTCGTTAGCACGCTCGACTGCAGAACGGAAGGATGGTGGTTTGAATCCCATCCTGCACAAAGATTTTTTTCTTAACGAGTTGAAGAGCGTAACAGAAGGAAGGACAGACGGACAGGCGTGAGCTTGAGTCATTAAAGGAAGAGATACGAGGGGGTGCTGAGAAGTTCCTGGCTTTGCACAGAAAGAAAACAGCCATGGTTTTGAAAGTGCACACTTATTCAACATATTACCCGATAAGACTGATGAACTTGTTACATCGCTTTTGCAACTTTTCTATTCTGTCTAAAAAAATTAAAAATTATGTCACAGGTCGTCAAACCAGCTTTCATCCGCATGTTTGACGTCAGCAATGTCATCAAAATGACGACCTTGAGATGTTTCTTCAAGTTTGGAAAGTGATGGTAGTCAGAAGAAGCCAGGTCAGGTGAATAGGGAAGATAGTGGACCAAGTGTAAACCCAGGGTCTTCAGTTTGACAGCCACAACTCTGGACGTATGCGCAGGTGCATTTACCCACAAAAAAAGGATTCCTTTGTTCAGGTCTCCCCGGCGTTTTGTCTTAATTGGCTCTTTCAGCTTGTCGAGGAGGACGGCGTAATACTCTCCGCTTACACTGGAGCCCTGAGGTAGGTAGTCCACCGACAGAACACCATCTTTGTCGTAGAAAATGGACGCCATGACTTTTTTAGCCGATTTCTGGGAGCGCAATTTCTTCGGTCGCGGGGACACTGTGCGCCATTCCTTTGAGTGTTCTTTGTTTTGCGATCATGAATATAGAGCCATGTTTCTTCCTCAGTCACTAATATATTCAAAAAGTCCTTTGCAGCATCAAAATGGCCAAAACAGCTCTGGATGCCTCAACTCGTGCCTCCTTCTGTTCACTGTTCAAACATTTCGGCACCCGCTTCGCAGAAAGCTTGCGCATGTCTAGAACATTAGTAATAATAAAACCAACAGGCTCTCGGGAGGTGTCCAGTATCTGGGCTGTCTTCTTGCCTCATATTCGCTGATCCTCAATAAATAGCATATGGACCGCATCGCTCGCTGCCGGGTCTGTTGAAGTTTGTGGGGCGCCCGCTAAAGAGCTCATCCTCAACATGAAAATGTCCAGTCATGAAACGAGAAACCCAGGTTTTGACAGTGCTATAGGAAGGACACTTCTCTCCTGGTGTCCTTCACATCTCACTGTGAATATCTTTGCAGATTTTCCCCGCAGGCAAGTTTCGCAGGCGTGAAACTTGCTTGTGCCTCTGCAATCTCAGGTTCTAGCTCATACTAAAAATAGTTATAAAAACCGAAACATCTGACACTTGCACAGTTACATTAAAACATATCATGCTTTTTTATGGTACCAAATTAATCTTTCAATACGGCATGAAAGGGGGCAAAGCCAGGAAATTCTCAGCACCCCCTCGTAGATGCCACAGAAAAGATTAAAATGATTAAGTGCGTCGCAAAACCTCGTCCACCGAAGCGATTGCTCCAGCAATAGATACTCCCAATATCATTGCCTTGTTCCAACTATGCAGTATGTGTGTGCAGGTAACATGGTAATCTAATAGTTAGCGGGCAGTTGGTGCGGCAATAGCAACAACAGCGCTGCTAAGGACAAGCTCCAATTTCGCAAGCAGTGAAGCACATAAGGAAAGCAAGGATTTATGCAAAAGATACCGTACGAGAGACAGTTTGTGGTAAATAATGCCCAATATCCTCTAATATGACCAGAGAAAGGCTCCCCGAAAGCACTGCAGCTTTTCTGCATTTCTAATGCGCAGTGTCTCCGCCTTTGTGATGCGTTTTCCGTGGCGTTCGAGCACAAGTTCATAGCCTCCCTCGCAAGTGTCATGTCGACGCTCGCACGTGCTTGTAGTGTGCGCGTTTCCCTCTTCACGTGTGATAGCTTCGATGCGAACGCACTACTAGTCCCATTAAGAGAAAAGCCGTGTGTGTGCGTGTGCGCGTGCGCGTGCGTGCGTGCGTGTGTGCGTGCGTGCGTGCGCGTGTGTGCGTGTGCGCGCGCACACACACACACGCTGGGTTAGGCGCTGGGTATCTTCCAGTCGGCCCTTATTAACACCTGGAGAAAAGTGACGCGAGCACAAACTGCTGGAAAGCTTCACAGACCTGGTATGTAGGATAACGCAATCACAGTACCCGTCAAAACTGCCCAGCTCTGTTGCAGAAAAAGTGCTAAAAATTACCAGGCGCGCGAAAAGTTGGCCACCGGCGGAAGCGCGCAAGCAATATTAAAAGGTTCCTGTTATCCCTTACATGCACCAAAGTTCACCCAATCTTTAAGAAAATTGGAGGAAAACCTGGAGTAGACGCCGTATTTTCCGCACCTCAGCACCTATCGCAGCTCTGTCGAGATAGTTGTTCTTGCTCATGCTCGCTTTTTACACCGTTTGACGCTTTTAGTTATTCTACGCACATCATTTTCTGTGTCTAGCTGCGTTAATTGTTGGCTTCACCTTTGTTGTTAAATTTTCGTTTGCGTACCCGATCACTACTGTGTTTTCAATGAGTGTTATATTTTTCTTGCCACTACGCCTTCCTCATTTTCACTACGCTTGTTCTTTGTTTTTGTGTACGCTTTAGTTCAATTTTATCGGACCAGTTCTTGAAAATTCATTTGGTCAAACCGCACCACTATTTCACGTGTTGGAAGTTTTTAAAGAATGACTCGGCTAAAAAATGATTTGGTAAAAAAATTTTTTGTCTCATCTTGTTCTGGTTTTATCCTGCCCTGTTCTATCTTTTGGTATTCAACCTTGGTTGGTTTACAACTACTTGCCATATCATTTCTGTTGCCAGGAGTGCATAAAACCTTCGCCTCTTGTTGGCGCCTGTGTTTTGGGTATATATGCAGTGTTTCAGTGGTTCTCAAATGAAGTTGAATTTCAGTGCCTGTAACGTCGTCTTTCATGACTTTGCCTTCTGTCCATGTTTCTAAGCGCTGTCAACAACAACGAATCAGCACCAACTAGCCCGACAACTTTTCCTGTTCAAGCACTATTTTTCAGTATTTTTCGACCTCGAGAAGGTATAAGACACAACCTTCAGGCTCCGGGTTCTTCGCGATATAGCAGAACTTGGCATCTGTGGCAAAATGTCAATTTATTGTCTCATCTTGTTCTGGTTTTATCCTGCCCTGTTCTATCTTTTGGTATTTAGCCTTGGTTGTTTTCCAACTACTTGCCATATCATTTCTGTTGCCACGAGTGCATAAAATTTTCGCCGGTTGTTGGCG
Organism: Amblyomma americanum; assembly: GCF_052857255.1. Classification (NCBI taxonomy): domain Eukaryota; kingdom Metazoa; phylum Arthropoda; class Arachnida; order Ixodida; family Ixodidae; genus Amblyomma; species Amblyomma americanum. Next base: position 150,228,052 of record NC_135503.1, read on the forward strand.
CCTGTGTTTTGGGTATATATGCAGTGTTTCGGTGGTTCTTAAATGAAGTTGAAGATCAGCGCCTGTGACGTCGTCTTTCATGACTTTGTCTTCCCAGGTTTCTAAGCGCTGTCAACAACAACGAATCAGCACCAACTAGCCCGACAACTTTTCCTGTTCAAGCACTGTTCTGCAGTATTTTTCGACCTCGAGAAGGTATACGACACAACCTTGAGGCTCGGGGTTCTTAGCGACATAGCAGAGCTTGGCATCTGTGGCTAAATGTCATTTTTTTGTCTCATCTTGTTCTGGTTTTATCCTGCCCTGTTCTAACTTTTGGTATTTAGCCTTGGTTGTTTTCCAACTACTTGCCATATCATTTCTGTTGCCACGAGTGCATAAAATTTTCGCCTCTTGTTGGCGCCTGTGTTTTGGGTATATATGCAGTGTTTCGGTGGTTCTCAAATGAAGTTGAAATTCAGCGCCTGTGACGTCGTCTTTCATGACTTTGTCTTCTGTCCATGTTTCTAAGCGCTGTAAACAACAACTAATCAGCACCAACTAGCCCGACAACGTTTCCTGTTCAAGAACCGTTTTGTAGTATTTTTCGACCTCGAGAAGGAATACGACACAACCTTGATGCTCATGATTCTTCGCGACATAGCAAAGCTAGGAATCTGTGGAAAATGTCAATTTTTTGTCTCATCTTGTTCTGGTTTTATCCTGCCCTGTTCTATCTTTTGGTATTTAGCCTACAACTACTTGCCATATCATTTCTGTTGCCACGAGTGCATAATATTTTCGCCTCTTGTTGGCGCCTGTGTTCTGGGTATATATGCAATGTTTCGGTGGTTCTTAAATGAAGTTGAAGTTCAGCGCCTGTGACGTCGTCTTTTATGACTTTGTCTTCTGTCCATGTTTCTAAGCGCTGTCAACAACAACGAATCAGCACCAACTAGCCCGACAACTTTTCCTGTTCAAGCACTGTTTTTCAGTATTTTTCGAACTCGAGAAGGTATAAGACACAACCTTGAGGCTCTGGATGCTTCGCAACATAGCAGAGCTTGGCATCTGTGGCAAAATGTCAATTTTTTGTCTCATCTTGTTCTGTTTTTATCCTGCCCTGTTCTATCTTTTGGTATTTAGCCTACAACTACTTGCCACGAGTGCATAATATTTTCGCCTCTTGTTGGCGCCTGTGTTCTGGGTATATATGCAGTGTTTCGGTGGTTCTTAAATGAAGTTGAAGATCAGCGCCTGTGACGTCGTCTTTCATGACTTTGTCTTCCCAGGTTTCAAAGCGCTGTCAACAACAACGTATCAGCACCAACTAGCCCGACAACTTTTCCTGTTCAAGCACTGTTTTGCAGTATTTTTCGACCTCGAGAAGGCATACGACACAACCTTGAGGATCGTGATTCTTCGCGACATAGCAGAGATTGGCATCTGTGGCAAAATGTCAATTTTTTTTTCATCTTGTTCTGGTTTTATCCTGCCCTGTTCTATCTTTCGGTATTTAGCCTTGGTTGTTTTACAACTACTTGCCATATCATTTCTGTTGCCTCGAGTGCATAAAATTTTCGCCTCTTGTTGGCGCCTGTGTTTTGGGTATATATTCAGTGTTTCGGTGGTTCTTAAATTAAGATGAAGTTCAGCGCCTGTGACGTCATCTTTCATGACTTTGTCTGCTGTCCATGTTTCTCAGCGCTGTCAACAACAACGAATCAGCACCAACTAGCCCGACAAAATTTCCTGTTCAAGCACTGTTTTGCAGTATTTTCCGAACTCGAGAAGGTATACGACACAACCTTGAGGCTCGGGGTACTTCGCGACATAGCAGAGATTGGCATCTGTGGCAAAATGTCAATTTTTTGTCTCATCTTGTTCTGGTTTTATCCTGCCCTGTTCTATCTTTTGGTATTTAGCCTTGGTTGTTTTTCAACTACTTGCCATATCATTTCTGTTGCCACGAGTGCATAAAATTTTCGCATCTTGTTGTCGCCTGTGTTTTGGGTATATATGCAGTGTTTCGGTGGTTCTTAAATCAAGTTGAAGTTCAGCGCCTGTGACGTCGTCTTTCATGACTTTGTCTTCCCAGGTTTCTAAGCGCTGTCAACAACAACGAATCAGCACCAACTAGCCCGACAACGTTTCCTGTTCAAACACTGTTTTACAGTATTGGTCGCCCTCGAGAAGGTATACGACACAACCTTAAGGCTCGGGACTCTTCGCGACATAGCAGAGCTTGGGATCTGTGGCAAAATGTCAATTTTTTGTCTCATCTTGTTCTGGTTTTATCCTGCCCTGTTTTGTCTTTTGGTATTCAGCCTTGGTTGTTTTCCAACTACTTGCCATATCATTTCTGTTGCCACGAGTGCATAAAATTTTCGCCTCTTGTTGGCGCCTGTGTTTTGGGTATATATTCAGTGTTTCGGTGGTTCTTAAATGAAGATGAAGTTCAGCGCCTGTGACGTCGTCTTTTATGACTTTCTCTTCCCAGGTTTCTAAGCGCTGTCAACAACAACAAATCAGCACCAACTAGCCCGACAACGTTTCCTGTTCAAACACTGTTTTACAGTATTTTTCGCCCTCGAGAAGGTATACGACACAACCTTGAGGCTCGGGACTCTTCGCGACATAGCAGAGCTTGGCATCAATGGCTAAATGTCAATTTTTTTCTCATCTTGTTCTGGTTTTATCCTGCCCTGTTCTATCTTTTGGTATTCAGCCTTGGTTGTTTTCCAACTACTTGCCATATCATTTCTGTTGCCACGAGTGCATAAAATTTTCGCCTCTTGTTGGCGCCTGTGTTTTGGGTATATATTCAGTGTTTCGGTGGTTCTTAAATGAAGATGAAGTTCGGAGCCTGTGACGTCGTCTTTCATGACTTTGTCTGCTGTCCATGTTTCTCAGCGCTGTCAACAACAACGAATCAGCACCAACTAGCCCGACAAATTTTCCTGTTCAAGCACTGTTTTGCAGTATTTTTCGAACTCGAGAAGGTATACGACACAAACTTGAGGCTCGGGGTACTTCGCAACATAGCAGAGATTGGCATCTGTGGCAAAATGTCAATTTTTTGTCTCATCTTGTTCTGGTTTTATCCTGCCCTGTTCTATCTTTTGGTATTCAGCCTTGGTTGTTTTCCAACTACTTGCCATATCATTTATGTTGCCACGAGTGCATAAAATTTTCGCCTCTTGTTCTCGCCTGTGTTTTGGGTATATATGCAGTGTTTCGGTGGTTCTTAAATGAAGATGAAGTTCAGCGCCTGTGACGTCGTCTTTCATGACTTTCTCTTCCCAGGTTTCTAAGCGCTGTCAACAACAACGAATCAGCACCAACTAGCCCGACAACGTTTCCTGTTCAAACACTGTTTTACAGTATTTTTCGCCCTCGAGAAGGTATACGACACAACCTTGAGGCTCGGGACTCTTCGCGACATAGCAGAGCTTGGCATCAGTGGCTAAATGTCAATTTTTTTCTCATCTTGATCTGATTTTATACTGCCCTGTTCTATCTTTTGGTATTTAGCCTTGGTTGTTTTACAAATACTTGCCATATCATTTCTGTTGCCACGAGTGCATAAAATTTTCGCCTCTTGTTGGCGCCTGTGTTTTGGGTATATATTCAGTGTTTCGGTGGTTCTTAAATGAAGATGAAGTTCAGCGCCTGTGACGTCGTCTTTCATGACTTTGTCTGCTGTCCATGTTTCTCAGCGCTGTCAACAACAACGAATCAGCACCAACTAGCCCGATAAATTTTCCTGTTCAAGCACTGTATTGCAGTATTTTTTGCCCTCGAGAAGGTATACCACACAACCTTGAGGCTCGGGACTCTTCGCAACATAGCAGAGCTTGGGATCTGTGGCAAAATGTCAATTTTTTCTCTCATCTTGTTCTGGTTTTATCCTGCCCTGTTCTATCTTTTGGTATTCAGCCTTGGTTGTTTTCAAACTACTTGCCATATCATTTCTGTTGCCACGAGTGCATAAAATTTTCGCCTCTTGTTGGCGCCTGTGTTCTGGGTATATATGCAGTGTTTCGGTGGTTCTTAAATGTGTTGAAGATCAGCGCCTGTGACGTCGTCTTTCATGACTTTGTCTTCCCAGGTTTCAAAGCGCTGTCAACAACAACGAATCAGCACCAACTAGCCCGACAACTTTTCCTGTTCAAGCACTGTTTTGCAGTATTTTTCGACCTCGAGAAGGCATACGACACAACCTTGAGGATCGTGATTCTTCGCGACATAGCAGAGATTGGCATCTGTGGCAAAATGTCAATTTTTTTTTCATCTTGTTCTGGTTTTATCCTGCCCTGTTCTATCTTTCGGTATTTAGCCTTGGTTGTTTTACAACTACTTGCCATATCATTTCTGTTGCCTCGAGTGCATAAAATTTTCGCCTCTTGTTGGCGCCTGTGTTTTGGGTATATATTCAGCGTTTCGGTGGTTCTTAAATTAAGATGAAGTTCAGCGCCTGTGACGTCATCTTTCATGACTTTGTCTGCTGTCCATGTTTCTCAGCGCTGTCAACAACAACGAATCAGCACCAACTAGCCCGATAAATCAGCACCAACTAGCCCGATAAATTTTCCTGTTCAAGCACTGTTTTGCAGTATTTTTTGCCCTCGAGAAGGTATACGACACAACCTTGAGGCTCGGGAATCTTCGCAACATAGCAGAGCTTGGGATCTGTGGCAAAATGTTAATTTTTTGTCTCATCTTGTTCTGGTTTTGTCCTGCCCTGTTATCTTTTGGTATTCAGCCTTGGTTGTTTTCCAACTACTTGCCATATCATTTCTGTTGCCACGAGTGCATAAAATTTTCGCCTCTTGTTGGCGCCTGTGTTTTGGGTATATATTCAGTGTTTCGGTGGTTCTTAAATGAAGATGAAGTTCGGAGCCTGTGACGTCGTCTTTCATGACTTTGTCTGCTGTCCATGTTTCTCAGCGCTGTCAACAACAACGAATCAGCACCAACTAGCCCGATAAATCAGCACCAACTAGCCCGATAAATTTTCCTGTTCAAGCACTGTTTTGCAGTATTTTTTGCCCTCGAGAAGGTATACGACACAACCTTGAGGCTCGGGGTACTTCGCGACATAGCAGAGCTAGGCATCTGTGGCAAAATGTCAATTTTTTGTCTCATCTTGTTCTGGTTTTATCCTGCCCTGTTCTATCTTTTGGTATTTAGCCTTGGTTGTTTTTCAACTACTTGCCATATCATTTCTGTTGCCACGAGTGCATAAAATTTTCGCCTCTTGTTGTCGCCTGTGTTTTGGGTATATATGCAGTGTTTCGGTGGTTCTTAAATCAAGTTGAAGTTCAGCGCCTGTGACGTCGTCTTTCATGACTTTGTCTTCCCAGGTTTCTAAGCGCTGTCAACAACAACGAATCAGCACCAACTAGCCCGACAACGTTTCCTGTTCAAACACTGTTTTACAGTATTGGTCGCCCTCGAGAAGGTATACGACACAACCTTGAGGCTCGGGACTCTTCGCGACATAGCAGAGCTTGGGATCTGTGGCAAAATGTCAATTTTTTGTCTCATCTTGTTCTGGTTTTATCCTGCCCTGTTTTGTCTTTTGGTATTCAGCCTTGGTTGTTTTCCAACTACTTGCCATATCATTTCTGTTGCCACGAGTGCATAAAATTTTCGCCTCTTGTTGGCGCCTGTGTTTTGGGTATATATTCAGTGTTTCGGTGGTTCTTAAATGAAGATGAAGTTCAGCGCCTGTGACGTCGTCTTTCATGACTTTCTCTTCCCAGGTTTCTAAGCGCTGTCAACAACAACAAATCAGCACCAACTAGCCCGACAACGTTTCCTGTTCAAACACTGTTTTACAGTATTTTTCGCCCTCGAGAAGGTATACGACACAACCTTGAGGCTCGGGACTCTTCGCGACATAGCAGAGCTTGGCATCAATGGCTAAATGTCAATTTTTTTCTCATCTTGTTCTGGTTTTATCCTGCCCTGTTCTATCTTTTGGTATTCAGCCTTGGTTGTTTTCCAACTACTTGCCATATCATTTCTGTTGCCACGAGTGCATAAAATTTTCGCCTCTTGTTGGCGCCTGTGTTTTGGGTATATATTCAGTGTTTCGGTGGTTCTTAAATGAAGATGAAGTTCGGAGCCTGTGACGTCGTCTTTCATGACTTTGTCTGCTGTCCATGTTTCTCAGCGCTGTCAACAACAACGAATCAGCACCAACTAGCCCGACAAATTTTCCTGTTCAAGCACTGTTTTGCAGTATTTTTCGAACTCGAGAAGGTATACGACACAACCTTGAGGCTCGGGGTACTTCGCGACATAGCAGAGCTTGGCATCTGTGGCTAAATGTCAATTTTTTGTCTCATCTTGTTCTGGTTTTATCCTGCCCTGTTCTATCTTTTGGTATTTAGCCTTGGTTGTTTTCCAACTACTTGCCATATCATTTCTGTTGCCACGAGTGCATAAAATTTTCGCCTCTTGTTGGCGCCTGTGTTTTGGGTATATATGCAGTGTTTCGGTGGTTCTCAAATGAAGGTGAAGTTCAGCGCCTGTGACGTCGTCTTTCATGACTTTGTCTTCTGTCCATGTTTCTAAGCGCTGTCAACAACAACGAATCAGCACCAACTAGCCCGACAACTTTTCCTGTTCAAGCACTGTTTTTCAGTATTTTTCGACCTCGAGAAGGTATAAGACACAACCTTGAGGCTCGGGATGCTTCGCAACATAGCAGAGCTTGGCATATGCGGCAAAATGTCAATTTTTTGTCTCATCTTATTCTGGTTTCATCCTGCCCTGTTCTATCTTTTGGTATTAAGCCTTGGTTGTTTTACAACTACTTGCCATATCATTTCTGTTGCCACGAGTGCATAAAATTTTCGCCTCTTGTTGTCGCCTGTGTTTTGGGTATATATGCAGTGTTTCGGTGGTTCTTAAATGAAGTTGAAGTTCAGCGCCTGTGACGTCGTCTTTCATGACTTTGTCTTCCCAGGTTTCTAAGCGCTGTCAACAACAACGAATCAAAACCAACTAGCCCGACAACGTTTCCTGTTCAAACACTGTTTTACAGTATTTTTCGCCCTCGAGAAGGTATACGACACAACCTTGAGACTCGGGACTCTTCGCAACATAGCAGCGCTTGGGATCTGTGGCAAAATGTCAATTTTTTGTCTCATCTTGTTCTGGTTTTATCCTGCCCTGTTCTATCTTTTGGTATTCAGCCTTGGTTGTTTTCCAACTACTTGCCATATCATTTCTGTTGCCACGAGTGCATAAAATTTTCGCCACTTGTTGGCGCCTTTGTTTTGGGTATATATTCAGTGTTTCGGTGGTTCTTAAATGAAGATGAAGTTCGGAGCCTGTGACGTCGTCTTTCATGACTTTGTCTGCTGTCCATGTTTCTCAGCGCTGTCAACAACAACGAATCAGCACCAACTAGCCCGACAAATTTTCCTGTTCAAGCACTGTTTTGCAGTATTTTTCGAACTCGAGAAGGTATACGACACAAACTTGAGGCTCGGGGTACTTCGCAACATAGCAGAGCTTGGCATCTTTGGCAAAATGTCAATTTTTTGTCTCATCTTGTTCTGGTTTTATCCTGCCCTGTTCTATCTTTTGGTATTCAGCCTTGGTTTTTTTCCAACTACTTGCCATATCATTTATGTTCCCACGAGTGCATAAAATTTTCCTCTTGTTGTCGCCTGTGTTTTGGGTATATATGCAGTGTCTCGGTGGTTCTTAAATGAAGTTGAAGTTCAGCGCCTGTGACGTCGTCTTTCATGACTTTGTCTTCCCAGGTTTCTAAGCGCTGTCAACAACAACGAATCAGCACCAACTAGCCCGACAACGTTTCCTGTTCAAACACTGTTTTACAGTATTTTTCGCCCTCGAGAAGGTATACGACACAACCTTGAGGCTCGGGACTCTTCGCGACATAGCAGAGCTTGGGATCTGTGGCAAAATGTCAATTTTTTGTCTCATCTTGTTCTGGTTTTATCCTGCCCTGTTCTGTCTTCTGGTATTCAGCCTTGGTTGTTTTCCAACTACTTGCCATATCATGTCTGTTGCCACGAGTGCATAAAATTTTCGCCTCTTGTTGGCGCCTGTGTTTTGGGTATATATTCAGTGTTTCGGTGGTTCTTAAATGAAGATGAAGTTCAGCGCCTGTGACGTCGTGTTTCATGACTTTCTCTTCCCAGGTTTCTAAGCGCTGTCAACAACAACGAATCAGCACCAACAAGCCCGACAACGTTTCCTGTTCAAACACTGTTTTACAGTATTTTTCGCCCTCGAGAAGGTATACGACACAACCTTGAGGCTCGGGACTCTTCGCGACATAGCAGAGCTTGGCATCAGTGGCTAAATGTCAATTTTTTCTCATCTTGTTCTGGTTTTATCCTGCCCTGTTCTATCTTTTGGTATTCAGCCTTGGTTGTTTTCCAACTACTTGCCATATCATTTCTGTTGCCACGAGTGCATAAAATTTTCGCCTCTTGTTGGCGCCTGTGTTTTGGGTATATATTCAGTGTTTCGGTGGTTCTTAAATGAAGATGAAGTTCGGAGCCTGTGACGTCGTCTTTCATGACTTTGTCTGCTGTCCATGTTTCTCAGGGCTGTCAACAACAACGAATCAGCACCAACTAGCCCGACAAATTTTCCTGTTCAAGCACTGTTTTGCAGTATTTTTCGAACTCGAGAAGGTTTACGACACAACCTTGAGGCTCGGGGTACTTCGCGACATAGCAGAGCTTGGCATCTGTGGCTAAATGTCAATTTTCTGTCTCATCTTGTTCTGGTTTTATCCTGCCCTGTTCTATCTTTTGGTATTTAGCCTTGGTTGTTTTCCAACTACTTGCCATATCATTTCTGTTGCCACGAGTGCATAAACTTTTCGCCTCTTGTTGGCGCCTGTGTTTTGGGTATATATGCAGTGTTTCGGTGGTTCTCAAATGAAGGTGAAGTTCAGCGCCTGTGACGTCGTCTTTCATGACTTTGTCTTCTGTCCATGTTTCTAAGCGCTGTCAACAACAACGAATCAGCACCAACTAGCCCGACAACGTTTCCTGTTCAAACACTGTTTTACAGTATTTTTCGCCCTCGAGAAGGTATACGACACAACCTTGAGGCTCGGGACTCTTCGCGACATAGCAGAGCTTGGGATCTGTGGCAAAATGTCAATTTTTTGTCTCATCTTGTTCTGGTTTTATCCTGCCCTGTTCTGTCTTCTGGTATTCAGCCTTGGTTGTTTTCCAACTACTTGCCATATCATTTCTGTTGCCACGAGTGCATAAAATTTTCGCCTCTTGTTGGCGCCTGTGTTTTGGGTATATATTCAGTGTTTCGGTGGTTCTTAAATGAAGATGAAGTTCAGCGCCTGTGACGTCGTCTTTCATGACTTTCTCTTCCCAGGTTTCTAAGCGCTGTCAACAACAACGAATCAGCACCAACAAGCCCGACAACGTTTCCTGTTCAAACACTGTTTTACAGTATTTTTCGCCCTCGAGAAGGTATACGACACAACCTTGAGGCTCGGGACTCTTCGCGACATAGCAGAGCTTGGCATCAGTGGCTAAATGTCAATTTTTTCTCATCTTGTTCTGGTTTTATCCTGCCCTGTTCTATCTTTTGGTATTCAGCCTTGGTTGTTTTCCAACTACTTGCCATATCATTTCTGTTGCCACGAGTGCATAAAATTTTCGCCTCTTGTTGGCGCCTGTGTTTTGGGTATATATTCAGTGTTTCGGTGGTTCTTAAATGAAGATGAAGTTCGGAGCCTGTGACGTCGTCTTTCATGACTTTGTCTGCTGTCCATGTTTCTCAGGGCTGTCAACAACAACGAATCAGCACCAACTAGCCCGACAAATTTTCCTGTTCAAGCACTGTTTTGCAGTATTTTTCGAACTCGAGAAGGTTTACGACACAACCTTGAGGCTCGGGGTACTTCGCGACATAGCAGAGCTTGGCATCTGTGGCTAAATGTCAATTTTCTGTCTCATCTTGTTCTGGTTTTATCCTGCCCTGTTCTATCTTTTGGTATTTAGCCTTGGTTGTTTTCCAACTACTTGCCATATCATTTCTGTTGCCACGAGTGCATAAACTTTTCGCCTCTTGTTGGCGCCTGTGTTTTGGGTATATATGCAGTGTTTCGGTGGTTCTCAAATGAAGGTGAAGTTCAGCGCCTGTGACGTCGTCTTTCATGACTTTGTCTTCTGTCCATGTTTCTAAGCGCTGTCAACAACAACGAATCAGCACCAACTAGCCCGACAACTTTTCCTGTTCAAGCACTGTTTTTCAGTATTTTTCGACCTCGAGAAGGTATAAGACACAACCTTGAGGCTCGGGATGCTTCGCAACATAGCAGAGCTTGGGATATGCGGCAAAATGTCAATTTTTTGTCTCATCTTATTCTGGTTTCATCCTGCCCTGTTCTATCTTTTGGTATTTAGCCTTGGTTGTTTTACAACTACTTGCCATATCATTTCTGTTGCCACGAGTGCATAAAATTTTCGCCTCTTGTTGTCGCCTGTGTTTTGGGTATATATGCAGTGTTTCGGTGGTTCCTAAATGAAGTTGAAGTTCAGCGCCTGTGACGTCGTCTTTCATGACTTCGTCTTCCCAGGTTTCTAAGCGCTGTCAACAACAAATCAGAACCAACTAGCCCGACAACGTTTCCTGTTCAAACACTGTTTTACAGTATTTTTCGCCCTCGAGAAGGTATACGACACAACCTTGAGACTCGGGACTCTTCGCGACATAGCAGATCTTGGGATCTGTGGCAAAATGTCAATTTTTTGTCTCTTCTTGTCCTGGTTTTATCCTGCCCTGTTTTGTCTTTTGGTATTCAGCCTTGGTTGTTTTCCAACTACTTGCCATATCATTTCTGTTGCCACGAGTGCATAAAATTTTCGCCTCTTGTTGGCGCCTGTGTTTTGGGTATATATTCAGTGTTTCGGTGGTTCTTAAATGAAGATGAAGTTCAGCGCCTGTGACGTCGTTTTCATGACTTTCTCTTCCCAGGTTTCTAAGCGCTGTCAACAACAACGAATCAGCACCAACTAGCCCGACAACTTTTCCTGTTCAAGCACTGTTTTTCAGTATTTTTCGACCTCGAGAAGGTATAAGACACAACCTTGAGGCTCGGGATGCTTCGCAACATAGCAGAGCTTGGCATATGCGGCAAAATGTCAATTTTTTGTCTCATCTGATTCTGGTTTCATCCTGCCCTGTGCTATCTTTTGGTATTTAGCCTTGGTTGTTTTACAACTACTTGCCATATCATTTCTGTTGCCACGAGTGCATAAAATTTTCGCCTCTTGTTGGCGCCTGTGTTTTGGGTATATCTTCAGTGTTTCGGTGGTTCTTAAATGAAGATGAAGTTCGGAGCCTGTGACGTCGTCTTTCATGACTTTGTCTTCCCAGGTTTCTAAGCGCTGTCAACAACAACGAATCAGCACCAACTAGCCCGACAACGTTTCCTGTCCAAGCACTGTTTTACAGTATTTTTCGCCCTCGAGAAGGTATACGACACAACCTTGAGGCTCGGGACTCTCCGCGACATAGCAGAGCTTGGGATCTGTGGCAAAATGTCAATTTTTTGTCTCATCTTGTTCTGGTTTTATCCTGCCCTGTTCTGTCTTCTGGTATTCAGCCTTGGTTGTTTTCCAACTACTTGCCATATCATTTCTGTTGCCACGAGTGCATAAAATTTTCGCCTCTTGTTGGCGCCTGTGTTTTGGGTATATATTCAGTGTTTCGGTGGTTCTTAAATGAAGATGAAGTTCAGCGCCTGTGACGTCGTCTTTCATGACTTTCTCTTCCGAGGTTTCTAAGCGCTGTCAACAACAACGAATCAGCACCAACAAGCCCGACAACGTTTCCTGTTCAAACACTGTTTTACAGTATTTTTCGCCCTCGAGAAGGTATACGACACAACCTTGAGGCTCGGGACTCTTCGCGACATAGCAGAGCTTGGCATCAGTGGCTAAATGTCAATTTTTTCTCATCTTGTTCTGGTTTTATCCTGCCCTGTTCTATCTTTTGGTATTCAGCCTTGGTTGTTTTCCAACTACTTGCCATATCATTTCTGTTGCCACGAGTGCATAAAATTTTCGCCTCTTGTTGGCGCCTGTGTTTTGGGTATATATTCAGTGTTTCGGTGGTTCTTAAATGAAGATGAAGTTCGGAGCCTGTGACGTCGTCTTTCATGACTTTGTCTGCTGTCCATGTTTCTCAGGGCTGTCAACAACAACGAATCAGCACCAACTAGCCCGACAAATTTTCCTGTTCAAGCACTGTTTTGCAGTATTTTTCGAACTCGAGAAGGTTTACGACACAACCTTGAGGCTCGGGGTACTTCGCGACATAGCAGAGCTTGGCATCTGTGGCTAAATGTCAATTTTCTGTCTCATCTTGTTCTGGTTTTATCCTGCCCTGTTCTATCTTTTGGTATTTAGCCTTGGTTGTTTTCCAACTACTTGCCATATCATTTCTGTTGCCACGAGTGCATAAACTTTTCGCCTCTTGTTGGCGCCTGTGTTTTGGGTATATATGCAGTGTTTCGGTGGTTCTCAAATGAAGGTGAAGTTCAGCGCCTGTGACGTCGTCTTTCATGACTTTGTCTTCTGTCCATGTTTCTAAGCGCTGTCAACAACAACGAATCAGCAGCAACTAGCCCGACAACTTTTCCTGTTCAAGCACTGTTTTTCAGTATTTTTCGACCTCGAGAAGGTATAAGACACAACCTTGAGGCTCGGGATGCTTCGCAACATAGCAGAGCTTGGGATATGCGGCAAAATGTCAATTTTTTGTCTCATCTTATTCTGGTTTCATCCTGCCCTGTTCTATCTTTTGGTATTTAGCCTTGGTTGTTTTACAACTACTTGCCATATCATTTCTGTTGCCACGAGTGCATAAAATTTTCGCCTCTTGTTGTCGCCTGTGTTTTGGGTATATATGCAGTGTTTCGGTGCTTCCTAAATGAAGTTGAAGTTCAGCGCCTGTGACGTCGTCTTTCATGACTTCGTCTTCCCAGGTTTCTAAGCGCTGTCAACAACAACGAATCAGAACCAACTAGCCCGACAACGTTTCCTGTTCAAACACTGTTTTACAGTATTTTTCGCCCTCGAGAAGGTATACGACACAACCTTGAGAATCGGGACTCTTCGCGACATAGCAGATCTTGGGATCTGTGGCAAAATGTCAATTTTTTGTCTCTTCTTGTCCTGGTTTTATCCTGCCCTGTTTTGTCTTTTGGTATTCAGCCTTGGTTGTTTTCCAACTACTTGCCATATCATTTCTGTTGCCACGAGTGCATAAAATTTTCGCCTCTTGTTGGCGCCTGTGTTTTGGGTATATATTCAGTGTTTCGGTGGTTCTTAAATGAAGATGAAGTTCAGCGCCTGTGACGTCGTTTTCATGACTTTCTCTTCCCAGGTTTCTAAGCGCTGTCAACAACAACGAATCAGCACCAACTAGCCCGACAACTTTTCCTGTTCAAGCACTGTTTTTCAGTATTTTTCGACCTCGAGAAGGTATAAGACACAACCTTGAGGCTCGGGATGCTTCGCAACATAGCAGAGCTTGGCATATGCGGCAAAATGTCAATTTTTTGTCTCATCTGATTCTGGTTTCATCCTGCCCTGTGCTATCTTTTGGTATTTAGCCTTGGTTGTTTTACAACTACTTGCCATATCATTTCTGTTGCCACGAGTGCATAAAATTTTCGCCTCTTGTTGGCGCCTGTGTTTTGGGTATATATTCAGTGTTTCGGTGGTTCTTAAATGAAGATGAAGTTCGGAGCCTGTGACGTCGTCTTTCATGACTTTGTCTGCTGTCCATGTTTCTCAGCGCTGTCAACAACAACGAATCAGCACCAACTAGCCCGACAAATTTTCCTGTTCAAGCACTGTTTTGCAGTATTTTTCGAACTCGAGAAGGTATACGACACAAACTTGAGGCTCGGGGTACTTCGCAACATAGCAGAGCATGGCATCTTAGGCAAAATGTCAATTTTTTGTCTCATCTTGTTCTGGTTTTATCCTGCCCTGTTCTATCTTTTGGTATTCAGCCTTGGTTGTTTTCCAACTACTTGCCATATCATTTATGTTGCCACGAGTGCATAAAATTTTCGCCTCTTGTTCTCGCCTGTGTTTTGGGTATATATGCAGTGTTTCGGTGGTTCTTAAATGAAGATGAAGTTCAGCGCCTGTGACGTCGTCTTTCATGACTTTCTCTTCCCAGGTTTCTAAGAGCTGTCAACAACAACGAATCAGCACCAACTAGCCCGACAACGTTTCCTGTTCAAACACTGTTTTACAGTATTTTTCGCCCTCGAGAAGGTATACGACACAACCTTGAGGCTCGGGACTCTTCGCGACATAGCAGAGCTTGGCATCAGTGGCTAAATGTCAATTTTTTTCTCATCTTGATCTGGTTTTATCCTGCCCTGTTCTATCTTTTGGTATTTAGCCTTGGTTGTTTTACAAATACTTGCCATATCATTTCTGTTGCCACGAGTGCATAAAATTTTCGCCTCTTGTTGGCGCCTGTGTTTTGGGTATATATTCAGTGTTTCGGTGGTTCTTAAATGAAGATGAAGTTCAGCGCCTGTGACGTCGTCTTTCATGACTTTGTCTGCTGTCCATGTTTCTCAGCGCTGTCAACAACAACGAATCAGCACCAACTAGCCCGATAAATTTTCCTGTTCAAGCACTGTTTTGCAGTATTTTTTGCCCTCGAGAAGGTATACCACAGAACCTTGAGGCTCGGGACTCTTCGCAACATAGCAGAGCTTGGGATCTGTGGCAAAATGTCAATTTTTTGTCTCATCTTGTTCTGGTTTTATCCTGCCCTGTTCTATCTTTTGGTATTCAGCCTTGGTTGTTTTCAAACTACTTGCCATATCATTTCTGTTGCCACGAGTGCATAAAATTTTCGCCTCTTGTTGGCGCCTGTGTTTTGGGTATATATTCAGTGTTTCGGTGGTTCTTAAATGAAGATGAAGTTCGGGGCTTGTGACGTCGTCTTTTATGACTTTGTCTGCTGTCCATGTTTCTCAGCGCTGTCTACAACAACGAATCAGCACCAACTAGCCCGACAAATTTTCCTGTTCAAGCACTGTTTTGCAGTATTTTTCGAACTCGAGAAGGTATACGACACAACCATGAGGCTCGGGGTACTTCGCGACATAGCAGACCTTGGCATCTGTGGCTAAATGTCAATTTTCTGTCTCATCATTTTCTGGTTTTATCCTGCCCTGTTCTATCTTTTGGTATTTAGCCTTGGTTGTTTTCCAACTACTTGCCATATCATTTCTGTTGCCACGAGTGCATAAAATTTTCGCCTCTTGTTGGCGCCTGTTTTTTGGGTATATATGCAGAGTTTCGGTGGTTCTCAAATGAAGGTGAAGTTCAGCACCTGTGACGTCGTCTTTCATGACTTTGTCTTCTGTCCATGTTTCTAAGCGCTGTCAACAACAACAAATCAGCACCAACTAGCCCGACAACTTTTCCTGTTCAAGCACTGTTTTTCAGTATTTTTCGACCTCGAGAAGGTATAAGACACAACCTTGAGGCTCGGGATGGGTCGCAACATAGCAGAGCTTGGCATATGTGGCAAAATGTCAATTTTTTGTCTCATCTTATTCTGGTTTCATCCTGCCCTGTTCTATCTCTTGGTATTTAGCCTTGGTTGTTTTACAACTACTTGCCATATCATTTCTGTTGCCACGAGTGCATAAAATTTTCGCCTCTTGTTGTCGCCTGTGTTTTGGGTATATATGCAGTGTTTCGGTGGTTCTTAAATGAAGTTGAAGTTCAGCGCCTGTGACGTCGTCTTTCATGACTTTGTCTTCCCAGGTTTCTAAGCGCTGTCAACGACAACGAATCAGCACCAACTAGTCCGACAACGTTTCCTGTTCAAACACTGTTTTACAGTATTTTTCGCCCTCGAGAAGGTATACGACACAACCTTGAGGCTCGGGACTCTTCGCGACATAGCAGAGCTTGGGATCTGTGGCAAAATGTCAATTTTTTGTCTCATCTTGTTCTGGTTTTATCCTGCCCTGTTCTGTCTTTTGGTATTCAGCCTTGGTTGTTTTCCAACAACTTGCCATATCATTTCTGTTGCCAGGAGTGCATAAAATTTTCGCCTCTTGTTGGCGCCTGTGTTTTGGGTATATATTCAGTGTTTCGGTGGTTCTTAAATGAAGATGAAGTTCAGCGCCTGTGACGTCGTCTTTCATGACCTTGTCTTCCAGGTTTCTACGCGCTGTCCACAACAACGAATCAGCACCAACTAGCCCGACAACTTTTCCTGTTCAAGCACTGTTTTCCAGTATTTTTCGACCTCGAGAAGGAATATGACACAACCTTGAGGCTCATGATTCTTCGCGACATAGCAGAGCTTGGAATCTGTGGCAAAATGTCAATTTTTTCTCTCATTTTGTCCTGGTTTTATCCTGCCCTGTTCTATCTTTTGGCATTTAGCCTTGGTTGTTTTACAACTACTTGCCATATCATTTCTGTTGCCACGAGTGCATAAATTTTTCGCCTCTTGTTGTCGCCTGTGTTTTGGGTATATATGCAGTGTTTCGGTGGTTCTCAAATGAAGGTGAAGTTCAGCGCCTGTGACGTCGTCTTTCATGACTTTGTCTTCTGTCCATGTTTCTAAGCGCTGTCAACAACAATGAATCAGCACCAACTAGCCCGAAAAATTTTCCTGTTCGAGCACTGTTTTGCAGTATTTTTCGACCTCGAGAAGGTATACGACACAACCTTAAGGCTCGGGATCCTACGCAACATAGCAGAGCTTGGGATCTGTGGCAAAATGTCAATTTTTTGTCTCATCTTGTTCTCGTTTTATCCTGCCCTGTTCTATCTTTTGGTATTCAGCCTTGGTTGTTTTCCAACTACTTGCCATATCATTTCTGTTGCCATGAGTGCATAAAATTTTCGCCTCTTGTTGGCGCCTGTGTTTTGGGTATATATTCAGTGTTTCGGTGGTTCTTAAATGAAGATGAAGTTCGGCGCCTATGACGTCGTCTTTCATGACTTTGTCTGCTGTCCATGTTTCTCAGCGCTGTCAACAACAACGAATCAGCACCAACTAGCCCGACAAATTTTCCTGTTCAAGCACTGTTTTGCAGTATTTTTCGAACTCGAGAAGGTATACGACACAACCTTGAGGCTCGGGGTACTTCGCGACATAGCAGAGCTTGGCATCTGTGGCAAATATCAATTTTTGGTCTCATCCGGTTCTGGTTTTATCCTGCCCTGTTCTATCTTTTGGTATTAAGCCTTGGTTGCGTTACAAGTACCTGCCATATCATTTCAGTTGCCACGAGTGCATAATATTTTCGCCTCTTGTTGGCGCCTGTGTTCTGGGTATATATGCAGTGTTTCGGTGGTTCTTAAATGAAGTTGAAGTTCAGCGCCTGTGACGTCGTCTTTCATGACTTTGTCTTCTGTCCATGTTTCTAAGCGCTGTCAACAACAACGAATCAGCACCAACTAGCCCGACAACGTTTCCTGTTCAAGAACTGTTTTGTAGTATTTTTCGACCTCGAGAAGGTATACGACACAACCTTGAGGTTCGGGATTCATCGCTGCATACCAGAGCTTGGCATCTGTGGCAAAATGTCAATTGTTTGTCTCATCTTGTCCTGGTTTTATCCTCCCCTGTTCTATCTTTTGGTATTTAGCCTACAACTACTTGCCATATCATTTCTGTTGCCACGAGTGCATAATATTTTCGCCTCTTGTTGGCGCCTGTGTTCTGGGTATATATGCAGTGTTTCGGTGGTTCTTAAATGAAGTTGAAGTTCAGCGCCTGTGACGTCGTCTTTTATGACTTTGTCTTCTGTCCATGTTTCTAAGCGCTGTCAACAACAACAAATCAGCACCCACTAGCCCGAAAACGTTTCCTGTTCAAGAACTGTTTTGTAGTATTTTTCGACCTCGAGAAGGTATACGACACAACCTTGAGGCTCGGGATTCATCGCTGCATACCAGAGCTTGGCATCTGTGGCCAAATGTCAATTGTTTGTCTCATCTTGTCCTGGTTTTATCCTCCCCTGTTCTATCTTTGGTATTTAGCCTTGGTTGTTTTACAACTACTTGCCATATCATATCTGTTGCCAAGAGTGCATAAAATTTTCGCCGCTTGTTGGCGCCATGTTTTCGCTATATATGCAGTGTTTCGGTGGTTCTTAAATGAAGTTGAAGTTCAGCGCCTGTGACGTCGTCTTTCATGACTTTGTCTTCCCAGGTTTCTAAGCGCTGTCAACAACAACGAATAAGCACCAACTAGCCCGACAACTTTTCCTGTTCAAGCACTGTTTTTCAGTATTTTTCGAACTCGAGAAGGTATAAGACACAACCTTGAGGCTCCGGGTTCTTCGCGACATAGCAGAACTTGGCATCTGTGGCAAAATGTCAATTTATTGTGTCATCTTGTTCTAGTTTTATCCTGCCCTGCTCTATCTTTTGGTATTTAGCCTTGGTTGTTTTCCAACTACTTGCCATATCATTTCTGTTGCCACGAGTGCATAAAATTTTCGCCGGTTGTTGGCGCCTGTGTTTTGGGTATATATGCAGTGTTTCGGTGGTTCTTAAATGAAGTTGAAGATCAGCGCCTGTGACGTCGTCTTTCATGACTTTGTCTTCCCAGGTTTCTAAGCGCTGTCAACAACAACGAATCAGCACCAACTAGCCCGACAACGTTTCCTGTTCAAGCACTGTTTTGCAGTATTTTTCGCCCTCGAGAAGGTATACGACACAACCTTGAGGCTAGGGACTCTTCGCGACATAGCAGAGCTTGGGATCTGTGGCAAAATGTCAATTTATTGTGTCATCTTGTTCTGGTTTTATCCTGCCCTGTTCTATCTTTTGGTATTTAGCCTTGGTTGTTTTCCAACTACTTGCCATATCATTTCTGTTGCCACGAGCATAAAATTTTCTCCTCTTGTTGGCGCCTGTGTTTTGGGTATATATGCAGTGTTTCGGTGGTTCTGAAATGAAGTTGAAGTTCAGTGCCTGTAACGTCGTCTTTCATGACTTTGCCTTCTGTCCATGTTTCTAAGCGCTGTCAACAACAACGAATCAGCACCAACTAGCCCGACAACTTTTCCTGTTCAAGCACTGTTTTTCAGTATTTTTCGACCTCGAGAAGGTATAAGACACAACCTTGAGGCTCCGGGTTCTTCGCGACATAGCAGAACTTGGCATCTGTGGCAAAATGTCAATTTATTGTCTCATCTTGTTCTGGTTTTATCCTGCCCTGTTCTATCTTTTGGTATTTAGCCTTGGTTGTTTTCCAACTACTTGCCATATCATTTCTGTTGCCACGAGTGCATAAAATTTTCGCCGGTTGTTGGCGCCTGTGTTTTGGGTATATATGCAGTGTTTCGGTGGTTCTTAAATGAAGTTGAAGTTCAGCGCCTGTGACGTCGTCTTTTATGACTTTGTCTTCTGTCCATGTTTCTAAGCGCTGTCAACAACAACAAATCAGCACCCACTAGCCCGAAAACGTTTCCTGTTCAAGAACTGTTTTGTAGTATTTTTCGACCTCGAGAAGGTATACGACACAACCTTGAGGCTCGGGATTCATCGCTGCATACCAGAGCTTGGCATCTGTGGCCAAATGTCAATTGTTTGTCTCATCTTGTCCTGGTTTTATCCTCCCCTGTTCTATCTTTGGTATTTAGCCTTGGTTGTTTTACAACTACTTGCCATATCATATCTGTTGCCAAGAGTGCATAAAATTTTCGCCGCTTGTTGGCGCCATGTTTTCGCTATATATGCAGTGTTTCGGTGGTTCTTAAATGAAGTTGAAGTTCAGCGCCTGTGACGTCGTCTTTCATGACTTTGTCTTCCCAGGTTTCTAAGCGCTGTCAACAACAACGAATCAGCACCAACTAGCCCGACAACTTTTCCTGTTCAAGCACTGTTTTTCAGTATTTTTCGAACTCGAGAAGGTATAAGACACAACCTTGAGGCTCCGGGTTCTTCGCGACATAGCAGAACTTGGCATCTGTGGCAAAATGTCAATTTATTGTCTCATCTTGTTCTAGTTTTATCCTGCCCTGTTCTATCTTTTGGTATTTAGCCTTGGTTGTTTTCCAACTACTTGCCATATCATTTCTGTTGCCACGAGTGCATAAAATTTTCGAAGGTTGTTGGCGCCTGTGTTTTGGGTATATATGCAGTGTTTCGGTGGTTCTTAAATGAAGTTGAAGATCAGCGCCTGTGACGTCGTCTTTCATGACTTTGGCTTCCCAGGTTTCTAAGCGCTGTCAACAACAACGAATCAGCACCAACTAGCCCGACAACGTTTCCTGTTCAAGCACTGTTTTGCAGTATTTTTCGCCCTCGAGAAGGTATACGACACAACCTTGAGGCTAGGGACTCTTCGCGACATAGCAGAGCTTGGGATCTGTGGCAAAATGTCAATTTTTTGTCTCATCTTGTTCTGGTTTTATCCTGCCCTGTTCTATCTTTTGGTATTCAGCCTTGGTTGTTTTCCAACTACTTGCCATATCATTTCTGTTGCCACGAGTGCATAAAATTTTCGCCGGTTGTTGGCGCCTGTGTTTTGGGTATATATGCAGTGTTTCGGTGGTTCTTAAATGAAGTTGAAGTTCAGCGCCTGTGACGTCGTCTTTCATGACTTTGTCTGCTGTCCATGTTTCTCAGCGTTGTCAACAACAACGAATCAGCACCAACTAGCCCGATAAATTTTCCTGTTCAAGCACTGTTTTGCAGTATTTTTTGCCCTCGAGAAGGTATACCACACAACCTTGAGGCTCGGGACTCTTCGCAACATAGCAGAGCTTGGGATCTGTGGCAAAATGTCAATTTTTTGTCTCATCTTGTTCTGGTTTTATCCTGCCCTGTTCTATCTTTTGGTATTCAGCCTTGGTTGTTTTCAAACTACTTGCCATATCATTTCTGTTGCCACGAGTGCATAAAATTTTCGCCTCTTGTTGGCGCCTGTGCTTTGGGTATATATTCAGTGTTTCGGTGGTTCTTAAATGAAGATGAAGTTCGGGGCTTGTGACGTCGTCTTTCATGACTTTGTCTGCTGTCCATGTTTCTCAGCGCTGTCAACAACAACGAATCAGCACCAACTAGCCCGACAAATTTTCCTGTTCAAGCACTGTTTTGCAGTATTTTTCGAACTCGAGAAGGTATACGACACAACCTTGAGGCTCGGGGTACTTCGCGACATAGCAGAGCTTGGCATCTGTGGCTAAATGTCAATTTTCTGTCTCATCTTGTTCTGGTTTTATCCTGCCCTGTTCTATCTTTTGGTATTTAGCCTTGGTTGTTTTCCAACTACTTGCCATATCATTTCTGTTGCCACGAGTGCATAAAATTTTCTCCTCTTGTTGGCGCCTGTGTTTTGGGTATATATGCAGTGTTTCGGTGGTTCTGAAAAGAAGTTGAAGTTCAGTGCCTGTAACGTCGTCTTTCATGACTTTGCCTTCTGTCCATGTTTCTAAGCGCTGTCAACAACAACGAATCAGCACCAACTAGCCCGACAACTTTTCCTTTTCAAGCACTGTTTTTCAGTATTTTTCGACCTCGAGAAGGTATAAGACACAACCTTGAGGCTCCGGGTTCTTCGCGACATAGCAGAACTTGGCACCTGTGGCAAAATGTCAATTTATTGTCTCATCTTGTTCTGGTTTTATCCTGCCCTGTTCTATCTTTTGGTATTTAGCCTTGGTTGTTTTCCAACTACTTGCCATATCATTTCTGTTGCCACGAGTGCATAAAATTTTCGCCGGTTGTTGGCGCCTGTGTTTTGGGTATATATGCAGTGTTTCGGTGGTTCTTAAATGAAGTTGAAGATCAGCGCCTGTGACGTCGTCTTTCATGACTTTGTCTTCCCAGGTTTCTAAGCGCTGTCAACAACAACGAATCAGCACCAACTAGCCCGACAACGTTTCCTGTTCAAGCACTGTTTTGCAGTATTTTTCGCCCTCGAGAAGGTATACGACACAACCTTGAGGCTAGGGACTCTTCGCGACATAGCAGAGCTTGGGATCTGTGGCAAAATGTCAATTTTTTGTCTCATCTTGTTCTGGTTTTATCCTGCACTTTTCTATCTTTTGGTATTCAGCCTTGGTTGTTTTCCAACTACTTGCCATATCATTTCTGTTGCCACGAGTGCATAAAATTTTCGCCGGTTGTTGGCGCCTGTGTTTTGGGTATATATGCAGTGTTTCGGTGGTTCTTAAATGAAGTTGAAGTTCAGCGCCTGTGACGTCGTCTTTCATGACTTTGTCTGCTGTCCATGTTTCTCAGCGCTGTCAACAACAACGAATCAGCACCAACTAGCCCGATAAATTTTCCTGTTCAAGCACTGTTTTGCAGTATTTTTTGCCCTCGAGAAGGTATACCACACAACCTTGAGGCTCGGGACTCTTCGCAACATAGCAGAGCTTGGGATCTGTGGCAAAATGTCAATTTTTTGTCTCATCTTGTTTTGGTTTTATCCTGCCCTGTTCTATATTTTGGTATTCAGCCTTGGTTGTTTTCAAACTACTTGCCATATCATTTCTGTTGCCACGAGTGCATAAAATTTTCGCCTCTTGTTGGCGCCTGTGTTTTGGGTATATATTCAGTGTTTCGGTGGTTCTTAAATGAAGATGAAGTTCGGGGCTTGTGACGTCGTCTTTCATGACTTTGTCTGCTGTCCATGTTTCTCAGCGCTGTCAACAACAACGAATCAGCACCAACTAGCCCGACAAATTTTCCTGTTCAAGCACTGTTTTGCAGTATTTTTCGAACTCGAGAAGGTATACGACACAACCTTGAGGCTCGGGGTACTTCGCGACATAGCAGAGCTTGGCATCTGTGGCTAAATGTCAATTTTCTGTCTCATCTTGTTCTGGTTTTATCCTGCCCTGTTCTATCTTTTGGTATTTAGCCTTGGTTGTTTTCCAACTACTTGCCATATCATTTCTGTTGCCACGAGTGCATAAAATTTTCGCCTCTTGTTGGCGCCTGTTTTTTGGGTATATATGCAGTGTTTCGGTGGTTCTCAAATGAAGGTGAAGTTCAGCACCTGTGACGTCGTCTTTCATGACTTTGTCTTCTGTCCATGTTTCTAAGCGCTGTCAACAACAACGAATCAGCACCAACTAGCCCGACAAATTTTCCTGTTCAAGCACTGTTTTGCAGTATTTTTCGAACTCGAGATGGTATACGACACAACCTTGAGGCTCGGGATGCTTCGCAACATAGCAGAGCTTGGCATATGTGGCAAAATGTCAATTTTTTGTCCCATCTTATTCTGGTTTCATCCTGCCCTGTTCTATCTCTTGGTATTTAGCCTTGGTTGTTTTACAACTACTTGCCATATCATTTCTGTTGCCACGAGTGCATAAAATTTTCGCCTCTTGTTGTCGCCTGTGTTTTGGGTATATATGCAGTGTTTCGGTGGTTCTCAAATGAAGGTGAAGTTCAGCGCCTGTGACGTCGTCTTTCATGACTTTGTCTTCTGTCCATGTTTCTAAGCGCTGTCAACAACAATGAATCAGCACCAACTAGCCCGACAAATTTTCCGGTTCGAGCACTGTTTTGCAGTATTTTTCGACCTCGAGAAGGTATACGACACAACCTTAAGGCTCGGGATCCTTCGCAACATAGCAGAGCTTGGGATCTGTGGCACAATGTCAATTTTTTGTCTCATCTTGTTCTGGTATTATCCTGCCCTGTTCTATCTTTTGGTATTCAGCCTTGGTTGTTTTCCAACTACTTGCCATATCATTTCTGTTGCCATGAGTGCATAAAATTTTCGCCTCTTGTTGGCGCCTGTGTTTTAGGTATATATTCAGTGTTTCGGTGGTTCTTAAATGAAGATGAAGTTCGGCGCCAAGACGTCGTCTTTCATGACTTTGTCTGCTGTCCATGTTTCTCAGCGCTGTCAACAACAACGAATCAGCACCAACTAGCCCGACAAATTTTCCTGTTCAAGCACTGTTTTGCAGTATTTTTCGAACTCGAGATGGTATACGACACAACCTTGAGGCTCGGGGTACTTCGCGACATAGCAGAGCTTGGCATCTGTGGCAAAATGTCAATTTTTGGTCTCATCCGGTTCTGGTTTTATCCTGCCCTGTTCTATCTTTTGGTATTAAGCCTTGGTTGCTTTACAAGTACCTGCCATATCATTTCAGTTGCCACGAGTGCATAATATTTTCGCCTCTTGTTGGCGCCTGTGTTCTGGGTATATATGCAGTGTTTCGGTGGTTCTTAAATGAAGTTGAAGTTCAGCGCCTGTGACGTCGTCTTTCATGACTTTGTCTTCTGTCCATGTTTCTAAGCGCTGTCAACAACAACGAATCAGCACCAACTAGCCCGACAACGTTTCCTGTTCAAGAACTGTTTTGTAGTATTTTCAGACCTCGAGAAGGTATACGACACAACCTTGAGGTACGGGATTCATCGCTGCATACCAGAGCTTGGCATCTGTGGCAAAATGTCAATTGTTTGTCTCATCTTGTCCTGGTTTTATCCTCCCCTGTTCTATCTTTTGGTATTTAGCCTACAACTACTTGTGATATCATTTCTGTTGCCACGAGTGCATAATATTTTCGCCTCTTGTTGGCGCCTGTGTTCTGGGTATATATGCAGTGTTTCGGTGGTTCTTAAATGAAGTTGAAGTTCAGCGCCTGTGACGTCGTCTTTTATGACTTTGTCTTCTGTCCATGTTTCTAAGCGCTGTCAACAACAACAAATCAGCACCAACTAGCCCGAAAACGTTTCCTGTTCAAGAACTGTTTTGTAGTATTTTTCGACCTCGAGAAGGTATACGACACAACCTTGAGGCTCGGGATTCATCGCTGCATACCAGAGCTTGGCATCTGTGGCCAAATGTCAATTGTTTGTCTCATCTTGTCCTGGTTTTATCCTCCCCTGTTCTATCTTTGGTATTTAGCCTTGGTTGTTTTACAACTACTTGCCATATCATTTCTGTTGCCAAGAGTGCATAAAATTTTCGCCGCTTGTTGGCGCCATGTTTTCGCTATATATGCAGTGTTTCGGTGGTTCTTAAATGAAGTTGAAGTTCAGCGCCTGTGACGTCGTCTTTCATGACTTTGTCTTCCCAGGTTTCTAAGCGCTGTCAACAACAACGAATCAGCACCAACTAGCCCGACAACTTTTCCTGTTCAAGCACTGTTTTTCAGTATTTTTCGAACTCGAGAAGGTATAAGACACAACCTTGAGGCTCCGGGTTCTTCGCGACATAGCAGAACTTGGCATCTGTGGCAAAATGTCAATTTATTGTCTCATCTTGTTCTAGTTTTATCCTGCCCTGTTCTATCTTTTGGTATTTAGCCTTGGTTGTTTTCCAACTACTTGCCATATCATTTCTGTTGCCACGAGTGCATAAAATTTTCGCCGGTTGTTGGCGCCTGTGTTTTGGGTATATATGCAGTGTTTCGGTTGTTCTTAAATGAAGTTGAAGATCAGCGCCTGTGACGTCGTCTTTCATGACTTTGTCTTCCCAGGTTTCTAAGCGCTGTCAACAACGAATCAGCACCAACTAGCCCGACAACGTTTGCTGTTCAAGCACTGTTTTTCAGTATTTTTCGCCCTCGAGAAGGTATACGACACAACCTTGAGGCTAGGGACTCTTCGCGACATAGCAGAGCTTGGGATCTGTGGCAAAATGTCAATTTTTTGTCTCATCTTGTTCTGGTTTTATCCTGCCCTGTTCTATCTTTTGGTATTCAGCCTTGGTTGTTTTCCAACTACTTGCCATATCATTTCTGTTGCTACGAGTGCATAAAATTTTCGCCGGTTGTTGGCGCCTGTGTTTTGGGTATATATGCAGTGTTTCGGTGGTTCTTAAATGAAGTTGAAGTTCAGCGCCTGTGACGTCGTCTTTCATGACTTTGTCTGCTGTCCATGTTTCTCAGCGCTGTCAACAACAACGAATCAGCACCAACTAGCCCGATAAATTTTCCTGTTCAAGCACTGTTTTGCAGTATTTTTTGGCCTCGAGAAGGTATACCACACAACCTTGAGGCTCGGGACTCTTCGCAACATAGCAGAGCTTGGGATCTGTGGCAAAATGTCAATTTTTTGTCTCATCTTGTTCTGGTTTTATCCTGCCCTGTTCTATCTTTTGGTATTCAGCCTTGGTTGTTTTCAAACTACTTGCCATATCATTTCTGTTGCCACGAGTGCATAAAATTTTCGCCTCTTGTTGGCGCCTGTGTTTTGGGTATATATTCAGTGTTTCGGTGGTTCTTAAATGAAGATGAAGTTCGGGGCTTGTGAGGTCGTCTGTCATGACTTTGTCTGCTGTCCATGTTTCTCAGCGCTGTCAAACACAACGAATCAGCACCAACTAGCCCGACAAATTTTCCTGTTCAAGCACTGTTTTGCAGTATTTTTCGAACTCGAGAAGGTATACGACACAACCTTGAGGCTCGGGGTACTTCGCGACATAGCAGAGCTTGGCATCTGTGGCTAAATGTCAATTTTCTGTCTCATCTTGTTCTGGTTTTATCCTGCCCTGTTCTATCTTTTGGTATTTAGCCTTGGTTGTTTTCCAACTACTTGCCATATCATTTCTGTTGCCACGAGTGCATAAAATTTTCGCCTCTTGTTGGCGCCTGTCTTTTGGCTATATATGCAGTGTTTCGGTGGTTCTCAAATGAAGGTGAAGTTCAGCACCTGTGACGTCGTCTTTCATGACTTTGTCTTCTGTCCATGTTTCTAAGCGCTGTCAACAACAACGAATCAGCACCAACTAGCCCGACAACGTTTCCTGTTCAAGCACTGTTTTTCAGTATTTTTCGACCTCGAGAAGGTATAAGACACAACCTTGAGGCTCGGGATGCTTCGCAACATAGCAGAGCTTGGCATATGTGGCAAAATGTCAATTTTTTGTCTCATCTTATTCTGGTTTCATCCTGCCCTGTTCTATCTCTTGGTATTTAGCCTTGGTTGTTTTACAACTACTTGCCATATCATTTCTGTTGCCACGAGTGCATAAAATTTTCGCCTCTTGTTGTCGCCTGTGTTTTGGGTATATATGCAGTGTTTCGGTGGTTCTTAAATGAAGTTGAAGTTCAGCGCCTGTGACGTCGTCTTTCATGACTTTGTCTTCCCAGGTTTCTAAGCGCTGTCAACAACAACGAATCAGCACCAACTAGTCCGACAACGTTTCCTGTTCAAACACTGTTTTACAGTATTTTTCGCCCTCGAGAAGGTATACGACACAACCTTGAGGCTCGGGACTCTTCGCTCCATACCAGAGCTTGGCATCTGTGGCAAAATGTCAATTGTTTGTCTCATCTTGTCCTGGTTTTATCCTCCCCTGTTCTATCTTTGGTATTTAGCCTTGGTTGTTTTACAACTACTTCCCATATCATTTCTGTTGCCAAGAGTGCATAAAATTTTCTCCTCTTGTTGGCGCCATGTTTTCGCTATATATACAGTGTTTCGGTGGTTCTTAAATGAAGTTGAAGTTCAGCGCCTGTGACGTCGTCTTTCCTGACTTTGTCTTCTGTCCATGCTTCTAAGCGCTGTCAACAACAACGAATCAGCACCAACTAGCCCGACAACTTTTCCTGTTCAAGCACTGTTTTGCAGTATTTTTCGAACTCGAGAAGGTATACGACACAACCTTGAGGCTCGGGGTACTTCGCAACATAGCAGAGCTTGGCATCTTTGGCAAAATGTCAATTTTTTGTCTCATCTTGTTCTGGTTTTATCCTGCCCTGTTCTATCTTTTGGTATTCAGCCTTGGTTGTTTTTCAACTACTTGCCATATAATTTATGTTGCCACGAGTGCATAAAATTTTCGCCTCTTGTTGTCGCCTGTGTTTTGGGTATATATGCAGTGTTTCGGTGGTTCTTAAATGAAGATGAAGTTCAGCGCCTGTGACGTCATCTTTCGTGACTTTCTCTTCCCAGGTTTCTAAGCGCTGTCAACAACAACGAATCAGCATCAACTAGCCCGACAACGTTTCCTGTTCAAACACTGTTTTACAGTATTTTTCGCCCTCGAGAAGGCATACGACACAACCTTGAGGCTCGGGACTCTTCGCGACATAGCAGAGCTTGGCATCAGTGGCTAAATGTCAATTTTTTTCTCATCTTGTTCTGGTTTTATCCTGCCCTGTTCTATCTTTTGGTATTTAGCCTTGGTTGTTTTACAAATACTTGCCATATCATTTCTGTTGCCACGAGTGCATAAAATTTTCGCCTCTTGTTGGCGCCTGTGTTTTGGGTATATATTCAGTGTTTCGGTGGTTATTAAATGAAGATGAAGTTCAGCGCCTGTGACGTCGTCTTTCAAGACTTTGTCTGCTGTCCATGTTTCTCAGCGCTGTCAACAACAACGAATCAGCACCAACTAGCCCGATAAATTTTCCTGTTCAAGCACTGTTTTGCAGTATTTTTTGCCCTCGAGAAGGTATACCACACAACCTTGAGGCTCGGGACTCTTCGCAACATAGCAGAGCTTGGGATCTGTGGCAAAATGTCAATTTTTTGTCTCATCTTGTTCTGGTTTTATCCTGCCCTGTTCTATCTATTGGTATTCAGCCTTGGTTGTTTTCAAACTACTTGCCATATCATTTCTGTTGCCACGTGTGCATAAAATTTTCGCCTCTTGTTGGCGCCTGTGTTTTGGGTATATATTCAGTGTTTCGGTGGTTCTTAAATGAAGATGAAGTTCGGGGCTTGTGACGTCGTCTTTCATGACTTTGTCTGCTGTCCATGTTTCTCAGCGCTGTCAACAACAACGAATCAGCACCAACTAGCCCGTCAAATTTTCCTGTTCAAGCACTGTTTTGCAGTATTTTTCGAACTCGAGAAGGTATACGACACAACCTTGAGGCTCGGGGTACTTCGCGACATAGCAGAGCTTGGCATCTGTGGCAAAATGTCAATTTTTGGTCTCATCCGGTTCTGGTTTTATCCTGCCCTGTTCTATCTTTTGGTATTAAGCCTTGGTTGCTTTACAAGTACCTGCCATATCATTTCAGTTGCCACGAGTGCATAATATTTTCGCCTCTTGTTGGCGCCTGTGTTCTGGGTATATATGCAGTGTTTCGGTGGTTCTTAAATGAAGTTGAAGTTCAGCGCCTGTGACGTCGTCTTTCATGACTTTGTCTTCTGTCCATGTTTCTAAGCGCTGTCAACAACAACGAATCAGCACCAACTAGCCCGACAACGTTTCCTGTTCAAGAACTGTTTTGTAGTATTTTCAGACCTCGAGAAGGTATACGACACAACCTTGAGGTACGGGATTCATCGCTGCATACCAGAGCTTGGCATCTGTGGCAAAATGTCAATTGTTTGTCTCATCTTGTCCTGGTTTTATCCTCCCCTGTTCTATCTTTTGGTATTTAGCCTACAACTACTTGTGATATCATTTCTGTTGCCACGAGTGCATAATATTTTCGCCTCTTGTTGGCGCCTGTGTTCTGGGTATATATGCAGTGTTTCGGTGGTTCTTAAATGAAGTTGAAGTTCAGCGCCTGTGACGTCGTCTTTTATGACTTTGTCTTCTGTCCATGTTTCTAAGCGCTGTCAACAACAACAAATCAGCACCAACTAGCCCGAAAACGTTTCCTGTTCAAGAACTGTTTTGTAGTATTTTTCGACCTCGAGAAGGTATACGACACAACCTTGAGGCTCGGGATTCATCGCTGCATACCAGAGCTTGGCATCTGTGGCCAAATGTCAATTGTTTGTCTCATCTTGTCCTGGTTTTATCCTCCCCTGTTCTATCTTTGGTATTTAGCCTTGGTTGTTTTACAACTACTTGCCATATCATTTCTGTTGCCAAGAGTGCATAAAATTTTCGCCGCTTGTTGGCGCCATGTTTTCGCTATATATGCAGTGTTTCGGTGGTTCTTAAATGAAGTTGAAGTTCAGCGCCTGTGACGTCGTCTTTCATGACTTTGTCTTCCCAGGTTTCTAAGCGCTGTCAACAACAACGAATCAGCACCAACTAGCCCGACAACTTTTCCTGTTCAAGCACTGTTTTTCAGTATTTTTCGAACTCGAGAAGGTATAAGACACAACCTTGAGGCTCCGGGTTCTTCGCGACATAGCAGAACTTGGCATCTGTGGCAAAATGTCAATTTATTGTCTCATCTTGTTCTAGTTTTATCCTGCCCTGTTCTATCTTTTGGTATTTAGCCTTGGTTGTTTTCCAACTACTTGCCATATCATTTCTGTTGCCACGAGTGCATAAAATTTTCGCCGGTTGTTGGCGCCTGTGTTTTGGGTATATATGCAGTGTTTCGGTTGTTCTTAAATGAAGTTGAAGATCAGCGCCTGTGACGTCGTCTTTCATGACTTTGTCTTCCCAGGTTTCTAAGCGCTGTCAACAACGAATCAGCACCAACTAGCCCGACAACATTTGCTGTTCAAGCACTATTTTTCAGTATTTTTCGCCCTCGAGAAGGTATACGACACAACCTTGAGGCTAGGGACTCTTCGCGACATAGCAGAGCTTGGGATCTGTGGCAAAATGTCAATTTTTTGTCTCATCTTGTTCTGGTTTTATCCTGCCCTGTTCTATCTTTTGGTATTCAGCCTTGGTTGTTTTCCAACTACTTGCCATATCATTTCTGTTGCTACGAGTGCATAAAATTTTCGCCGGTTGTTGGCGCCTGTGTTTTGGGTATATATGCAGTGTTTCGGTGGTTCTTAAATGAAGTTGAAGTTCAGCGCCTGTGACGTCGTCTTTCATGACTTTGTCTGCTGTCCATGTTTCTCAGCGCTGTCAACAACAACGAATCAGCACCAACTAGCCCGATAAATTTTCCTGTTCAAGCACTGTTTTGCAGTATTTTTTGCCTCGAGAAGGTATACCACACAACCTTGAGGCTCGGGACTCTTCGCAACATAGCAGAGCTTGGGATCTGTGGCAAAATGTCAATTTTTTGTCTCATCTTGTTCTGGTTTTATCCTGCCCTGTTCTATCTTTTGGTATTCAGCCTTGGTTGTTTTCAAACTACTTGCCATATCATTTCTGTTGCCACGAGTGCATAAAATTTTCGCCTCTTGTTGGCGCCTGTGTTTTGGGTATATATTCAGTGTTTCGGTGGTTCTTAAATGAAGATGAAGTTCGGGGCTTGTGAGGTCGTCTGTCATGACTTTGTCTGCTGTCCATGTTTCTCAGCGCTGTCAAACACAACGAATCAGCACCAACTAGCCCGACAAATTTTCCTGTTCAAGCACTGTTTTGCAGTATTTTTCGAACTCGAGAAGGTATACGACACAACCTTGAGGCTCGGGGTACTTCGCGACATAGCAGAGCTTGGCATCTGTGGCTAAATGTCAATTTTCTGTCTCATCTTGTTCTGGTTTTATCCTGCCCTGTTCTATCTTTTGGTATTTAGCCTTGGTTGTTTTCCAACTACTTGCCATATCATTTCTGTTGCCACGAGTGCATAAAATTTTCGCCTCTTGTTGGCGCCTGTCTTTTGGCTATATATGCAGTGTTTCGGTGGTTCTCAAATGAAGGTGAAGTTCAGCACCTGTGACGTCGTCTTTCATGACTTTGTCTTCTGTCCATGTTTCTAAGCGCTGTCAACAACAACGAATCAGCACCAACTAGCCCGACAACGTTTCCTGTTCAAGCACTGTTTTTCAGTATTTTTCGACCTCGAGAAGGTATAAGACACAACCTTGAGGCTCGGGATGCTTCGCAACATAGCAGAGCTTGGCATATGTGGCAAAATGTCAATTTTTTGTCTCATCTTATTCTGGTTTCATCCTGCCCTGTTCTATCTCTTGGTATTTAGCCTTGGTTGTTTTACAACTACTTGCCATATCATTTCTGTTGCCACGAGTGCATAAAATTTTCGCCTCTTGTTGTCGCCTGTGTTTTGGGTATATATGCAGTGTTTCGGTGGTTCTTAAATGAAGTTGAAGTTCAGCGCCTGTGACGTCGTCTTTCATGACTTTGTCTTCCCAGGTTTCTAAGCGCTGTCAACAACAACGAATCAGCACCAACTAGTCCGACAACGTTTCCTGTTCAAACACTGTTTTACAGTATTTTTCGCCC
This sequence comes from Amblyomma americanum, assembly GCF_052857255.1. NCBI lineage: Eukaryota > Metazoa > Arthropoda > Arachnida > Ixodida > Ixodidae > Amblyomma > Amblyomma americanum. Next base: position 150,260,071 of record NC_135503.1, read on the forward strand.
TCGAGAAGGTATACGACACAACCTTGAGGCTCGGGACTCTTCGCTCCATACCAGAGCTTGGCATCTGTGGCAAAATGTCAATTGTTTGTCTCATCTTGTCCTGGTTTTATCCTCCCCTGTTCTATCTTTGGTATTTAGCCTTGGTTGTTTTACAACTACTTCCCATATCATTTCTGTTGCCAAGAGTGCATAAAATTTTCTCCTCTTGTTGGCGCCATGTTTTCGCTATATATACAGTGTTTCGGTGGTTCTTAAATGAAGTTGAAGTTCAGCGCCTGTGACGTCGTCTTTCCTGACTTTGTCTTCTGTCCATGCTTCTAAGCGCTGTCAACAACAACGAATCAGCACCAACTAGCCCGACAACTTTTCCTGTTCAAGCACTGTTTTGCAGTATTTTTCGAACTCGAGAAGGTATACGACACAACCTTGAGGCTCGGGGTACTTCGCAACATAGCAGAGCTTGGCATCTTTGGCAAAATGTCAATTTTTTGTCTCATCTTGTTCTGGTTTTATCCTGCCCTGTTCTATCTTTTGGTATTCAGCCTTGGTTGTTTTTCAACTACTTGCCATATAATTTATGTTGCCACGAGTGCATAAAATTTTCGCCTCTTGTTGTCGCCTGTGTTTTGGGTATATATGCAGTGTTTCGGTGGTTCTTAAATGAAGATGAAGTTCAGCGCCTGTGACGTCATCTTTCGTGACTTTCTCTTCCCAGGTTTCTAAGCGCTGTCAACAACAACGAATCAGCATCAACTAGCCCGACAACGTTTCCTGTTCAAACACTGTTTTACAGTATTTTTCGCCCTCGAGAAGGCATACGACACAACCTTGAGGCTCGGGACTCTTCGCGACATAGCAGAGCTTGGCATCAGTGGCTAAATGTCAATTTTTTTCTCATCTTGTTCTGGTTTTATCCTGCCCTGTTCTATCTTTTGGTATTTAGCCTTGGTTGTTTTACAAATACTTGCCATATCATTTCTGTTGCCACGAGTGCATAAAATTTTCGCCTCTTGTTGGCGCCTGTGTTTTGGGTATATATTCAGTGTTTCGGTGGTTATTAAATGAAGATGAAGTTCAGCGCCTGTGACGTCGTCTTTCAAGACTTTGTCTGCTGTCCATGTTTCTCAGCGCTGTCAACAACAACGAATCAGCACCAACTAGCCCGATAAATTTTCCTGTTCAAGCACTGTTTTGCAGTATTTTTTGCCCTCGAGAAGGTATACCACACAACCTTGAGGCTCGGGACTCTTCGCAACATAGCAGAGCTTGGGATCTGTGGCAAAATGTCAATTTTTTGTCTCATCTTGTTCTGGTTTTATCCTGCCCTGTTCTATCTATTGGTATTCAGCCTTGGTTGTTTTCAAACTACTTGCCATATCATTTCTGTTGCCACGTGTGCATAAAATTTTCGCCTCTTGTTGGCGCCTGTGTTTTGGGTATATATTCAGTGTTTCGGTGGTTCTTAAATGAAGATGAAGTTCGGGGCTTGTGACGTCGTCTTTCATGACTTTGTCTGCTGTCCATGTTTCTCAGCGCTGTCAACAACAACGAATCAGCACCAACTAGCCCGTCAAATTTTCCTGTTCAAGCACTGTTTTGCAGTATTTTTCGAACTCGAGAAGGTATACGACACAACCTTGAGGCTCGGGGTACTTCGCGACATAGCAGAGCTTGGCATCTGTGGCAAAATGTCAATTTTTGGTCTCATCCGGTTCTGGTTTTATCCTGCCCTGTTCTATCTTTTGGTATTAAGCCTTGGTTGCTTTACAAGTACCTGCCATATCATTTCAGTTGCCACGAGTGCATAATATTTTCGCCTCTTGTTGGCGCCTGTGTTCTGGGTATATATGCAGTGTTTCGGTGGTTCTTAAATGAAGTTGAAGTTCAGCGCCTGTGACGTCGTCTTTCATGACTTTGTCTTCTGTCCATGTTTCTAAGCGCTGTCAACAACAACGAATCAGCACCAACTAGCCCGACAACGTTTCCTGTTCAAGAACTGTTTTGTAGTATTTTTCGAACTCGAGAAGGTATACGACACAACCTTGAGGCTCGGGGTACTTCGCGACATAGCAGAGCTTGGCATCTGTGGCTAAATGTCAATTTTCTGTCTCATCTTGTTCTGGTTTTATCCTGCCCTGTTCTATCTTTTGGTATTTAGCCTTGGTTGTTTTCCAACTACTTGCCATATCATTTCTGTTGCCACGAGTGCATAAAATTTTCGCCTCTTGTTGTCGCCTGTGTTTTGGGTATATATGCAATGTTTCGGTGGTTCTTAAATGAAGTTGAAGTTCAGCGCCTGTGACGTCGTCTTTCATGACTTTGTCTTCCCAGGTTTCTAAGCGCTGTCAACAACAACGAATCAGCACCAACTAGTCCGACAACGTTTCCTGTTCAAACACTGTTTTACAGTATTTTTCGCCCTCGAGAAGGTATACGACACAACCTTGAGGCTCGGGACTCTTCGCGACATAGCAGAGCTTGGGATCTGTGGCAAAATGTCAATTTTTTGTCTCATCTTGTTCTGGTTTTATCCTGCCCTGTTCTGTCTTTTGGTATTCAGCCTTGGTTGTTTTCCAACAACTTGCTTATCATTTCTGTTGCCACGAGTGCATAAATTTTTCGCCTCTTGTCGCCTGTGTTTTGGGTATATATGCAGTGTTTCGGTGGTTCTCAAATGAAGGTGAAGTTCAGCGCCTGTGACGTCGTCTTTCATGACTTTGTCTTCTGTCCATGTTTCTAAGCGCTGTCAACAACAATGAATCAGCACCAACTAGCCCGACAAATTTTCCGGTTCGAGCACTGTTTTGCAGTATTTTTCGACCTCGAGAAGGTATACGACACAACCTTAAGGCTCGGGATCCTTCGCAACATAGCAGAGCTTGGGATCTGTGGCAAAATGTCAATTTTTTGTCTCATCTTGTTCTGGTTTTATCCTGCCCTGTTCTATCTTTAGGTATTCAGCCTTGGTTGTTTTCCAACTACTTGCCATATCATTTCTGTTGCCATGAGTGCATAAAATTTTCGCCTCTTGTTGGCGTCTGTGTTTTGGGTATATATTCAGTGTTTCGGTGGTTTTTAAATGAAGATGAAGTTCGGCGCCTATGACGTCGTCTTTCATGACTTTGTCTGCTGTCCATGTTTCTCAGCGCTGTCAACAACAACGAATCAGCACCAACTAGCCCGACAAATTTTCCTGTTCAAGCACTGTTTTGCAGTATTTTTCGAACTCGAGAAGGTATACGACACAACCTTGAGGCTCGGGGTACTTCGCGACATAGCAGAGCTTGGCATCTGTGGCAAAATGTCAATTTTTGGTCTCATCCGGTTCTGGTTTTATCCTGCCCTGTTCTATCTTTTGGTATTAAGCCTTGGTTGCTTTACAAGTAACTGCCATATCATTTCAGTTGCCACGAGTGCATAAAATTTTCGCCTCTTGTTGGCGCCTGTGTTTTGGGTATATATGCAGTGTTTCGGTGGTTCTGAAATGAAGTTGAAGTTCAGTGCCTGTAACGTCGTCTTTCATGACTTTGCCATCTGTCCATGTTTCTAAGCGCTGTCAACAACAACGAATCAGCACCAACTAGCCCGACAACTTTTCCTGTTCAAGCACTGTTTTTCAGTATTTTTCGACCTCGAGAAGGTATAATACACAACCTTGAGGCTCCGGGTTCTTCGCGACATAGCAGAACTTGGCATCTGTGGCAAAATGTCAATTTATTGTCTCATCTTGTTCTGGTTTTATCCTGCCCTGTTCTATCTTTTGGTATTCAGCCTTGGTTGTTTTCAAACTACTTGCCATATCATTTCTGTTGCCACGAGTGCATAAAATTTTCGCCTCTTGTTGGCGCCTGTGTTTTGGGTATATATTCAGTGTTTCGGTGGTTCTTAAATGAAGATGAAGTTCGGGGCTTGTGACGTCGTCTTTCATGACTTTGTCTGCTGTCCATGTTTCTCAGCGCTGTCAACAACAACGAATCAGCACCAACTAGCCCGACAAATTTTCCTGTTCAAGCACTGTTTTGCAGTATTTTTCGAACTCGAGAAGGTATACGACACAACCTTGAGGCTCGGGGTACTTCGCGACATAGCAGAGCTTGGCATCTGTGGCTAAATGTCAATTTTCTGTCTCATCTTGTTCTGGTTTTATCCTGCCCTGTTCTATCTTTTGGTATTTAGCCTTGGTTGTTTTCCAACTACTTGCCATATCATTTCTGTTGCCACGAGTGCATAAAATTTTCGCCTCTTGTTGGCGCCTGTTTTTTGGGTATATATGCAGTGTTTCGGTGGTTCTCAAATGAAGGTGAAGTTCAGCACCTGTGACGTCGTCTTTCATGACTTTGTCTTCTGTCCATGTTTCTAAGCGCTGTCAACAACAACGAATCAGCACCAACTAGCCCGACAACTTTTCCTGTTCAAGCACTGTTTTTCAGTATTTTTCGACCTCGAGAAGGTATAAGACACAACCTTGAGGCTCGGGATGCTTCGCAACCTAGCAGAGCTTGGCATATGCGGAAAAATGTCAATTTTTTGTCTCATCTTATTCTGGTTTCATCCTGCCCTGCTCTATCTTTTGGTATTTAGCCTTGGTTGTTTTACAACTACTTGCCATATCATTTCTGTTGCCAAGAGTGCATAAAATTTTCGCCTCTTGTTGTCGCCTGTGTTTTGGGTATATATGCAGTGTTTCGGTGGTTCTTAAATGAAGTTGAAGTTCAGCGCCTGTGACCTCGTCTTTCATGACTTTGTCTTCCCAGGTTTCTAAGCGCTGTCAACAACAACGAATCAGCACCAACTAGCCCGACAACGTTTCCTGTTCACTGTTTTACAGTATTTTTCGCCCTCGAGAAGGTATACGACACAACCTTGAGGCTAGGGACTCTTCGCGACATAGCAGAGCTTGGGATCTGTGGGAAAATGTCAATTTTTTGTCTCATCTTGTTCTGGCTTATCCTGCCCTGTTTTGTCTTTTGGTATTCAGCCTTGGTTGTTTTCCAACTACTTGCCATATCATTTCTGTGCCACGAGTGCATAAAATTTTCGCCTCTTGTTGGCGCCTGTGTTTTGGGTATATATTCAGTGTTTCGGTGGTTCTTAAATGAAGATGAAGTTCAGCGCCTGTGACGTCGTCTTTCATGACTTTCTCTTCCCAGGTTTCTAAGCGCTGTCAACAACAACGAATCAGCACCAACTAGCCCGACAACGTTTCCTGTTCAAACACTGTTTTACAGTATTTTTCGCCCTCGAGAAGGTATACGACACAACCTTGAGGCTCGGGACTCTTCGCGACATAGCAGAGCTTGGCATCAGTGGCTAAATGTCAATTTTTTTCTCATCTTGTTCTGGTTTTATCCTGCCCTGTTCTATCTTTTAGTATTTAGCCTTGGTTGTTTTACAAATACTTGCCATATCATTTCTGTTGCCACGAGTGCATAAAATTTTCGCCTCTTGTTGGCGCCTGTGTTTTGGGTATATATTCAGTGTTTCGGTGGGTCTTAAATGAAGATGGAGTTCAGTGCCTGTGACGTCGTCTTTCATGACTTTGTCTGCTGTCCATGTTTCTCAGTGCTGTCAACAACAACGAATCAGCACCAACTAGCCCGATAAATTTTCCTGTTCAAGCACTGTTTTGCAGTATTTTTTGCCCTCGAGAAGGTATACGACACAACCTTGAGGCTCGGGACTCTTCGCAACATAGCAGAGCTTGGGATCTGTGGCAAAATGTCAATATTTTGTCTCATCTTGTTCTGGTTTTATCCTGCCCTGTTCTATCTTTTGGTATTCAGCCTTGGTTGTTTTCCAACTACTTGCCATATCATTTCTGTTGCCACGAGTGCATAAAATTTTCGCCTCTTGTTGGCGCCTGTGTTTTGGGTATATATTCAGTGTTTCGGTGGTTCTTAAATGAAGATGAAGTTCGAAGCCTGTGACGTCGTCTTTCATGACTTTGTCTGCTGTCCATGTTTCTCAGCGCTGTCAACAACAACGAATCAGCACCAACTAGCCCGAAAAATTTTCCTGTTCAAGCACTGTTTTGTAGTATTTTTCGAACTCGAGAAGGTATACGACACAAACTTGAGGCTCGGGGTACTTCGCAAAATAGCAGAGCTTGGCATCTTTGGCAAAATGTCAATTTTTTGTCTCATCTTGTTCTGGTTTTATCCTGCCCTGTTCTATCTTTTAGTATTCAGCCTTGGTTGTTTTCCAACTACTTGCCATATCATTTATGTTGCCACGAGTGCATAAAATTTTCGCCTCTTGTTGGCACCTGTGTTTTGGGTATATATTCAGTGTTTCGGTGGTTCTTAAATGAAGATGAAGTTCAGCGCCTGTGACGTCGTCTTTCATGACTTTGTCTTCCCAGGTTTCTACGCGCTGTCCACAACAACGAATCAGCACCAACTAGCCCGACAACTTTTCCTGTTCAAGCACTGTTTTCCAGTATTTTTCGACCTCGAGAAGGAATATGACACAACCTTGAGGCTCATGATTCTTCGCGACATAGCAGAGCTTGGAATCTGTGGCAAAATGTCAATTTTTTCTCTCATCTTGGCCTGGTTTGATCCTGCCCTGTTCTATCTTTTGGTATTTAGCCTTGGTTGTTTTACAACTATTTGCCATATCATTTCTGTTGCCACGAGTGCATAAATTTTTCGCCTCTTGTTGTCGCCTGTGTTTTGGGTATATATGCAGTGTTTCGGTGGTTCTCAAATGAAGGTGAAGTTCAGCGCCTGTGACGTCGTCTTTCATGACTTTGTCTTCTGTCCATGTTTCTAAGCGCTGTCAACAACAATGAATCAGCACCAACTAGCCCGACAAATTTTCCGGTTCGAGCACTGTTTGCAGTATTTTTCGACCGCGAGAAGGTACACGACACAACCTTAAGGCTCGGGATCCTTCGCAACATAGCAGAGCTTGGGATCTGTGGCAAAATGTCAATTTTTTGTCTCATCTTGTTCTGGTTTTATCCTGCCCTGTCCTATCTTTTGGTATTCAGCCTTGGTTGTTTTCCAACTACTTGCCATATCATTTCTGTTGCCATGAGTGCATAAAATTTTCGCCTCTTGTTGGCGCCTGTGTTTTGGGTATATATTCAGTGTTTCGGTGGTTCTTAAATGAAGTTGAAGTTCAGCGCCTGTGACGTCGTCTTTCATGACTTTGTCTGCTGTCCATGTTTCTCAGCGTTGTCAACAACAACGAATCAGCACCAACTAGCCCGATAAATTTTCCTGTTCAAGCACTGTTTTGCAGTATTTTTTGCCCTCGAGAAGGTATACCACACAACCTTGAGGCTCGGGACTCTTCGCAACATAGCAGAGCTTGGGATCTGTGGCAAAATGTCAATTTTTTGTCTCATCTTGTTCTGGTTTTATCCTGCCCTGTTCTATCTTTTGGTATTCAGCCTTGGTTGTTTTCAAACTACTTGCCATATCGTTTCTGTTGCCACGAGTGCATAAAATTTTCGCCTCTTGTTGGCGCCTGTGCTTTGGGTATATATTCAGTGTTTCGGTGGTTCTTAAATGAAGATGAAGTTCGGGGCTTGTGACGTCGTCTTTCATGACTTTGTCTGCTGTCCATGTTTCTCAGCGCTGTCAACAACAACGAATCAGCACCAACTAGCCCGACAAATTTTCCTGTTCAAGCACTGTTTTGCAGTATTTTTCGAAATCGAGAAGGTATACGACACAACCTTGAGGCTCGGGGTACTTCGCGACATAGCAGAGCTTGGCATCTGTGGCTAAATGTCAATTTTCTGTCTCATCTTGTTCTGGTTTTATCCTGCCCTGTTCTATCTTTTGGTATTTAGCCTTGGTTGTTTTCCAACTACTTGCCATATCATTTCTGTTGCCACGAGTGCATAAAATTTTCTCCTCTTGTTGGCGCCTGTGTTTTGGGTATATATGCAGTGTTTCGGTGGTTCTGAAATGAAGTTGAAGTTCAGTGCCTGTAACGTCGTCTTTCATGACTTTGCCTTCTGTCCATGTTTCTAAGCGCTGTCAACAACAACGAATCAGCACCAACTAGCCCGACAACTTTTCCTGTTCAAGCACTGTTTTTCAGTATTTTTCGACCTCGAGAAGGTATAAGACACAACCTTGAGGCTCCGGGTTCTTCGCGACATAGCAGAACTTGGCATCTGTGGCAAAATGTCAATTTATTGTCTCATCTTGTTCTGGTTTTATCCTGCCCTGTTCTATCTTTTGGTATTTAGCCTTGGTTGTTTTCCAACTACTTGCCATATCATTTCTGTTGCCACGAGTGCATAAAATTTTCGCCGGTTGTTGGCGCCTGTGTTTTGGGTATATATGCAGTGTTTCGGTGGTTCTTAAATGAAGTTGAAGATCAGCGCCTGTGACGTCGTCTTTCATGACTTTGTCTTCCCAGGTTTCTAAGCGCTGTCAACAACAACGAATCAGCACCAACTAGCCCGACAACGTTTCCTGTTCAAGCACTGTTTTGCAGTATTTTTCGCCCTCGAGAAGGTATACGACACAACCTTGAGGCTAGGGACTCTTCGCGACATAGCAGAGCTTGGGATCTGTGGCAAAATGTCAATTTTTTGTCTCATCTTGTTCTGGTTTTATCCTGCACTTTTCTATCTTTTGGTATTCAGCCTTGGTTGTTTTCCAACTACTTGCCATATCATTTCTGTTGCCACGAGTGCATAAAATTTTCGCCGGTTGTTGGCGCCTGTGTTTTGGGTATATATGCAGTGTTTCGGTGGTTCTTAAATGAAGTTGAAGTTCAGCGCCTGTGACGTCGTCTTTCATGACTTTGTCTGCTGTCCATGTTTCTCAGCGCTGTCAACAACAACGAATCAGCACCAACTAGCCCGATAAATTTTCCTGTTCAAGCACTGTTTTGCAGTATTTTTTGCCCTCGAGAAGGTATACCACACAACCTTGAGGCTCGGGACTCTTCGCAACATAGCAGAGCTTGGGATCTGTGGCAAAATGTCAATTTTTTGTCTCATCTTGTTTTGGTTTTATCCTGCCCTGTTCTATCTTTTGGTATTCAGCCTTGGTTGTTTTCAAACTACTTGCCATATCATTTCTGTTGCCACGAGTGCATAAAATTTTCGCCTCTTGTTGGCGCCTGTGTTTTGGGTATATATTCAGTGTTTCGGTGGTTCTTAAATGAAGATGAAGTTCGGGGCTTGTGACGTCGTCTTTCATGACTTTGTCTGCTGTCCATGTTTCTCAGCGCTGTCAACAACAACGAATCAGCACCAACTAGCCCGACAAATTTTCCTGTTCAAGCACTGTTTTGCAGTATTTTTCGAACTCGAGAAGGTATACGACACAACCTTGAGGCTCGGGGTACTTCGCGACATAGCAGAGCTTGGCATCTGTGGCTAAATGTCAATTTTCTGTCTCATCTTGTTCTGGTTTTATCCTGCCCTGTTCTATCTTTTGGTATTTAGCCTTGGTTGTTTTCCAACTACTTGCCATATCATTTCTGTTGCCACGAGTGCATAAAATTTTCGCCTCTTGTTGGCGCCTGTTTTTTGGGTATATATGCAGTGTTTCGGTGGTTCTCAAATGAAGGTGAAGTTCAGCACCTGTGACGTCGTCTTTCATGACTTTGTCTTCTGTCCATGTTTCTAAGCGCTGTCAACAACAACGAATCAGCACCAACTAGCCCGACAACTTTTCCTGTTTAAGCACTGTTTTTCAGTATTTTTCGACCTCGAGAAGGTATAAGACACAACCTTGAGGCTCGGGATGCTTCGCAACATAGCAGAGCTTGGCATATGTGGCAAAATGTCAATTTTTTGTCCCATATTATTCTGGTTTCATCCTGCCCTGTTCTATCTCTTGGTATTTAGCCTTGGTTGTTTTACAACTACTTGCCATATCATTTCTGTTGCCACGAGTGCATAAAATTTTCGCCTCTTGTTGTCGCCTGTGTTTTGGGTATATATGCAGTGTTTCGGTGGTTCTTAAATGAAGTTGAAGTTCAGCGCCTGTGACGTCGTCTTTCATGACTTTGTCTTCCCAGGTTTCTAAGCGCTGTCAACAACAACGAATCAGCACCAACTAGTCCGACAACGTTTCCTGTTCAAACACTGTTTTACAGTATTTTTCGCCCTCGAGAAGGTATACGACACAACCTTGAGGCTCGGGACACTTCGCGACATAGCAGAGCTTGGGATCTGTGGCAAAATGTCAATTTTTTGTCTCATCTTGTTCTGGTTTTATCCTGCCCTGTTCTGTCTTTTGGTATTCAGCCTTGGTTGTTTTCCAACAACTTGCCATATCATTTCTGTTGCCACGAGTGCATAAAATTTTCGCCTCTTGTTGGCGCCTGTGTTTTGGGTATATATTCAGTGTTTCGGTGGTTCTTAAATGAAGATGAAGTTCAGCGCCTGTGACGTCGTCTTTCATGACTTTGTCTTCCCAGGTTTCTACGCGCTGTCCACAACAACGAATCAGCACCAACTAGCCCGACAACTTTTCCTGTTCAAGCACTGTTTTCCAGTATTTTTCGACCTCGAGAAGGAATATGACACAACCTTGAGGCTCATGATTCTTCGCGACATAGCAGAGCTTGGAATCTGTGGCAAAATGTCAATTTTTTCTCTCATCTTGTCCTGGTTTTATCCTGCCCTGTTCTATCTTTTGGTATTTAGCCTTGGTTGTTTTACAACTACTTGCCATATCATTTCTGTTGCCACGAGTGCATAAATTTTTCGCCTCTTGTTGTCGCCTGTGTTTTGGGTATATATGCAGTGTTTCGGTGGTTCTCAAATGAAGGTGAAGTTCAGCGCCTGTGACGTCGTCTTTCATGACTTTGTCTTCTGTCCATGTTTCTAAGCGCTGTCAACAACAATGAATAAGCACCAACTAGCCCGACAAATTTTCCGGTTCGAGCACTGTTTTGCAGTATTTTTCGACCTCGAGAAGGTATACGACACAACCTTAAGGCTCGGGATCCTTCGCAACATAGCAGAGCTTGGGATCTGTGGCACAATGTCAATTTTTTGTCTCATCTTGTTCTGGTATTATCCTGCCCTGTTCTATCTTTTGGTATTCAGCCTTGGTTGTTTTCCAACTACTTGCCATATCATTTCTGTTGCCATGAGTGCATAAAATTTTCGCCTCTTGTTGGCGCCTGTGTTTTGGGTATATATTCAGTGTTTCGGTGGTTCTTAAATGAAGATGAAGTTCGGCGCCAAGACGTCGTCTTTCATGACTTTGTCTGCTGTCCATGTTTCTCAGCGCTGTCAACAACAACGAATCAGCACCAACTAGCCCGACAAATTTTCCTGTTCAAGCACTGTTTTGCAGTATTTTTCGAACTCGAGATGGTATACGACACAACCTTGAGGCTCGGGGTACTTCGCGACATAGCAGAGCTTGGCATCTGTGGCAAAATGTCAATTTTTGGTCTCATCCGGTTCTGGTTTTATCCTGCCCTGTTCTATCTTTTGGTATTAAGCCTTGGTTGCTTTACAAGTACCTGCCATATCATTTCAGTTGCCACGAGTGCATAATATTTTCGCCTCTTGTTGGCGCCTGTGTTCTTGGTATATATGCAGTGTTTCGGTGGTTCTTAAATGAAGTTGAAGTTCAGCGCCTGTGACGTCGTCTTTCATGACTTTGTCTTCTGTCCATGTTTCTAAGCGCTGTCAACAACAACGAATCAGCACCAACTAGCCCGACAACGTTTCCTGTTCAAGAACTGTTTTGTAGTATTTTTCGACCTCGAGAAGGTATACGACACAACCTTGAGGTACGGGATTCATCGCTGCATACCAGAGCTTGGCATCTGTGGCAAAATGTCAATTGTTTGTCTCATCTTGTCCTGGTTTTATTTTCCCCTGTTCTATTCTTTGGTATTTAGCCTACAACTACTTGCGATATCATTTCTGTTGCCACGAGTGCATAATATTTTCGCCTCTTGTTGGCGCCTGTGTTCTGGGTATATATGCAGTGTTTCGGTGGTTCTTAAATGAAGTTGAAGTTCAGCGCCTGTGACGTCGTCTTTTATGACTTTGTCTTCTGTCCATGTTTCTAAGCGCTGTCAACAACAACAAATCAGCACCAACTAGCCCGAAAACGTTTCCTGTTCAAGAACTGTTTTGTAGTATTTTTCGACCTCGAGAAGGTATACGACACAACCTTGAGGCTCGGGATTCATCGCTGCATACCAGAGCTTGGCATCTGTGGCCAAATGTCAATTGTTTGTCTCATCTTGTCCTGGTTTTATCCTCCCCTGTTCTATCTTTGGTATTTAGCCTTGGTTGTTTTACAACTACTTGCCATATCATTTCTGTTGCCAAGAGTGCATAAAATTTTCGCCGCTTGTTGGCGCCATGTTTTCGCTATATATGCAGTGTTTCGGTGGTTCTTAAATGAAGTTGAAGTTCAGCGCCTGTGACGTCGTCTTTCATGACTTTGTCTTCCCAGGTTTCTAAGCGCTGTCAACAACAACGAATCAGCACCAACTAGCCCGACAACTTTTCCTGTTCAAGCACTGTTTTTCAGTATTTTTCGAACTCGAGAAGGTATAAGACACAACCTTGAGGCTCCGGGTTCTTCGCGACATAGCAGAACTTGGCATCTGTGGCAAAATGTCAATTTATTGTCTCATCTTGTTCTAGTTTTATCCTGCCCTGTTCTATCTTTTGGTATTTAGCCTTGGTTGTTTTCCAACTACTTGCCATATCATTTCTGTTGCCACGAGTGCATAAAATTTTCGCCGGTTGTTGGCGCCTGTGTTTTGGGTATATATGCAGTGTTTCGGTTGTTCTTAAATGAAGTTGAAGATCAGCGCCTGTGACGTCGTCTTTTATGACTTTGTCTTCCCAGGTTTCTAAGCGCTGTCAACAACGAATCAGCACCAACTAGCCCGACAACGTTTGCTGTTCAAGCACTGTTTTGCAGTATTTTTCGCCCTCGAGAAGGTATACGACACAACCTTGAGGCTAGGGACTCTTCGCGACATAGCAGAGCTTGGGATCTGTGGCAAAATGTCAATTTTTTATCTCATCTTGTTCTGGTTTTATCCTGCCCTGTTCTATCTTTTGGTATTCAGCCTTGGTTGTTTTCCAACTACTTGCCATATCATTTCTGTTGCTACGAGTGCATAAAATTTTCGCCGGTTGTTGGCGCCTGTGTTTTGGGTATATATGCAGTGTTTCGGTGGTTCTTAAATGAAGTTGAAGTTCAGCGCCTGTGACGTCGTCTTTCATGACTTTGTCTTCTGTCCATGTTTCTAAGCGCTGTCAACAACAACGAATCAGCACCAACAAGCCCGACAACGTTTCCTGCTCAAGAACTGTTTTGTAGTATTTTTCGACCTCGAGAAGGTATACGACACAACCTTGAGGTTCGGGATTCATCGCTGCATACCAGAGCTTGGCATCTGTGGCAAAATGTCAATTGTTTGTCTCATCTTGTCCTGGTTTTATCCTCCCCTGTTCTATCTTTTGGTATTTAGCCTACAACTACTTGCCATATCATTTCTGTTGCCACGAGTGCATAATATTTTCGCCTCTTGTTGGCGCCTGTGTTCTGGGTATATATGCAGTGTTTCGGTGGTTCTTAAATGAAGTTGAAGTTCAGCGCCTGTGACGTCGTCTTTTATGACTTTGTCTTCTGTCCATGTTTCTAAGCGCTGTCAACAACAACAAATCAGCACCAACTAGCCCGAAAACGTTTCCTGTTCAAGAACTGTTTTGTAGTATTTTTCGACCTCGAGAAGGTATACGACACAACCTTGAGGCTCGGGATTCATCGCTGCATACCAGAGCTTGGCATCTGTGGCCAAATGTCAATTGTTTGTCTCATCTTGTCCTGGTTTTATCCTCCCCAGTTCTATCTATGGTATTTAACCTTGGTTGTTTTACAACGACTTGCCATATCATTTCTGTTGCCAAGAGTGCATAAAATTTTCGCCGCTTGTTGGCGCCATGTTTTCGCTATATATGCAGTGTTTCGGTCTTTCTTAAATGAAGTTGAAGTTCAGCGCCTGTGACGTCGTCTTTCATGACTTTGCCTTCTGTCCATGTTTCTAAGCGCTGTCAACAACAACGAATCAGCACCAACTAGCCCGACAAATTTTCCTGTTCAAGCACTGTTTTTCAGTATTTTTTGAACTCGAGAAGGTATAAGACACAACCTTGAGGCTCGGGATGCTTCGCAACATAGCAGAGCTTGGCATCTGCGGCAAAATGTCAATTTTTTGTCTCATCTTATTCTGGTTTTATCCTGCCCTGTTCTATCTTTTGGTATTTAGCCTTGGTTATTTTACAACTACTTGCCATATCAATTCTGTTGCCACGAGTGCATAAAATTTTCGCCTCTTGTTGGCGCCTGTGTTTTGGGTATATATGCAGTGTTTCGGTGGTTCTGAAATGAAGTTGAAGTTCAGTGCCTGTAACGTCGTCTTTCATGACTTTGCCATCTGTCCATGTTTCTAAGCGCTGTCAACAACAACGAATCAGCACCAACTAGCCCGACAACTTTTCCTGTTCAAGCACTGTTTTTCAGTATTTTTCGACCTCGAGAAGGTATAATACACAACCTTGAGGCTCCGGGTTCTTCGCGACATAGCAGAACTTGGCATCTGTGGCAAAATGTCAATTTATTGTCTCATCTTGTTCTGGTTTTATCCTGCCCTGTTCTATCTTTTGGTATTCAACCTTGGTTGTTTTCAAACTACTTGCCATATCATTTCTGTTGCCACGAGTGCATAAAATTTTCGCCTCTTGTTGGCGCCTGTGTTTTGGGTATATATTCAGTGTTTCGGTGGTTTTTAAATGAAGATGAAGTTCGGGGCTTGTGACGTCGTCTTTCATGACTTTGTCTGCTGTCCATGTTTCTCAGCGCTGTCAACAACAACGAATCAGCACCAACTAGCCCGACAAATGTTCCTGTTCAAGCACTGTTTTGCAGTATTTTTCGAACTCGAGAAGGTATACGACACAACCTTGAGGCTCGGGGTACTTCGCGACATAGCAGAGCTTGGCATCTGTGGCTAAATGTCAATTTTCTGTCTCATCTTGTTCTGGTTTTATCCTGCCCTGTTCTATCTTTTGGTATTTAGCCTTGGTTGTTTTCCAACTACTTGCCATATCATTTCTGTTGCCACGAGTGCATAAAATTTTCGCCTCTTGTTGGCGCCTGTTTTTTGGGTATATATGCAGTGTTTCGGTGGTTCTCAAATGAAGGTGAAGTTCAGCACCTGTGACGTCGTCTTTCATGACTTTGTCTTCTGTCCATGTTTCTAAGCGCTGTCAACAACAACGAATCAGCACCAACTAGCCCGACAACTTTTCCTGTTCAAGCACTGTTTTTCAGTATTTTTCGACCTCGAGAAGGTATAAGACACAACCTTGAGGCTCTGGATGCTTCGCAACCTAGCAGAGCTTGGCATATGCGGCAAAATGTCAATTTTTTGTCTCATCTTGTTCTGGCTTATCCTGCCCTGTTTTGTCTTTTGGTATTCAGCCTTGGTTGTTTTCCAACTACTTGCCATATCATTTCTGTGCCACGAGTGCATAAAATTTTCGCCTCTTGTTGGCGCCTGTGTTTTGGGTATATATTCAGTGTTTCGGTGGTTCTTAAATGAAGATGAAGTTCAGCGCCTGTGACGTCGTCTTTCATGACTTTCTCTTCCCAGGTTTCTAAGCGCTGTCTACAACAACGAATCAGCACCAACTAGCCCGACAACGTTTCCTGTTCAAACACTGTTTTACAGTATTTTTCGCCCTCGAGAAGGTATACGACACAACCTTGAGGCTCGGGACTCTTCGCGACATAGCAGAGCTTGGCATCAGTGGCTAAATGTCAATTTTTTTCTCATCTTGTTCTGGTTTTATCCTGCCCTGTTCTATATTTTAGTATTTAGCCTTGGTTGTTTTACAAATACTTGCCATATCATTTCTGTTGCCACGAGTGCATAAAATGTTCGCCTCTTGTTGGCGCCTGTGTTTTGGGTATATATTCAGTGTTTCGGTGGGTCTTAAATGAAGATGGAGTTCAGTGCCTGTGACGTCGTCTTTCATGACTTTGTCTGCTGTCCATGTTTCTCAGTGCTGTCAACAACAACGAATCAGCACCAACTAGCCCGATAAATTTTCCTGTTCAAGCACTGTTTTGCAGTATTTTTTGCCCTCGAGAAGGTATACGACACAACCTTGAGGCTCGGGACTCTTCGCAACATAGCAGAGCTTGGGATCTGTGGCAAAATGTCAATATTTTGTCTCATCTTGTTCTGGTTTTATCCTGCCCTGTTCTATCTTTTGGTATTCAGCCTTGGTTGTTTTCCAACTACTTGCCATATCATTTCTGTTGCCACGAGTGCATAAAATTTTCGCCTCTTGTTGGCGCCTGTGTTTTGGGTATATATTCAGTGTTTCGGTGGTTCTTAAATGAAGATGAAGTTCGAAGCCTGTGACGTCGTCTTTCATGACTTTGTCTGCTGTCCATGTTTCTCAGCGCTGTCAACAACAACGAATCAGCACCAACTAGCCCGAAAAATTTTCCTGTTCAAGCACTGTTTTGTAGTATTTTTCGAACTCGAGAAGGTATACGACACAAACTTGAGGCTCGGGGTACTTCGCAACATAGCAGAGCTTGGCATCTTTGGCAAAATGTCAATTTTTTGTCTCATCTTGTTCTGGTTTTATCCTGCCCTGTTCTATCTTTTAGTATTCAGCCTTGGTTGTTTTCCAACTACTTGCCATATCATTTATGTTGCCACGAGTGCATAAAATTTTCGCCTCTTGTTGGCACCTGTGTTTTGGGTATATATTCAGTGTTTCGGTGGTTCTTAAATGAAGATGAAGTTCAGCGCCTGTGACGTCGTCTTTCATGACTTTGTCTGCTGTCCATGTTTCTCAGCGTTGTCAACAACAACGAATCAGCACCAACTAGCCCGAAAAATTTTCCTGTTCAAGCACTGTTTTGTAGTATTTTTCGAACTCGAGAAGGTATACGACACAAACTTGAGGCTCGGGGTACTTCGCAACATAGCAGAGCTTGGCATCTTTGGCAAAATGTCAATTGTTTGTCTCATCTTGTCCTGGTTTTATCCTCCCCTGTTCTATCTTTGGTATTTAGCCTTGGTTGTTTTACAACTACTTGCCATATCATTTCTGTTGCCAAGAGTGCATAAAATTTTCGCCGCTTGTTGGCGCCATGTTTTCGCTATATATGCAGTGTTTCGGTGGTTCTTAAATGAAGTTGAAGTTCAGCGCCTGTGACGTGGTCTTTCATGACTTTGTCTTCCCAGGTTTCTACGCGCTGTCCACAACAACGAATCAGCACCAACTAGCCCGACAACTTTTCCTGTTCAAGCACTGTTTTCCAGTATTTTTCGACCTCGAGAAGGAATATGACACAACCTTGAGGCTCATGATTCTTCGCGACATAGCAGAGCTTGGAATCTGTGGCAAAATGTCAATTTTTTCTCTCATCTTGTCCTGGTTTTATCCTGCCCTGTTCTATCTTTTGGTATTTAGCCTTGGTTGTTTTACAACTATTTGCCATATCATTTCTGTTGCCACGAGTGCATAAATTTTTCGCCTCTTGTTGTCGCCTGTGTTTTGGGTATATATGCAGTGTTTCGGTGGTTCTCAAATGAAGGTGAAGTTCAGCGCCTGTGACGTCGTCTTTCATGACTTTGTCTTCTGTCCATGTTTCTAAGCGCTGTCAACAACAATGAATCAGCACCAACTAGCCCGACAAATTTTCCGGTTCGAGCACTGTTTGCAGTATTTTTCGACCGCGAGAAGGTACACGACACAACCTTAAGGCTCGGGATCCTTCGCAACATAGCAGAGCTTGGGATCTGTGGCAAAATGTCAATTTTTTGTCTCATCTTGTTCTGGTTTTATCCTGCCCTGTCCTATCTTTTGGTATTCAGCCTTGGTTGTTTTCCAACTACTTGCCATATCATTTCTGTTGCCATGAGTGCATAAAATTTTCGCCTCTTGTTGGCGCCTGTGTTTTGGGTATATATTCAGTGTTTCGGTGGTTCTTAAATGAAGTTGAAGTTCAGCGCCTGTGACGTCGTCTTTCATGACTTTGTCTGCTGTCCATGTTTCTCAGCGTTGTCAACAACAACGAATCAGCACCAACTAGCCCGATAAATTTTCCTGTTCAAGCACTGTTTTGCAGTATTTTTTGCCCTCGAGAAGGTATACCACACAACCTTGAGGCTCGGGACTCTTCGCAACATAGCAGAGCTTGGGATCTGTGGCAAAATGTCAATTTTTTGTCTCATCTTGTTCTGGTTTTATCCTGCCCTGTTCTATCTTTTGGTATTCAGCCTTGGTTGTTTTCAAACTACTTGCCATATCATTTCTGTTGCCACGAGTGCATAAAATTTTCGCCTCTTGTTGGCGCCTGTGCTTTGGGTATATATTCAGTGTTTCGGTGGTTCTTAAATGAAGATGAAGTTCGGGGCTTGTGACGTCGTCTTTCATGACTTTGTCTGCTGTCCATGTTTCTCAGCGCTGTCAACAACAACGAATCAGCACCAACTAGCCCGACAAATTTTCCTGTTCAAGCACTGTTTTGCAGTATTTTTCGAACTCGAGAAGGTATACGACACAACCTTGAGGCTCGGGGTACTTCGCGACATAGCAGAGCTTGGCATCTGTGGCTAAATGTCAATTTTCTGTCTCATCTTGTTCTGGTTTTATCCTGCCCTGTTCTATCTTTTGGTATTTAGCCTTGGTTGTTTTCCAACTACTTGCCATATCATTTCTGTTCCCACGAGTGCATAAAATTTTCTCCTCTTGTTGGCGCCTGTGTTTTGGGTATATATGCAGTGTTTCGGTGGTTCTGAAATGAAGTTGAAGTTCAGTGCCTGTAACGTCGTCTTTCATGACTTTGCCTTCTGTCCATGTTTCTAAGCGCTGTCAACAACAACGAATCAGCACCAACTAGCCCGACAACTTTTCCTGTTCAAGCACTGTTTTTCAGTATTTTTCGACCTCGAGAAGGTATAAGACACAACCTTGAGGCTCCGGGTTCTTCGCGACATAGCAGAACTTGGCATCTGTGGCAAAATGTCAATTTATTGTCTCATCTTGTTCTGGTTTTATCCTGCCCTGTTCTATCTTTTGGTATTTAGCCTTGGTTGTTTTCCAACTACTTGCCATATCATTTCTGTTGCCACGAGTGCATAAAATTTTCGCCGGTTGTTGGCGCCTGTGTTTTGGGTATATATGCAGTGTTTCGGTGGTTCTTAAATGAAGTTGAAGATCAGCGCCTGTGACGTCGTCTTTCATGACTTTGTCTTCCCAGGTTTCTAAGCGCTGTCAACAACAACGAATCAGCACCAACTAGCCCGACAACGTTTCCTGTTCAAGCACTGTTTTGCAGTATTTTTCGCCCTCGAGAAGGTATACGACACAACCTTGAGGCTAGGGACTCTTCGCGACATAGCAGAGCTTGGGATCTGTGGCAAAATGTCAATTTTTTGTCTCATCTTGTTCTGGTTTTATCCTGCACTTTTCTATCTTTTGGTATTCAGCCTTGGTTGTTTTCCAACTACTTGCCATATCATTTCTGTTGCCACGAGTGCATAAAATTTTCGCCGGTTGTTGGCGCCTGTGTTTTGGGTATATATGCAGTGTTTCGGTGGTTCTTAAATGAAGTTGAAGTTCAGCGCCTGTGACGTCGTCTTTCATGACTTTGTCTGCTGTCCATGTTTCTCAGCGCTGTCAACAACAACGAATCAGCACCAACTAGCCCGATAAATTTTCCTGTTCAAGCACTGTTTTGCAGTATTTTTTGCCCTCGAGAAGGTATACCACACAACCTTGAGGCTCGGGACTCTTCGCAACATAGCAGAGCTTGGGATCTGTGGCAAAATGTCAATTTTTTGTCTCATCTTGTTTTGGTTTTATCCTGCCCTGTTCTATCTTTTGGTATTCAGCCTTGGTTGTTTTCAAACTACTTGCCATATCATTTCTGTTGCCACGAGTGCATAAAATTTTCTCCTCTTGTTGGCGCCTGTGTTTTGGGTATATATTCAGTGTTTCGGTGGTTCTTAAATGAAGATGAAGTTCGGGGCTTGTGACGTCGTCTTTCATGACTTTGTCTGCTGTCCATGTTTCTCAGCGCTGTCAACAACAACGAATCAGCACCAACTAGCCCGACAAATTTTCCTGTTCAAGCACTGTTTTGCAGTATTTTTCGAACTCGAGAAGGTATACGACACAACCTTGAGGCTCGGGGTACTTCGCGACATAGCAGAGCTTGGCATCTGTGGCTAAATGTCAATTTTCTGTCTCATCTTGTTCTGGTTTTATCCTGCCCTGTTCTATCTTTTGGTATTTAGCCTTGGTTGTTTTCCAACTACTTGCCATATCATTTCTGTTGCCACGAGTGCATAAAATTTTCGCCTCTTGTTGGCGCCTGTTTTTTGGGTATATATGCAGTGTTTCGGTGGTTCTCAAATGAAGGTGAAGTTCAGCACCTGTGACGTCGTCTTTCATGACTTTGTCTTCTGTCCATGTTTCTAAGCGCTGTCAACAACAACGAATCAGCACCAACTAGCCCGACAACTTTTCCTGTTTAAGCACTGTTTTTCAGTATTTTTCGACCTCGAGAAGGTATAAGACACAACCTTGAGGCTCGGGATGCTTCGCAACATAGCAGAGCTTGGCATATGTGGCAAAATGTCAATTTTTTGTCCCATCTTATTCTGGTTTCATCCTGCCCTGTTCTATCTCTTGGTATTTAGCCTTGGTTGTTTTACAACTACTTGCCATATCATTTCTGTTGCCACGAGTGCATAAAATTTTCGCCTCTTGTTGTCGCCTGTGTTTTGGGTATATATGCAGTGTTTCGGTGGTTCTTAAATGAAGTTGAAGTTCAGCGCCTGTGACGTCGTCTTTCATGACTTTGTCTTCCCAGGTTTCTAAGCGCTGTCAACAACAACGAATCAGCACCAACTAGTCCGACAACGTTTCCTGTTCAAACACTGTTTTACAGTATTTTTCGCCCTCGAGAAGGTATACGACACAACCTTGAGGCTCGGGACTCTTCGCGACATAGCAGAGCTTGGGATCTGTGGCAAAATGTCAATTTTTTGTCTCATCTTGTTCTGGTTTTATCCTGCCCTGTTCTGTCTTTTGGTATTCAGCCTTGGTTGTGTTCCAACAACTTGCCATATCATTTCTGTTGCCACGAGTGCATAAAATTTTCGCCTCTTGTTGGCGCCTGTGTTTTGGGTATATATTCAGTGTTTCGGTGGTTCTTAAATGAAGATGAAGTTCAGCGCCTGTGACGTCGTCTTTTATGACTTTGTCTTCCCAGGTTTCTACGCGCTGTCCACAACAACGAATCAGCACCAACTAGCCCGACAACTTTTCCTGTTCAAGCACTGTTTTCCAGTATTTTTCGACCTCGAGAAGGAATATGACACAACCTTGAGGCTCATGATTCTTCGCGACATAGCAGAGCTTGCAATCTGTGGCAAAATGTCAATTTTTTCTCTCATCTTGTCCTGGTTTTATCCTGCCCTGTTCTATCTTTTGGTATTTAGCCTTGGTTGTTTTACAACTACTTGCCATATCATTTCTGTTGCCACGAGTGCATAAATTTTTCGCCTCTTGTTGTCGCCTGTGTTTTGGGTATATATGCAGTGTTTCGGTGGTTCTCAAATGAAGGTGAAGTTCAGCGCCTGTGACGTCGTCTTTCATGACTTTGTCTTCTGTCCATGTTTCTAAGCGCTGTCAACAACAATGAATCAGCACCAACTAGCCCGACAAATTTTCCGGTTCGAGCACTGTTTTGCAGTATTTTTCGACCTCGAGAAGGTATACGACACAACCTTAAGGCTCGGGATCCTTCGCAACATAGCAGAGCTTGGGATCTGTGGCACAATGCCAATTTTTTGTCTCATCTTGTTCTGGTATTATCCTGCCCTGTTCTATCTTTTGGTATTCAGCCTTGGTTGTTTTCCAACTACTTGCCATATCATTTCTGTTGCCATGAGTGCATAAAATTTTCGCCTCTTGTTGGCGCCTGTGTTTTGGGTATATATTCAGTGTTTCGGTGGTTCTTAAATGAAGATGAAGTTCGGCGCCAAGACGTCGTCTTTCATGACTTTGTCTGCTGTCCATGTTTCTCAGCGCTGTCAACAACAACGAATCAGCACCAACTAGCCCGACAAATTTTCCTGTTCAAGCACTGTTTTGCAGTATTTTTCGAACTCGAGATGATATACGACACAACCTTGAGGCTCGGGGTATTTCGCGACATAGCAGAGCTTGGCATCTGAGGCAAAATGTCAATTTTTGGTCTCATCCGGTTCTGGTTTTATCCTGCCCTGTTCTATCTTTTGGTATTAAGCCTTGGTTGCTTTACAAGTACCTGCCATATCATTTCAGTTGCCACGAGTGCATAATATTTTCGCCTCTTGTTGGCGCCTGTGTTCTGGGTATATATGCAGTGTTTCGGTGGTTCTTAAATGAAGTTGAAGTTCAGCGCCTGTGACGTCGTCTTTCATGACTTTGTCTTCTGTCCATGTTTCTAAGCGCTGTCAACAACAACGAATCAGCACCAACTAGCCCGACAACGTTTCCTGTTCAAGAACTGTTTTGTAGTATTTTTCGACCTCGAGAAGGTATACGACACAACCTTGAGGTACGGGATTCATCGCTGCATACCAGAGCTTGGCATCTGTGGCAAAATGTCAATTGTTTGTCTCATCTTGTCCTGGTTTTATCCTCCCCTGTTCTATCTTTTGGTATTTAGCCTACAACTACTTGCGATATCATTTCTGTTGCCACGAGTGCATAATATTTTCGCCTCTTGTTGGCGCCTGTGTTCTGGGTATATATGCAGTGTTTCGGTGGTTCTTAAATGAAGTTGAAGTTCAGCGCCTGTGACGTCGTCTTTTATGACTTTGTCTTCTGTCCATGTTTCTAAGCGCTGTCAACAACAACAAATCAGCACCAACTAGCCCGAAAACGTTTCCTGTTCAAGAACTGTTTTGTAGTATTTTTCGACCTCGAGAAGGTATACGACACAACCTTGAGGCTCGGGATTCATCGCTGCATAGCAGAGCTTGGCATCTGTGGCCAAATGTCAATTGTTTGTCTCATCTTGTCCTGGTTTTATCCTCCCCTGTTCTATCTTTGGTATTTAGCCTTGGTTGTTTTACAACTACTTGCCATATCATTTCTGTTGCCAAGAGTGCATAAAATTTTCGCCGCTTGTTGGCGCCATGTTTTCGCTATATATGCAGTGTTTCGGTGGTTCTTAAATGAAGTTGAAGTTCAGCGCCTGTGACGTCGTCTTTCATGACTTTGTCTTCCCAGGTTTCTAAGCGCTGTCAACAACAACGAATCAGCACCAACTAGCCCGACAACTTTTCCTGTTCAAGCACTGTTTTTCAGTATTTTTCGAACTCGAGAAGGTATAAGACACAACCTTGAGGCTCCGGGTTCTTCGCGACATAGCAGAGCTTGGGATCTGTGGCAAAATGTCAATTTTTTGTCTCATCTTGTTCTGGTTTTATCCTGCCCTGTTCTATCTTTTGGTATTCAGCCTTGGTTGTTTTCCAACTACTTGCCATATCATTTCTGTTGCTACGAGTGCATAAAATTTTCGCCGGTTGTTGGCGCCTGTGTTTTGGGTATATATGCAGTGTTTCGGTGGTTCTTAAATGAAGTTGAAGTTCAGCGCCTGTGACGTCGTCTTTCATGACTTTGTCTGCTGTCCATGTTTCTCAGCGCTGTCAACAACAACGAATCAGCACCAACTAGCCCGATAAATTTTCCTGTTCAAGCACTGTTTTGCAGTATTTTTTGGCCTCGAGAAGGTATACCACACAACCTTGAGGCTCGGGACTCTTCGCAACATAGCAGAGCTTGGGATCTGTGGCAAAATGTCAATTTTTTGTCTCATCTTGTTCTGGTTTTATCCTGCCCTGTTCTATCTTTTGGTATTCAGCCTTGGTTGTTTTCAAACTACTTGCCATATCATTTCTGTTGCCACGAGTGCATAAAATTTTCGCCTCTTGTTGGCGCCTGTGTTTTGGGTATATATTCAGTGTTTCGGTGGTTCTTAAATGAAGATGAAGTTCGGGGCTTGTGAGGTCGTCTTTCATGACTTTGTCTGCTGTCCATGTTTCTCAGCGCTGTCAAACACAACGAATCAGCACCAACTAGCCCGACAAATTTTCCTGTTCAAGCACTGTTTTGCAGTATTTTTCGAACTCGAGAAGGTATACGACACAACCTTGAGGCTCGGGGTACTTCGCGACATATCAGAGCTTGGCATCTGTGGCTAAATGTCAATTTTCTGTCTCATCTTGTTCTGGTTTTATCCTGCCCTGTTCTATCTTTTGGTATTTAGCCTTGGTTGTTTTCCAACTACTTGCCATATCATTTCTGTTGCCACGAGTGCATAAAATTTTCGCCTCTTGTTGGCGCCTGTCTTTTGGCTATATATGCAGTGTTTCGGTGGTTCTCAAATGAAGGTGAAGTTCAGCACCTGTGACGTCGTCTTTCATGACTTTGTCTTCTGTCCATGTTTCTAAGCGCTGTCAACAACAACGAATCAGCACCAACTAGCCCGACAACGTTTCCTGTTCAAGCACTGTTTTTCAGTATTTTTCGACCTCGAGAAGGTATAAGACACAACCTTGAGGCTCGGGATGCTTCGCAACATAGCAGAGCTTGGCATATGTGGCAAAATGTCAATTTTTTGTCTCATCTTATTCTGGTTTCATCCTGCCCTGTTCTATCTCTTGGTATTTAGCCTTGGTTGTTTTACAACTACTTGCCATATCATTTCTGTTGCCACGAGTGCATAAAATTTTCGCCTCTTGTTGTCGCCTGTGTTATGGGTATATATGCAGTGTTTCGGTGGTTCTTAAATGAAGTTGAAGCAGTGCTGTGGCATGTTGCAAGTTGCGCGTCCGCGCCATAAGTGTCGCCACGGTCGGAACGATTGCAGCGATCCTGGTATCTGGCAGCAAACGCGGCTGGAGTCAATGACACAACGCGTCTGCGCCGCCAGTGCCGCCGCGGGCAACGCTGCAGCGCAGTGGCAGCAGACGACAGCGACCGGCGCAAGCATAGCGAGCAAAGTTTTGAGCAATTTATGTTTTTACCGCCAACTCCCAGGCACCGCCACCGTCGCATTTCAAAATCGTCCCCATTGGCTCTACGGGAATGTCACACCCTTGGTTGAAGTTCAGCGCCTGTGACGTCGTCTTTCATGACTTTGTCTTCCCAGGTTTCTAAGCGCTGTCAACAACAACGAATCAGCACCAACTAGTCCGACAACGTTTCCTGTTCAAACACTGTTTTACAGTATTTTTCGCCCTCGAGAAGGTATACGACACAACCTTGAGGCTCGGGACTCTTCGCTCCATACCAGAGCTTGGCATCTGTGGCAAAATGTCAATTGTTTGTCTCATCTTGTCCTGGTTTTATCCTCCCCTGTTCTATCTTTGGTATTTAGCCTTGGTTGTTTTACAACTACTTCCCATATCATTTCTGTTGCCAAGAGTGCATAAAATTTTCTCCTCTTGTTGGCGCCATGTTTTCGCTATATATACAGTGTTTCGGTGGTTCTTAAATGAAGTTGAAGTTCAGCGCCTGTGACGTCGTCTTTCCTGACTTTGTCTTCTGTCCATGCTTCTAAGCGCTGTCAACAACAACGAATCAGCACCAACTAGCCCGACTTTTCCTGTTCAAGCACTGTTTTGCAGTATTTTTCGAACTCGAGAAGGTATACGACACAACCTTGAGGCTCGGGGTACTTCGCAACATAGCAGAGCTTGGCATCTTTGGCAAAATGTCAATTTTTTGTCTCATCTTGTTCTGGTTTTATCCTGCCCTGTTCTATCTTTTGGTATTCAGCCTTGGTTGTTTTTCAACTACTTGCCATATCATTTATGTTGCCACGAGTGCATAAAATTTTCGCCTCTTGTTGTCGCCTGTGTTTTGGGTATATATGCAGTGTTTCGGTGGTTCTTAAATGAAGATGAAGTTCAGCGCCTGTGACGTCATCTTTCGTGACTTTCTCTTCCCAGGTTTCTAAGCGCTGTCAACAACAACGAATCAGCATCAACTAGCCCGACAACGTTTCCTGTTCAAACACTGTTTTACAGTATTTTTCGCCCTCGAGAAGGTATACGACACAACCTTGAGGCTCGGGACTCTTCGCGACATAGCAGAGCTTGGCATCAGTGGCTAAATGTCAATTTTTTTCTCATCTTGTTCTGGTTTTATCCTGCCCTGTTCTATCTTTTGGTATTTAGCCTTGGTTGTTTTACAAATACTTGCCATATCATTTCTGTTGCCACGAGTGCATAAAATTTTCGCCTCTTGTTGGCGCCTGTGTTTTGGGTATATATTCAGTGTTTCGGTGGTTATTAAATGAAGATGAAGTTCAGCGCCTGTGACGTCGTCTTTCAAGACTTTGTCTGCTGTCCATGTTTCTCAGCGCTGTCAACAACAACGAATCAGCACCAACTAGCCCGATAAATTTTCCTGTTCAAGCACTGTTTTGCAGTATTTTTTGCCCTCGAGAAGGTATACCACACAACCTTGAGGCTCGGGACTCTTCGCAACATAGCAGAGCTTGGGATCTGTGGCAAAATGTCAATTTTTTGTCTCATCTTGTTCTGGTTTTATCCTGCCCTGTTCTATCTATTGGTATTCAGCCTTGGTTGTTTTCAAACTACTTGCCATATCATTTCTGTTGCCACGTGTGCATAAAATTTTCGCCTCTTGTTGGCGCCTGTGTTTTGGGTATATATTCAGTGTTTCGGTGGTTCTTAAATGAAGATGAAGTTCGGGGCTTGTGACGTCGTCTTTCATGACTTTGTCTGCTGTCCATGTTTCTCAGCGCTGTCAACAACAACGAATCAGCACCAACTAGCCCGTCAAATTTTCCTGTTCAAGCACTGTTTTGCAGTATTTTTCGAACTCGAGAAGGTATACGACACAACCTTGAGGCTCGGGGTACTTCGCGACATAGCAGAGCTTGGCATCTGTGGCAAAATGTCAATTTTTGGTCCCATCCGGTTCTGGTTTTATCCTGCCCTGTTCTATCTTTTGGTATTAAGCCTTGGTTGCTTTACAAGTACCTGCCATATCATTTCAGTTGCCACGAGTGCATAATATTTTCGCCTCTTGTTGGCGCCTGTGTTCTGGGTATATATGCAGTGTTTCGGTGGTTCTTAAATGAAGTTGAAGTTCAGCGCCTGTGACGTCGTCTTTCATGACTTTGTCTTCTGTCCATGTTTCTAAGCGCTGTCAACAACAACGAATCAGCACCAACTAGCCCGACAACGTTTCCTGTTCAAGAACTGTTTTGTAGTATTTTTCGAACTCGAGAAGGTATACGACACAACCTTGAGGCTCGGGGTACTTCGCGACATAGCAGAGCTTGGCATCTGTGGCTAAATGTCAATTTTCTGTCTCATCTTGTTCTGGTTTTATCCTGCCCTGTTCTATCTTTTGGTATTTAGCCTTGGTTGTTTTCCAACTACTTGCCATATCATTTCTGTTGCCACGAGTGCATAAAATTTTCGCCTCTTGTTGTCGCCTGTGTTTTGGGTATATATGCAATGTTTCGGTGGTTCTTAAATGAAGTTGAAGTTCAGCGCCTGTGACGTCGTCTTTCACGACTTTGTCTTCCCAGGTTTCTAAGCGCTGTCAACAACAACGAATCAGCACCAACTAGTCCGACAACGTTTCCTGTTCAAACACTGTTTTACAGTATTTTTCGCCCTCGAGAAGGTATACGACACAACCTTGAGGCTCGGGACTCTTCGCGACATAGCAGAGCTTGGGATCTGTGGCAAAATGTCAATTTTTTGTCTCATCTTGTTCTGGTTTTATCCTGCCCTGTTCTGTCTTTTGGTATTCAGCCTTGGTTGTTTTCCAACAACTTGCCATATCATTTCTGTTGCCACGAGTGCATAAATTTTTCGCCTCTTGTCGCCTGTGTTTTGGGTATATATGCAGTGTTTCGGTGGTTCTCAAATGAAGGTGAAGTTCAGCGCCTGTGACGTCGTCTTTCATGACTTTGTCTTCTGTCCATGTTTCTAAGCGCTGTCAACAACAATGAATCAGCACCAACTAGCCCGACAAATTTTCCGGTTCGAGCACTGTTTTGCAGTATTTTTCGACCTCGAGAAGGTATACGACACAACCTTAAGGCTCGGGATCCTTCGCAACATAGCAGAGCTTGGGATCTGTGGCAAAATGTCAATTTTTTGTCTCATCTTGTTCTGGTTTTATCCTGCCCTGTTCTATCTTTTGGTATTCAGCCTTGGTTGTTTTCCAACTACTTGCCATATCATTTCTGTTGCCATGAGTGCATAAAATTTTCGCCTCTTGTTGGCGCCTGTGTTCTGGGTATATATGCAGTGTTTCGGTGGTTCTTAAATGAAGTTGAAGTTCAGCGCCTGTGACGTCGTCTTTCATGACTTTGTCTTCTGTCCATGTTTCTAAGCGCTGTCAACAACAACGAATCAGCACCAACAAGCCCGACAACGTTTCCTGTTCAAGAACTGTTTTGTAGTATTTTTCGACCTCGAGAAGGTATACGACACAACCTTGAGGTTCGGGATTCATCGCTGCATACCAGAGCTTGGCATCTGTGGCAAAATGTCAATTGTTTGTCTCATCTTGTCCTGGTTTTATCCTCCCCTGTTCTATCTTTTGGTATTTAGCCTACAACTACTTGCCATATCATTTCTGTTGCCACGAGTGCATAATATTTTCGCCTCTTGTTGGCGCCTGTGTTCTGGGTATATATGCAGTGTTTCGGTGGTTCTTAAATGAAGTTGAAGTTCAGCGCCTGTGACGTCGTCTTTTATGACTTTGTCTTCGTCCATGTTTCTAAGCGCTGTCAACAACAACAAATCAGCACCAACTAGCCCGAAAACGTTTCCTGTTCAAGAACTGTTTTGTAGTATTTTTCGACCTCGAGAAGGTATACGACACAACCTTGAGGCTCGGGATTCATCGCTGCATACCAGAGCTTGGCATCTGTGGCCAAATGTCAATTGTTTGTCTCATCTTGTCCTGGTTTTATCCTCCCCTGTTCTATCTTTGGTATTTAGCCTTGGTTGTTTTACAACTACTTGCCATATCATTTCTGTTGCCAAAAGTGCATAAAATTTTCGCCGCTTGTTGGCGCCATGTTTTCGCTATATATGCAGTGTTTCGGTGGTTCCTAAATGAAGTTGAAGTTCAGCGCCTGTGACGTCGTCTTTCATGACTTTGTCTTCCCAGGTTTCTAAGCGCTGTCAACAACAACGAATCAGCACCAACTAGCCCGACAACTTTTCCTGTTCAAGCACTGTTTTTCAGTATTTTTCAAACTCGAGAAGGTATAAGACACAACCTTGAGGCTCGGGATGGTTCGCAACATAGCAGAGCTTGACATCTGCGGCAAAATGTCAATTTTTTGTCTCATCTTATTCTGATTTTATCCTGCCCTGTTCTATCTTTTGGTATTTATCCTTGGTTATTTTACAACTACTTGCCATATCAATTCTGTTGCCACGAGTGCATAAAATTTTCGCCTCTTGTTGGCGCCTGTGTTTTGGGTATATATGCAGTGTTTCGGTGGTTCTGAAATGAAGTTGAAGTTCAGTGCCTGTAACGTCGTCTTTCATGACTTTGCCTTCTGTCCATGTTTCTAAGCGCTGTCAACAACAACGAATCAGCACCAACTAGCCCGACAACTTTTCCTGTTCAAGCACTGTTTTTCAGTATTTTTCGACCTCGAGAAGGTATAAGACACAACCTTGAGGCTCCGGGTTCTTCGCGACATAGCAGAACTTGGCATCTGTGGCAAAATGTCAATTTATTGTCTCATCTTGTTCTGGTTTTATCCTGCCCTGTTCTATCTTTTGGTATTTAGCCTTGGTTGTTTTACAACTACTTGCCATATCATTTCTGTTGCCACGAGTGTGCATAAAATTTTCGCGTCTTATTGGCGCCTTTGTTTTGGGTATATATGCAGTGTTTCGGTGGTTCTTAAATGAAGTTGAAGATCAGCGCCTGTGACGTCGTCTTTCATGACTTTGTCTTCCCAGGTTTCTAAGCGCAGTCAACAACAACGAATCAGCACCAACTAGCCCGACAACGTTTCCTGTTCAAGCACTGTTTTGCAGTATTTTTCGCCATCGAGAAGGTATACGACACAACCTTGAGGCTAGGGACTCTTCGCGACATAGCAGAGCTTGGGATCTGTGGCAAAATGTCAATTTTTTGTCTCATCTTGTTCTGGTTTTATCCTGCCCTGTTCTATCTTTTGGTATTCAGCCTTGGTTGTTTTCCAACTACTTGCCATATCATTTCTGTTGCCACGAGTGCATAAAATTTTCGCCTCTTGTTGGCGCCTGTGTTCTGGGTATATATGCAGTGTTTCGGTGGTTCTTAAATGAAGTTGAAGTTCAGCACCTGTGACGTCGTCTTTCATGACTTTGTCTTCTGTCCATGTTTCTAAGCGCTGTCAACAACAACGAATCAGCACCAACTAGCCCGACAACGTTTCCTGTTCAAGAACTGTTTTGTAGTATTTTTCGACCTCGAGAAGGTATACGACACAACCTTGAGGCTCGGGATTCATCGCTGCATACCAGAGCTTGGCATCTGTGGCAAAATGTCAATTGTTTGTCTCATCTTGTCCTGGTTTTATCCTCCCCTGTTCTATCTTTTGGTATTTAGCCTACAACTACTTGTCATATCATTTCTGTTGCCACGAGTGCATAATATTTTCGCCTCTTGTTGGCGCCTGTGTTCTGGGTATATATGCAGTGTTTCGGTGGTTCTTAAATGAAGTTGAAGTTCAGCGCCTGTGACGTCGTCTTTTATGACTTTGTCTTCTGTCCATGTTTCTAAGCGCTGTCAACAACAACAAATCAGCACCAACTAGCCCGAAAACGTTTCCTGTTCAAGAACTGTTTTGTAGTATTTTTCGACCTCGAGAAGGTATACGACACAACCTTGAGGCTCGGGATTCATCGCTGCATACCAGAGCTTGGCATCTGTGGCCAAATGTCAATTGTTTGTCTCATCTTGTCCTGGTTTTATCCTCCCCTGTTCTATCTTTGGTATTTAGCCTTGGTTGTTTTACAACTAATTGCCATATCATTTCTGTTGCCAAGAGTGCATAAAATTTTCGCCGCTTGTTGGCGCCATGTTTTCGCTATATATGCAGTGTTTCGGTGGTTCTTAAATGAAGTTGAAGTTCAGCGCCTGTGACGTCGTCTTTCATGACTTTGTCTTCCCAGGTTTCTAAGCGCTGTCAACAACAACGAATCAGCACCAACTAGCCCAACTTTTCCTGTTCAAGAACTGTTTTTCAGTATTTTTCGAACTCGAGAAGGTATAAGACACAACCTTGAGGCTCGGGATGGTTCGCAACATAGCAGAGCTTGGCATCTGCGGCAAAATGTCAATTTTTTGTCTCATCTTATTCTGGTTTTATCCTGCCCTGTTCTATCTTTTGGTATATAGCCTTGGTTATTTTACAACTACTTGTCATATCAATTCTGTTGCCACGAGTGCATAAAATTTTCGCCTCTTGTTGGCGCCTGTGTTTTGGGTATATATGCAGTGTTTCGGTGGTTCTGAAATGAAGTTGAAGTTCAGTGCCTGTAACGTCGTCTTTCATGACTTTGCCTTCTGTCCATGTTTCTAAGCGCTGTCAACAACAACGAATCAGCACCAACTAGCCCGACAACTTTTCCTGTTCAAGCACTGTTTTTCAGTATTTTTCGACCTCGAGAAGGTATAAGACACAACCTTGAGGCTCCGGGTTCTTCGCGACATAGCAGAACTTGGCATCTGTGGCAAAATGTCAATTTATTGTCTCATCTTGTTCTGGTTTTATCCTGCCCTGTTCTATCTTTTGGTATTTAGCCTTGGTTGTTTTACAACTACTTGCCATATCATTTCTGTTGCCACGAGTGTGCATAAAATTTTCGCGTCTAATTGGCGCCTTTGTTTTGGGTATATATGCAGTGTTTCGGTGGTTCTTAAATGAAGTTGAAGATCAGCGCCTGTGACGTCGTCTTTCATGACTTTGTCTTCCCAGGTTTCTAAGCGCAGTCAACAACAACGAATCAGCACCAACTAGCCCGACAACGTTTCCTGTTCAAGCACTGTTTTGCAGTATTTTTCGCCCTCGAGAAGGTATACGACACAACCTTGAGGCTAGGGACTCTTCGCGACATAGCAGAGCTTGGGATCTGTGGCAAAATGTCAATTTTTTGTCTCATCTTGTTCTGGTTTTATCCTGCCCTGTTCTATCTTTTGGTATTCAGCCTTGGTTGTTTTCCAACTACTTGCCATATCATTTCTGTTGCCACGAGTGCATAAAATTTTCGCCTCTTGTTGGCGCCTGTGTTCTGGGTATATATGCAGTGTTTCGGTGGTTCTTAAATGAAGTTGAAGTTCAGCACCTGTGACGTCGTCTTTCATGACTTTGTCTTCTGTCCATGTTTCTAAGCGCTGTCAACAACAACGAATCAGCACCAACTAGCCCGACAACGTTTCCTGTTCAAGAACTGTTTTGTAGTATTTTTCGACCTCGAGAAGGTATACGACACAACCTTGAGGCTCGGGATTCATCGCTGCATACCAGAGCTTGGCATCTGTGGCAAAATGTCAATTGTTTGTCTCATCTTGTCCTGGTTTTATCCTCCCCTGTTCTATCTTTTGGTATTTAGCCTACAACTACTTGTCATATCATTTCTGTTGCCACGAGTGCATAATATTTTCGCCTCTTGTTGGCGCCTGTGTTCTGGGTATATATGCAGTGTTTCGGTGGTTCTTAAATGAAGTTGAAGTTCAGCGCCTGTGACGTCGTTTTTTATGACTTTGTCTTCTGTCCATGTTTCTAAGCGCTGTCAACAACAACAAATCAGCACCAACTAGCCTGAAAACGTTTCCTGTTCAAGAACTGTTTTGTAGTATTTTTCGACCTCGAGAAGGTATACGACACAACCTTGAGGCTCGGGATTCATCGCTGCATACCAGAGCTTGGCATCTGTGGCCAAATGTCAATTGTTTGTCTCATCTTGTCCTGGTTTTATCCTCCCCTGTTCTATCTTTGGTATTTAGCCTTGGTTGTTTTACAACTAATTGCCATATCATTTCTGTTGCCAAGAGTGCATAAAATTTTCGCCGCTTGTTGGCGCCATGTTTTCGCTATATATGCAGTGTTTCGGTGGTTCTTAAATGAAGTTGAAGTTCAGCGCCTGTGACGTCGTCTTTCATGAATTTGTCTTCCCAGGTTTCTAAGCGCTGTCAACAACAACGAATCAGCACCAACTAGCCCGACAACTTTTCCTGTTCAAGCACTGTTTTTCAGTATTTTTCGAACTCGAGAAGGTATAAGACACAACCTTGAGGCTCGGGATGGTTCGCAACATAGCAGAGCTTGGCATCTGCGGCAAAATGTCAATTTTTTGTCTCATCTTATTCTGGTTTTATCCTGCCCTGTTCTATCTTTTGGTATATAGCCTTGGTTATTTTACAACTACTTGCCATATCAATTCTGTTGCCACGAGTGCATAAAATTTTCGCCTCTTGTTGGCGCCTGTGTTTTGGGTATATATGCAGTGTTTCGGTGGTTCTGAAATGAAGTTGAAGTTCAGTGCCTCTAACGTCATCTTTCATGACTTTGCCTTCTGTCCATGTTTCTAAGCGCTGTCAACAACAACGAATCAGCACCAACTAGCCCGACAACTTTTCCTGTTCAAGCACTGTTTTTCAGTATTTTTCGACCTCGAGAAGGTATGAGACACAACCTTGAGGCTCCGGGTTCTTCGCGACATAGCAGAACTTGGCATCTGTGGCAAAATGTCAATTTATTGTCTCATCTTATTCTGGTTTTATCCTGCCCTGTTCTATCTTTTGGTATTTAGCCTTGGTTGTTTTACAACTACTTGCCATATCATTTCTGTTGCCACGAGTGTGCATAAAATTTTCGCGTCTTATTGGCGCCTTTGTTTTGGGTATATATGCAGTGTTTCGGTGGTTCTTAAATGAAGTTGAAGAGCAGCGCCTGTGACGTCGTCTTTCATGACTTTGTCTTCCCAGGTTTCTAAGCGCTGTCAACAACAACGAATCAGCACCAACTAGCCCGACAACCTTTCCTGTTCAAGCACTGTTTTGCAGTATTTTTCACCCTCGAGAAGGTATACGACACAACCTTGAGGCTAGGGACTCTTCGCGACATAGCAGAGCTTGGGATCTGTGGCAAAATGTCAATTTTTTGTCTCATCTTGTTCTGGTTTTATCCTGCCCTGTTCTATCTTTTGGTATTCAGCCTTGGTTGTTTTCCAACTACTTGCCATATCATTTCTGTTGCCACGAGTGCATAAAATTTTCGCCGGTTCTTGGCGCCTGTGTTTTGGGTATATATGCAGTGTTTCGGTGGTTCTTAAATGAAGTAGAAGATCAGCGCCTGTGCCGTCGTCTTTCATGACTTTGTCTTCTCAGGTTTCTAAGCGCTGTCAACAACAACGAATCAGCACCAACTAGCCCGACAACTTTTCCTGTTCAAGCACTGCTTTGCAGTATTTTTCGACCTCGAGAAGGCATACGACACAACCTTGAGGATCGTGATTCTTCGCGACATAGCAGAGATTGGCATCTGTGGCAAAATGTCAATTTTTTTTTCATCTTGTTCTGGTTTTATCCTGCCCTGTTCTATCTTTTGGTATTTAGCCTTGGTTGTTTTACAACTACTTGCCATATCATTTCTGTTGCCTCGAGTGCATAAAATTTTCGCCTCTTGTTGGCGCCTGTGTTTTGGGTATATATGCAGTGTTTCGGTGGATCTTAAATGAAGTTAAAGTTCAGCGCCTGTGACGTCGTATTTCATGACTGTCTTCTGTCCATGCTTCTAAGCGCTGTCAACAACAACGAATCAGCACCAACTAGCCAGACAACTTTTCCTGTTCAAGCACTGTTTTTCAGTATTTTTCGACCTCGAGAAGGTATAAGACACAACCTTGAGGCTCGGGATGCTTCGCAACATAGCAGAGCTTGGCATATGCGGCAAAATGTCAATTTTTTGTCTCATCTTGTTCTGGTTTTATCCTGCCCTGTTTTGTCTTTTGGTATTCAGCCTTGGTTGTTTTCCAACTACTTGCCATATCATTTCTGTTGCCACGAGTGCATAAAATTTTCGCCTCTTGTTGGCGCCTGTGTTTTGGGTATATATTCAGTGTTTCGGTGGTTCTTAAATGAAGATGAAGTTCAGCGCCTGTGACGTCGTCTTTCATGACTTTCTCTTCCCAGGTTTCTAAGCGCTGTCAACAACAACGAATCAGCACCAACTAGCCCGACAACGTTTCCTGTTCAAACACTGTTTTACAGTATTTTTCGCCCTCGAGAAGGTATACGACACAACCTTGAGGCTCAGGACTCTTCGCGACATAGCAGAGCTTGGCATCAGTGGCTAAATGTCAATTTTTTTCTCATCTTGTTCTGGTTTTATCCTGCCCTGTTCTATCTTTTGGTATTTAGCCTTGGTTGTTTTACAAATACTTGCCATATCATTTCTGTTGCCCCGAGTGCATAAAATTTTCGCCTCTTGTTGGCGCCTGTGTTTCGGGTATATATTCAGTGTTTCGGTGGTTCTTAAATGAAGATGAAGTTCGGAGCCTGTGACGTCGTCTTTCATGACTTTGTCTGCTGTCCATGTTTCTCAGCGCTGTCAGCAACAACGAATCAGCACCAACTAGCCCGACAAATTTTCCTGTTCAAGCACTGTTTTGCAGTATTTTTCGAACTCGAGAAGGTATACGACACAACCTTGAGGCTCGGGGTACTTCGCGACATAGCAGAGCTTGGGATCTGTGGCAAAATGTCAATTTTTTGTCTCATCTTGTTCTGGTTTTGTCCTGCCCTGTTCTATCTTTTGGTATTCAGCCTTGGTTGTTTTCCAACTACTTGCCATATCATTTCTGTTGCCACGAAAGCATAAAATTTTCGCCTCTTGTTGGCGCCTTTGTTTTGGGTATATATTCAGTGTTTCGGTGGTTCTTAAATGAAGATGAAGTTCGGAGCCTGTGACGTCGCCTTTCATGACTTTGTCTGCTGTCCATGTTTCTCAGCGCTGTCAACAACAACGAATCAGCACCAACTAGCCCGACAAATTTTCCTGTTCAAGCACTGTTTTGCAGTATTTTTCGAACTCGAGAAGGTATACGACACAACCTTGAGGCTCAGGGTACTTCGCGACATAGCAGAACTTGGCATCTGTCGCTAAATGTCAATTTTCTGTCTCATCTTGTTCTGGTTTTATCCTGCCCTGTTCTATCTTTTGGTATTTACCCTTGGTTGTTTTCCAACTACTTGCCATATCATTTCTGTTGCCACGAGTGCATAAAATTTTCGCCTCTTGTTGGCGCCTGTGTTTTGGGTATATATGCAGTGTTTCGGTGGTTCTCAAATGAAGGTGAAGTTCAGCGCCTGTGACGTCGTCTTTCATGACTTTGTCTTCTGTCCATGTTTCTAAGCGCTGTCAACAACAACGAATCAGCACCAACTAGCCCGACAACTTTTCCTGTTCAAGCACTGTTTTTCAGTATTTTTCGACCTCGAGAAGGTATACGACACAACCTTGAGACTCGGGACTCTTCGCGACATAGCAGAGCTTGGGATCTGTGGCAAAATGTCAATTTTTTGTCTCATCTTGTCCTGGTTTTATCCTGCCCTGTTTTGTCTTTTGGTATTCAGCCTTGGTTGTTTTCCAACTACTTGCCATATCATTTCTGTTGCCACGAGTGCATAAAATTTTCGCCTCTTGTTGGCGCCTGTGTTTTGGGAATATATTCAGTGTTTCGGTGGTTCTTAAATGAAGATGAAGTTCGGAGCCTGTGAGGTCGTCTTTCATGACTTTGTCTGCTGTCCATGTTTCTCAGCGCTGTCAACAACAACGAATCAACACCAACTAGCCCGACAAATTTTCCTGTTCAAGCACTGTTTTGCAGTATTTTTCGAACTCGAGAAGGTATACGACACAACCTTGAGGCTCGGGATGCTTCGCAACATAGTAGAGCTTGGCATATGCGGCAAAATGTCAATTTTTTGTCTCATCTTTTTCTGGTTTCATCCTGCCCTGTTCTATCTTTTGGTATTTAGCCTTGGTTGTTTTACAACTACTTGCCATATCATTTCTGTTGCGACGAGTGCATAAAATTTTCGCCTCTTGTTGGCGCCTGTGTTTTGGGTATATATTCAGTGTTTCGGTGGTTCTTAAATGAAGATGAAGTTCAGTGCCTGTGACGTCGTCTTTCATGACTTTGTCTCCTGTCCATGTTTCTCAGTGCTGTCAACAACAACGAATCAGCACCAACTAGCCCGATACA
Source organism: Amblyomma americanum (assembly GCF_052857255.1). Lineage (NCBI taxonomy): Eukaryota > Metazoa > Arthropoda > Arachnida > Ixodida > Ixodidae > Amblyomma > Amblyomma americanum. The sequence goes on from NC_135503.1 coordinate 150,297,409, forward strand.
TTTTCCTGTTCAAGCACTGTTTTGCAGTATTTTTTGCCCTCGAGAAGGTATATGACACAACCTTGAGGCTCGGGACTCTTCGCAACATAGCAGCGCTTGGGATCTGTGGCAAAATGTCAATTTTTTGTCTCATCTTGTTCTGGTTTTATCCTGCCCTGTTCTATCTTTTGGTATTCAGCCTTGGTTGTTTTCCAACTACTTGCCATATCATTTCTGTTGCCACGAGTGCATAAAATTTTCGCCTCTTGTTGGCGCCTGTGTTTTGGGTATATATTCAGTGTTTCGGTGGTTCTTAAATGAAGATGAAGTTCGGAGCCTGTGACGTCGTCTTTCATGACTTTGTCTGCTGTCCATGTTTCTCAGCGCTGTCAACGTCAACAACAACGAATCAGCACCAACTAGCCCGACAAATTTTCCTGTTCAAGCACTGTTTTGCAGTATTTTTCGAACTCGAGAAGGTATATGACACAACCTTGAGGCTCGGGACTCTTCGCAACATAGCAGCGCTTGGGATCTGTGGCAAAATGTCAATTTTTTGTCTCATCTTGTTCTGGTTTTATCCTGCCCTGTTCTATCTTTTGGTATTCAGCCTTGGTTGTTTTCCAACTACTTGCGATATCATTTCTGTTGCCACGAGTGCATAAAATTTTCGCCTCTTGTTGGCGCCTGTGTTTTGGGTATATATTCAGTGTTTCGGTGGTTCTTAAATGAAGATGAAGTTCGGAGCCTGTGACGTCGTCTTTCATGACTTTGTCTGCTGTCCATGTTTCTCAGCGCTGTCAACAACAACGAATCAGCACCAACTAGCCCGACAAATTTTCCTGTTCAAGCACTGTTTTGCAGTATTTTTCGAACTCGAGAAGGTATACGACACAAACTTGAGGCTCGGGGTACTTCGCAACATAGCAGAGCTTGGCATCTTTGGCAAAATGTCAATTTTTTGTCTCATCTTGTTCTGGTTTTATCCTGCCCTGTTCTGTCTTCTGGTATTCAGCCTTGGTTGTTTTCCAACTACTTGCCATATCATTTCTGTTGCCACGAGTGCATAAAATTTTCGCCTCTTGTTGGCGCCTGTGTTTTGGGTATATATTCAGTGTTTCGGTGGTTCTTAAATGAAGATGAAGTTCAGCGCCTGTGACGTCGTCTTTCATGACTTTGTCTTCCCAGGTTTCTACGCGCTGTCCACAACAACGAATCAGCACCAACTAGCCCGACAACTTTTCCTGTTCAAGCACTGTTTTCCAGTATTTTTCGACCTCGAGAAGGAATATGACACAACCTTGAGGCTCATGATTCTTCGCGACATAGCAGAGCTTGGAATCTGTGGCAAAATGTCAATTTTTTCTCTCATCTTGTCCTGGTTTTATCCTGCCCTGTTCTATCTTTTGGTATTTAGCCTTGGTTGTTTTACAACTACTTGCCATATCATTTCTGTTGCCACGAGTGCATAAATGTTTCGCCTCTTGTTGTCGCCTGTGTTTAGGGTATATATGCAGTGTTTCGGTGGTTCTCAAATGAAGGTGAAGTTCAGCGCCTGTGACGTCGTCTTTCATGACTTTGTCTTCTGTCCATGTTTCTAAGCGCTGTCAACAACAATGAATCAGCACCAACTAACCCGACAAATTTTCCGGTTCGAGCACTGTTTTGCAGTATTTTTCGACCTCGAGAAGGTATACGACACAACCTTAAGGCTCGGGATCCTTCGCAACATAGCAGAGCTTGGGATCTGTGGCAAAATGTCAATTTTTTGTCTCATCTTGTTCTGGTTTTATCCTGCCCTGTTCTGTCTTTTGGTATTCAGCCTTGGTTGTTTTCCAACAACTTGCCATATCATTTCTGTTGCCACGAGTGCATAAATTTTTCGCCTCTTGTCGCCTGTGTTTTGGGTATATATGCAGTGTTTCGGTGGTTCTGAAATGAAGTTGAAGTTCAGTGCCTGTAACGTCGTCTTTCATGACTTTGCCATCTGTCCATGTTTCTAAGCGCTGTCAACAACAACGAATCAGCACCAACTAGCCCGACAACTTTTCCTGTTCAAGCACTGTTTTTCAGTATTTTTCGACCTCGAGAAGGTATAATACACAACCTTGAGGCTCCGGGTTCTTCGCGACATAGCAGAACTTGGCATCTGTGGCAAAATGTCAATTTATTGTCTCATCTTGTTCTGGTTTTATCCTGCCCTGTTCTATCTTTTGGTATTCAGCCTTGGTTGTTTTCAAACTACTTGCCATATCATTTCTGTTGCCACGAGTGCATAAAATTTTCGCCTCTTGTTGGCGCCTGTGTTTTGGGTATATATTCAGTGTTTCGGTGGTTCTTAAATGAAGATGAAGTTCGGGGCTTGTGACGTCGTCTTTCATGACTTTGTCTGCTGTCCATGTTTCTCAGCGCTGTCAACAACAACGAATCAGCACCAACTAGCCCGACAAATTTTCCTGTTCAAGCACTGTTTTGCAGTATTTTTCGAACTCGAGAAGGTATACGACACAACCTTGAGGCTCGGGGTACTTCGCGACATAGCAGAGCTTGGCATCTGTGGCTAAATGTCAATTTTCTGTCTCATCTTGTTCTGGTTTTATCCTGCCCTGTTCTATCTTTTGGTATTTAGCCTTGGTTGTTTTCCAACTACTTGCCATATCATTTCTGTTGCCACGAGTGCATAAAATTTTCGCCTCTTGTTGGCGCCTGTTTTTTGGGTATATATGCAGTGTTTCGGTGGTTCTCAAATGAAGGTGAAGTTCAGCACCTGTGACGTCGTCTTTCATGACTTTGTCTTCTGTCCATGTTTCTAAGCGCTGTCAACAACAACGAATCAGCACCAACTAGCCCGACAACTTTTCCTGTTCAAGCACTGTTTTTCAGTATTTTTCGACCTCGAGAAGGTATAAGACACAACCTTGAGGCTCGGGATGCTTCGCAACCTAGCAGAGCTTGGCATATGCGGCAAAATGTCAATTTTTTGTCTCATCTTATTCTGGTTTCATCCTGCCCTGCTCTATCTTTTGGTATTTAGCCTTGGTTGTTTTACAACTACTTGCCATATCATTTCTGTTGCCAAGAGTGCATAAAATTTTCGCCTCTTGTTGTCGCCTGTGTTTTGGGTATATATGCAGTGTTTCGGTGGTTCTTAAATGAAGTTGAAGTTCAGCGCCTGTGACCTCGTCTTTCATGACTTTGTCTTCATAGGTTTCTAAGCGTTGTCAACAACAACGAATCAGCACCAACTAGCCCGACAACGTTTCCTGTTCAAACACTGTTTTACAGTATTTTTCGCCCTCGAGAAGGTATACGACACAACCTTGAGGCTAGGGACTCTTCGCGACATAGCAGAGCTTGGGATCTGTGGCAAAATGTCAATTTTTTGTCTCATCTTGTTCTGGCTTATCCTGCCCTGTTTTGTCTTTTGGTATTCAGCCTTGGTTGTTTTCCAACTACTTGCCATATCATTTCTGTGCCACGAGTGCATAAAATTTTTGCCTCTTGTTGGCGCCTGTGTTTTGGGTATATATTCAGTGTTTCGGTGGTTCTTAAATGAAGATGAAGTTCAGCGCCTGTGACGTCGTCTTTCATGACTTTCTCTTCCCAGGTTTCTAAGCGCTGTCAACAACAACGAATCAGCACCAACTAGCCCGACAACGTTTCCTGTTCAAACACTGTTTTACAGTATTTTTCGCCCTCGAGAAGGCATACGACACAACCTTGAGGCTCGGGACTCTTCGCGGCATAGCAGAGCTTGGCATCAGTGGCTAAATGTCAATTTTTTTCTCATCTTGTTCTGGTTTTATCCTGCCCTGTTCTATCTTTTAGTATTTAGCCTTGGTTGTTTTACAAATACTTGCCATATCATTTCTGTTGCCACGAGTGCATAAAATTTTCGCCTCTTGTTGGCGCCTGTGTTTTGGGTATATATTCAGTGTTTCGGTGGGTCTTAAATGAAGATGGAGTTCAGTGCCTGTGACGTCGTCTTTCATGACTTTGTCTGCTGTCCATGTTTCTCAGTGCTGTCAACAACAACGAATCAGCACCAACTAGCCCGATAAATTTTCCTGTTCAAGCACTGTTTTGCAGTATTTTTTGCCCTCGAGAAGGTATACGACACAACCTTGAGGCTCGGGACTCTTCGCAACATAGCAGAGCTTGGGATCTGTGGCAAAATGTCAATATTTTGTCTCATCTTGTTCTGGCTTATCCTGCCCTGTTTTGTCTTTTGGTATTCAGCCTTGGTTGTTTTCCAACTACTTGCCATATCATTTCTGTTGCCACGAGTGCATAAAATTTTCGCCTCTTGTTGGCGCCTGTGTTTTGGGTATATATTCAGTGTTTCGGTGGTTCTTAAATGAAGATGAAGTTCGAAGCCTGTGACGTCGTCTTTCATGACTTTGTCTGCTGTCCATGTTTCTCAGCGCTGTCAACAACAACGAATCAGCACCAACTAGCCCGAAAAATTTTCCTGTTCAAGCACTGTTTTGTAGTATTTTTCGAACTCGAGAAGGTATACGACACAAACTTGAGGCTCGGGGTACTTCGCAACATAGCAGAGCTTGGCATCTTTGGCAAAATGTCAATTTTTTGTCTCATCTTGTTCTGGTTTTATCCTGCCCTGTTCTATCTTTTAGTATTCAGCCTTGGTTGTTTTCCAACTACTTGCCATATCATTTATGTTGCCACGAGTGCATAAAATTTTCGCCTCTTGTTGGCACCTGTGTTTTGGGTATATATTCAGTGTTTCGGTGGTTCTTAAATGAAGATGAAGTTCAGCGCCTGTGACGTCGTCTTTCATGACTTTGTCTTCCCAGGTTTCTACGCGCTGTCCACAACAACGAATCAGCACCAACTAGCCCGACAACTTTTCCTGTTCAAGCACTGTTTTCCAGTATTTTTCGACCTCGAGAAGGAATATGACACAACCTTGAGGCTCATGATTCTTCGCGACATAGCAGAGCTTGGAATCTGTGGCAAAATGTCAATTTTTTCTCTCATCTTGTCCTGGTTTTATCCTGCCCTGTTCTATCTTTTGGTATTTAGCCTTGGTTGTTTTACAACTATTTGCCATATCATTTCTGTTGCCACGAGTGCATAAATTTTTCGCCTCTTGTTGTCGCCTGTGTTTTGGGTATATATGCAGTGTTTCGGTGGTTCTCAAATGAAGGTGAAGTTCAGCGCCTGTGACGTCGTCTTTCATGACTTTGTCTTCTGTCCATGTTTCTATGCGCTGTCAACAACAATGAATCAGCACCAACTAGCCCGACAAATTTTCCGGTTCGAGCACTGTTTGCAGTATTTTTCGACCGCGAGAAGGTACACGACACAACCTTAAGGCTCGGGATCCTTCGCAACATAGCAGAGCTTGGGATCTGTGGCAAAATGTCAATTTTTTGTCTCATCTTGTTCTGGTTTTATCCTGCCCTGTCCTATCTTTTGGTATTCAGCCTTGGTTGTTTTCCAACTACTTGCCATATCATTTCTGTTGCCATGACTGCATAAAATTTTCGCCTCTTGTTGGCGCCTGTGTTTTGGGTATATATTCAGTGTTTCGGTGGTTCTTAAATGAAGATGAAGTTCTTCGCCTATGACGTCGTCTTTCATGACTTTGTCTGCTGTCCATGTTTCTCAGCGCTGTCAACAACAACGAATCAGCACCAACTAGCCCGACAAATTTTCCTGTTCAGTCACTGTTTTGCAGTATTTTTCGAACTCGAGAAGGTATACGACACAACCTTGAGGCTCGGGGTACTTCGCGACATAGCAGAGCTTGGCATCTGTGGCAAAATGTCAATTTTTGGTCTCATCCGGTTCTGGTTTTATCCTGCCCTGTTCTATCTTTTGGTATTAAGCCTTGGTTGCTTTACAAGTACCTGCCATATCATTTCAGTTGCCACGAGTGCATAATATTTTCGCCTCTTGTTGGCGCCTGTGTTCTGGGTATATATGCAGTGTTTCGGTGGTTCTTAAATGAAGTTGAAGTTCAGAACCTGTGACGTCGTCTTTCATGACTTTGTCTTCTGTCCATGTTTCTAAGCGCTGTCAACAACAACGAATCAGCACCAACTAGCCCGACAACGTTTCCTGTTCAAGAACTGTTTTGTAGTATTTTTCGACCTCGAGAAGGTATACGACACAACCTTAAGGCTCGGGATTCATCGCTGCATACCAGAGCTTGGCATCTGTGGCAAAATGTCAATTGTTTGTCTCATCTTGTCCTGGTTTTATCCTCCCCTGTTCTATCTTTTGGTATTTAGCCTACAACTACTTGCCATATCATTTCTGTTGCCACGAGTGCATAATATTTTCGCCTCTTGTTGGCGCCTGTGTTCTGGGTATATATGCAGTGTTTCGGTGGTTCTTAAATGAAATTGAAGTTCAGCGCCTGTGACGTCGTCTTTTATGACTTTGTCTTCTGTCCATGTTTCTAAGCGCTGTCAACAACAACAAATCAGCACCAACTAGCCCGAAAACGTTTCCTGTTCAAGAACTGTTTTGTAGTATTTTTCGACCTCGAGAAGGTATACGACACAACCTTGAGGCTCGGGATTCATCGCTGCATACCAGAGCTTGGCATCTGTGGCCAAATGTCAATTGTTTGTCTCATCTTGTCCTGGTTTTATCCTCCCCTGTTCTATCTTTGGTATTTAGCCTTGGTTGTTTTACAACTACTTGCCATATCATTTCTGTTGCCAAAAGTGCATAAAATTTTCGCCGCTTGTTGGCGCCATGTTTTCGCTATATATGCAGTGTTTCGGTGGTTCTTAAATGAAGTTGAAGTTCAGCGCCTGTGACGTCGTCTTTCATGACTTTGTCTTCCCAGGTTTCTAAGCGCTGTCAACAACAACGAATCAGCACCAACTAGCCCGACAACTTTTCCTGTTCAAGCACTGTTTTTCAGTATTTTTCAAACTCGAGAAGGTATAAGACACAACCTTGAGGCTCGGGATGGTTCGCAACATAGCAGAGCTTGACATCTGCGGCAAAATGTCAATTTTTTGTCTCATCTTATTCTGATTTTATCCTGCCCTGTTCTATCTTTTGGTATTTATCCTTGGTTATTTTACAACTACTTGCCATATCAATTCTGTTGCCACGAGTGCATAAAATTTTCGCCTCTTGTTGGCGCCTGTGTTTTGGGTATATATGCAGTGTTTCGGTGGTTCTGAAATGAAGTTGAAGTTCAGTGCCTGTAACGTCGTCTTTCATGACTTTGCCTTCTGTCCATGTTTCTAAGCGCTGTCAACAACAACGAATCAGCACCAACTAGCCCGACAACTTTTCCTGTTCAAGCACTGTTTTTCAGTATTTTTCGACCTCGAGAAGGTATAAGACACAACCTTGAGGCTCCGGGTTCTTCGCGACATAGCAGAACTTGGCATCTGTGGCAAAATGTCAATTTATTGTCTCATCTTGTTCTGGTTTTATCCTGCCCTGTTCTATCTTTTGGTATTTAGCCTTGGTTGTTTTACAACTACTTGCCATATCATTTCTGTTGCCACGAGTGTGCATAAAATTTTCGCGTCTTATTGGCGTTTTTGTTTTGGGTATATATGCAGTGTTTCGGTGGTTCTTAAATGAAGTTGAAGATCAGCGCCTGTGACGTCGTCTTTCATGACTTTGTCTTCCCAGGTTTCTAAGCGCAGTCAACAACAACGAATCAGCACCAACTAGCCCGACAACGTTTCCTGTTCAAGCACTGTTTTGCAGTATTTTTCGCCCTCGAGAAGGTATACGACACAACCTTGAGGCTAGGGACTCTTCGCGACATAGCAGAGCTTGGGATCTGTGGCAAAATGTCAATTTTTTGTCTCATCTTGTTCTGGTTTTATCCTGCCCTGTTCTATCTTTTGGTATTCAGCCTTGGTTGTTTTCCAACTACTTGCCATATCATTTCTGTTGCCACGAGTGCATAAAATTTTCGCCTCTTGCTGGCGCCTGTGTTCTGGGTATATATGCAGTGTTTCGGTGGTTCTTAAATGAAGTTGAAGTTCAGCACCTGTGACGTCGTCTTTCATGACTTTGTCTTCTGTCCATGTTTCTAAGCGCTGTCAACAACAACGAATCAGCACCAACTAGCCCGACAACGTTTCCTGTTCAAGAACTGTTTTGTAGTATTTTTCGACCTCGAGAAGGTATACGACACAACCTTGAGGCTCGGGATTCATCGCTGCATACCAGAGCTTGGCATCTGTGGCAAAATGTCAATTGTTTGTCTCATCTTGTCCTGGTTTTATCCTCCCCTGTTCTATCTTTTGGTATTTAGCCTACAACTACTTGTCATATCATTTCTGTTGCCACGAGTGCATAATATTTTCGCCTCTTGTTGGCGCCTGTGTTCTGGGTATATATGCAGTGTTTCGGTGGTTCTTAAATGAAGTTGAAGTTCAGCGCCTGTGACGTCGTCTTTTATGACTTTGTCTTCTGTCCATGTTTCTAAGCGCTGTCAACAACAACAAATCAGCACCAACTAGCCCGAAAACGTTTCCTGTTCAAGAACTGTTTTGTAGTATTTTTCGACCTCGAGAAGGTATACGACACAACCTTGAGGCTCGGGATTCATCGCTGCATACCAGAGCTTGGCATCTGTGGCCAAATGTCAATTGTTTGTCTCATCTTGTCCTGGTTTTATCCTCCCCTGTTCTATCTTTGGTATTTAGCCTTGGTTGTTTTACAACTAATTGCCATATCATTTCTGTTGCCAAGAGTGCATAAAATTTTCGCCGCTTGTTGGCGCCATGTTTTCGCTATATATGCAGTGTTTCGGTGGTTCTTAAATGAAGTTGAAGTTCAGCGCCTGTGACGTCGTCTTTCATGACTTTGTCTTCCCAGGTTTCTAAGCGCTGTCAACAACAACGAATCAGCACCAACTAGCCCGACAACTTTTCCTGTTCAAGCACTGTTTTTCAGTATTTTTCGAACTCGAGAAGGTATAAGACACAACCTTGAGGCTCGGGATGGTTCGCAACATAGCAGAGCTTGGCATCTGCGGCAAAATGTCAATTTTTTGTCTCATCTTATTCTGGTTTTATCCTGCCCTGTTCTATCTTTTGGTATATAGCCTTGGTTATTTTACAACTACTTGCCATATCAATTCTGTTGCCACGAGTGCATAAAATTTTCGCCTCTTGTCGGCGCCTGTGTTTTGGGTATATATGCAGTGTTTCGGTGGTTCTGAAATGAAGTTGAAGTTCAGTGCCTCTAACGTCATCTTTCATGACTTTGCCTTCTGTCCATGTTTCTAAGCGCTGTCAACAACAACGAATCAGCACCAACTAGCCCGACAACTTTTCCTGTTCAAGCACTGTTTTTCAGTATTTTTCGACCTCGAGAAGGTATGAGACACAACCTTGAGGCTCCGGGTTCTTCGCGACATAGCAGAACTTGGCATCTGTGGCAAAATGTCAATTTATTGTCTCATCTTATTCTGGTTTTATCCTGCCCTGTTCTATCTTTTGGTATTTAGCCTTGGTTGTTTTACAACTACTTGCCATATCATTTCTGTTGCCACGAGTGTGCATAAAATTTTCGCGTCTTATTGGCGCCTTTGTTTTGGGTATATATGCAGTGTTTCGGTGGTTCTTAAATGAAGTTGAAGAGCAGCGCCTGTGACGTCGTCTTTCATGACTTTGTCTTCCCAGGTTTCTAAGCGCTGTCAACAACAACGAATCAGCACCAACTAGCCCGACAACCTTTCCTGTTCAAGCACTGTTTTGCAGTATTTTTCACCCTCGAGAAGGTATACGACACAACCTTGAGGCTAGGGACTCTTCGCGACATAGCAGAGCTTGGGATCTGTGGCAAAATGTCAATTTTTTGTCTCATCTTGTTCTGGTTTTATCCTGCCCTGTTCTATCTTTTGGTATTCAGCCTTGGTTGTTTTCCAACTACTTGCCATATCATTTCTGTTGCCACGAGTGCATAAAATTTTCGCCGGTTCTTGGCGCCTGTGTTTTGGGTATATATGCAGTGTTTCGGTGGTTCTTAAATGAAGTAGAAGATCAGCGCCTGTGCCGTCGTCTTTCATGACTTTGTCTTCTCAGGTTTCTAAGCGCTGTCAACAACAACGAATCAGCACCAACTAGCCCGACAACTTTTCCTGTTCAAGCACTGCTTTGCAGTATTTTTCGACCTCGAGAAGGCATACGACACAACCTTGAGGATCGTGATTCTTCGCGACATAGCAGAGATTGGCATCTGTGGCAAAATGTCAATTTTTTTTTCATCTTGTTCTGGTTTTATCCTGCCCTGTTCTATCTTTTGGTATTTAGCCTTGGTTGTTTTACAACTACTTGCCATATCATTTCTGTTGCCTCGAGTGCATAAAATTTTCGCCTCTTGCTGGCGCCTGTGTTCTGGGTATATATGCAGTGTTTCGGTGGTTCTTAAATGAAGTTGAAGTTCAGCACCTGTGACGTCGTCTTTCATGACTTTGTCTTCTGTCCATGTTTCTAAGCGCTGTCAACAACAACGAATCAGCACCAACTAGCCCGACAACGTTTCCTGTTCAAGAACTGTTTTGTAGTATTTTTCGACCTCGAGAAGGTATACGACACAACCTTGAGGCTCGGGATTCATCGCTGCATACCAGAGCTTGGCATCTGTGGCAAAATGTCAATTGTTTGTCTCATCTTGTCCTGGTTTTATCCTCCCCTGTTCTATCTTTTGGTATTTAGCCTACAACTACTTGTCATATCATTTCTGTTGCCACGAGTGCATAATATTTTCGCCTCTTGTTGGCGCCTGTGTTCTGGGTATATATGCAGTGTTTCGGTGGTTCTTAAATGAAGTTGAAGTTCAGCGCCTGTGACGTCGTCTTTTATGACTTTGTCTTCTGTCCATGTTTCTAAGCGCTGTCAACAACAACAAATCAGCACCAACTAGCCCGAAAACGTTTCCTGTTCAAGAACTGTTTTGTAGTATTTTTCGACCTCGAGAAGGTATACGACACAACCTTGAGGCTCGGGATTCAGCGCTGCATACCAGAGCTTGGCATCTGTGGCCAAATGTCAATTGTTTGTCTCATCTTGTCCTGGTTTTATCCTCCCCTGTTCTATCTTTGGTATTTAGCCTTGGTTGTTTTACAACTAATTGCCATATCATTTCTGTTGCCAAGAGTGCATAAAATTTTCGCCGCTTGTTGGCGCCATGTTTTCGCTATATATGCAGTGTTTCGGTGGTTCTTAAATGAAGTTGAAGTTCAGCGCCTGTGACGTCGTCTTTCATGACTTTGTCTTCCCAGGTTTCTAAGCGCTGTCAACAACAACGAATCAGCACCAACTAGCCCGACAACTTTTCCTGTTCAAGCACTGTTTTTCAGTATTTTTCGAACTCGAGAAGGTATAAGACACAACCTTGAGGCTCGGGATGGTTCGCAACATAGCAGAGCTTGGCATCTGCGGCAAAATGTCAATTTTTTGTCTCATCTTATTCTGGTTTTATCCTGCCCTGTTCTATCTTTTGGTATATAGCCTTGGTTATTTTACAACTACTTGCCATATCAATTCTGTTGCCACGAGTGCATAAAATTTTCGCCTCTTGTCGGCGCCTGTGTTTTGGGTATATATGCAGTGTTTCGGTGGTTCTGAAATGAAGTTGAAGTTCAGTGCCTCTAACGTCATCTTTCATGACTTTGCCTTCTGTCCATGTTTCTAAGCGCTGTCAACAACAACGAATCAGCACCAACTAGCCCGACAACTTTTCCTGTTCAAGCACTGTTTTTCAGTATTTTTCGACCTCGAGAAGGTATGAGACACAACCTTGAGGCTCCGGGTTCTTCGCGACATAGCAGAACTTGGCATCTGTGGCAAAATGTCAATTTATTGTCTCATCTTATTCTGGTTTTATCCTGCCCTGTTCTATCTTTTGGTATTTAGCCTTGGTTGTTTTACAACTACTTGCCATATCATTTCTGTTGCCACGAGTGTGCATAAAATTTTCGCGTCTTATTGGCGCCTTTGTTTTGGGTATATATGCAGTGTTTCGGTGGTTCTTAAATGAAGTTGAAGAGCAGCGCCTGTGACGTCGTCTTTCATGACTTTGTCTTCCCAGGTTTCTAAGCGCTGTCAACAACAACGAATCAGCACCAACTAGCCCGACAACCTTTCCTGTTCAAGCACTGTTTTGCAGTATTTTTCACCCTCGAGAAGGTATACGACACAACCTTGAGGCTAGGGACTCTTCGCGACATAGCAGAGCTTGGGATCTGTGGCAAAATGTCAATTTTTTGTCTCATCTTGTTCTGGTTTTATCCTGCCCTGTTCTATCTTTTGGTATTCAGCCTTGGTTGTTTTCCAACTACTTGCCATATCATTTCTGTTGCCACGAGTGCATAAAATTTTCGCCGGTTCTTGGCGCCTGTGTTTTGGGTATATATGCAGTGTTTCGGTGGTTCTTAAATGAAGTAGAAGATCAGCGCCTGTGCCGTCGTCTTTCATGACTTTGTCTTCTCAGGTTTCTAAGCGCTGTCAACAACAACGAATCAGCACCAACTAGCCCGACAACTTTTCCTGTTCAAGCACTGCTTTGCAGTATTTTTCGACCTCGAGAAGGCATACGACACAACCTTGAGGATCGTGATTCTTCGCGACATAGCAGAGATTGGCATCTGTGGCAAAATGTCAATTTTTTTTCATCTTGTTCTGGTTTTATCCTGCCCTGTTCTATCTTTTGGTATTTAGCCTTGGTTGTTTTACAACTACTTGCCATATCATTTCTGTTGCCTCGAGTGCATAAAATTTTCGCCTCTTGTTGGCGCCTGTGTTTTGGGTATATATGCAGTGTTTCGGTGGATCTTAAATGAAGTTAAAGTTCAGCGCCTGTGACGTCGTATTTCATGACTGTCTTCTGTCCATGCTTCTAAGCGCTGTCAACAACAACGAATCAGCACCAACTAGCCAGACAACTTTTCCTGTTCAAGCACTGTTTTTCAGTATTTTTCGACCTCGAGAAGGTATAAGACACAACCTTGAGGCTCGGGATGCTTCGCAACATAGCAGAGCTTGGCATATGCGGCAAAATGTCAATTTTTTGTCTCATCTTGTTCTGGTTTTATCCTGCCCTGTTTTGTCTTTTGGTATTCAGCCTTGGTTGTTTTCCAACTACTTGCCATATCATTTCTGTTGCCACGAGTGCATAAAATTTTCGCCTCTTGTTGGCGCCTGTGTTTTGGGTATATATTCAGTGTTTCGGTGGTTCTTAAATGAAGATGAAGTTCAGCGCCTGTGACGTCGTCTTTCATGACTTTCTCTTCCCAGGTTTCTAAGCGCTGTCAACAACAACGAATCAGCACCAACTAGCCCGACAACGTTTCCTGTTCAAACACTGTTTTACAGTATTTTTCGCCCTCGAGAAGGTATACGACACAACCTTGAGGCTCAGGACTCTTCGCGACATAGCAGAGCTTGGCATCAGTGGCTAAATGTCAATTTTTTTCTCATCTTGTTCTGGTTTTATCCTGCCCTGTTCTATCTTTTGGTATTTAGCCTTGGTTGTTTTACAAATACTTGCCATATCATTTCTGTTGCCCCGAGTGCATAAAATTTTCGCCTCTTGTTGGCGCCTGTGTTTCGGGTATATATTCAGTGTTTCGGTGGTTCTTAAATGAAGATGAAGTTCGGAGCCTGTGACGTCGTCTTTCATGACTTTGTCTGCTGTCCATGTTTCTCAGCGCTGTCAGCAACAACGAATCAGCACCAACTAGCCCGACAAATTTTCCTGTTCAAGCACTGTTTTGCAGTATTTTTCGAACTCGAGAAGGTATACGACACAACCTTGAGGCTCGGGGTACTTCGCGACATAGCAGAGCTTGGGATCTGTGGCAAAATGTCAATTTTTTGTCTCATCTTGTTCTGGTTTTGTCCTGCCCTGTTCTATCTTTTGGTATTCAGCCTTGGTTGTTTTCCAACTACTTGCCATATCATTTCTGTTGCCACGAAAGCATAAAATTTTCGCCTCTTGTTGGCGCCTTTGTTTTGGGTATATATTCAGTGTTTCGGTGGTTCTTAAATGAAGATGAAGTTCGGAGCCTGTGACGTCGCCTTTCATGACTTTGTCTGCTGTCCATGTTTCTCAGCGCTGTCAACAACAACGAATCAGCACCAACTAGCCCGACAAATTTTCCTGTTCAAGCACTGTTTTGCAGTATTTTTCGAACTCGAGAAGGTATACGACACAACCTTGAGGCTCAGGGTACTTCGCGACATAGCAGAACTTGGCATCTGTCGCTAAATGTCAATTTTCTGTCTCATCTTGTTCTGGTTTTATCCTGCCCTGTTCTATCTTTTGGTATTTAGCCTTGGTTGTTTTCCAACTACTTGCCATATCATTTCTGTTGCCACGAGTGCATAAAATTTTCGCCTCTTGTTGGCGCCTGTGTTTTGGGTATATATGCAGTGTTTCGGTGGTTCTCAAATGAAGGTGAAGTTCAGCGCCTGTGACGTCGTCTTTCATGACTTTGTCTTCTGTCCATGTTTCTAAGCGCTGTCAACAACAACGAATCAGCACCAACTAGCCCGACAACTTTTCCTGTTCAAGCACTGTTTTTCAGTATTTTTCGACCTCGAGAAGGTATACGACACAACCTTGAGACTCGGGACTCTTCGCGACATAGCAGAGCTTGGGATCTGTGGCAAAATGTCAATTTTTTGTCTCATCTTGTCCTGGTTTTATCCTGCCCTGTTTTGTCTTTTGATATTCAGCCTTGGTTGTTTTCCAACTACTTGCCATATCATTTCTGTTGCCACGAGTGCATAAAATTTTCGCCTCTTGTTGGCGCCTGTGTTTTGGGAATATATTCAGTGTTTCGGTGGTTCTTAAATGAAGATGAAGTTCGGAGCCTGTGAGGTCGTCTTTCATGACTTTGTCTGCTGTCCATGTTTCTCAGCGCTGTCAACAACAACGAATCAACACCAACTAGCCCGACAAATTTTCCTGTTCAAGCACTGTTTTGCAGTATTTTTCGAACTCGAGAAGGTATACGACACAACCTTGAGGCTCTGGATGCTTCGCAACATAGTAGAGCTTGGCATATGCGGCAAAATGTCAATTTTTTGTCTCATCTTTTTCTGGTTTCATCCTGCCCTGTTCTATCTTTTGGTATTTAGCCTTGGTTGTTTTACAACTACTTGCCATATCATTTCTGTTGCGACGAGTGCATAAAATTTTCGCCTCTTGTTGGCGCCTGTGTTTTGGGTATATATTCAGTGTTTCGGTGGTTCTTAAATGAAGATGAAGTTCAGTGCCTGTGACGTCGTCTTTCATGACTTTGTCTCCTGTCCATGTTTCTCAGTGCTGTCAACAACAACGAATCAGCACCAACTAGCCCGATACATTTTCCTGTTCAAGCACTGTTTTGCAGTATTTTTTGCCCTCGAGAAGGTATATGACACAACCTTGAGGCTCGGGACTCTTCGCAACATAGCAGCGCTTGGGATCTGTGGCAAAATGTCAATTTTTTGTCTCATCTTGTTCTGGTTTTATCCTGCCCTGTTCTATCTTTTGGTATTCAGCCTTGGTTGTTTTCCAACTACTTGCCATATCATTTCTGTTGCCACGAGTGCATAAAATTTTCGCCTCTTGTTGGCGCCTGTGTTTTGGGTATATATTCAGTGTTTCGGTGGTTCTTAAATGAAGATGAAGTTCGGAGCCTGTGACGTCGTCTTTCATGACTTTGTCTGCTGTCCATGTTTCTCAGCGCTGTCAACGTCAACAACAACGAATCAGCACCAACTAGCCCGACAAATTTTCCTGTTCAAGCACTGTTTTGCAGTATTTTTCGAACTCGAGAAGGTATATGACACAACCTTGAGGCTCGGGACTCTTCGCAACATAGCAGCGCTTGGGATCTGTGGCAAAATGTCAATTTTTTGTCTCATCTTGTTCTGGTTTTATCCTGCCCTGTTCTATCTTTTGGTATTCAGCCTTGGTTGTTTTCCAACTACTTGCGATATCATTTCTGTTGCCACGAGTGCATAAAATTTTCGCCTCTTGTTGGCGCCTGTGTTTTGGGTATATATTCAGTGTTTCGGTGGTTCTTAAATGAAGATGAAGTTCGGAGCCTGTGACGTCGTCTTTCATGACTTTGTCTGCTGTCCATGTTTCTCAGCGCTGTCAACAACAACGAATCAGCACCAACTAGCCCGACAAAGTTTCCTGTTCAAGCACTGTTTTGCAGTATTTTTCGAACTCGAGAAGGTATACGACACAAACTTGAGGCTCGGGGTACTTCGCAACATAGCAGAGCTTGGCATCTTTGGCAAAATGTCAATTTTTTGTCTCATCTTGTTCTGGTTTTATCCTGCCCTGTTCTGTCTTCTGGTATTCAGCCTTGGTTGTTTTCCAACTACTTGCCATATCATTTCTGTTGCCACGAGTGCATAAAATTTTCGCCTCTTGTTGGCGCCTGTGTTTTGGGTATATATTCAGTGTTTCGGTGGTTCTTAAATGAAGATGAAGTTCAGCGCCTGTGACGTCGTCTTTCATGACTTTGTCTTCCCAGGTTTCTACGCGCTGTCCACAACAACGAATCAGCACCAACTAGCCCGACAACTTTTCCTGTTCAAGCACTGTTTTCCAGTATTTTTCGACCTCGAGAAGGAATATGACACAACCTTGAGGCTCATGATTCTTCGCGACATAGCAGAGCTTGGAATCTGTGGCAAAATGTCAATTTTTTCTCTCATCTTGTCCTGGTTTTATCCTGCCCTGTTCTATCTTTTGGTATTTAGCCTTGGTTGTTTTACAACTACTTGCCATATCATTTCTGTTGCCACGAGTGCATAAATGTTTCGCCTCTTGTTGTCGCCTGTGTTTAGGGTATATATGCAGTGTTTCGGTGGTTCTCAAATGAAGGTGAAGTTCAGCGCCTGTGACGTCGTCTTTCATGACTTTGTCTTCTGTCCATGTTTCTAAGCGCTGTCAACAACAATGAATCAGCACCAACTAACCCGACAAATTTTCCGGTTCGAGCACTGTTTTGCAGTATTTTTCGACCTCGAGAAGGTATACGACACAACCTTAAGGCTCGGGATCCTTCGCAACATAGCAGAGCTTGGGATCTGTGGCAAAATGTCAATTTTTTGTCTCATCTTGTTCTGGTTTTATCCTGCCCTGTTCTGTCTTTTGGTATTCAGCCTTGGTTGTTTTCCAACAACTTGCCATATCATTTCTGTTGCCACGAGTGCATAAATTTTTCGCCTCTTGTCGCCTGTGTTTTGGGTATATATGCAGTGTTTCGGTGGTTCTGAAATGAAGTTGAAGTTCAGTGCCTGTAACGTCGTCTTTCATGACTTTGCCATCTGTCCATGTTTCTAAGCGCTGTCAACAACAACGAATCAGCACCAACTAGCCCGACAACTTTTCCTGTTCAAGCACTGTTTTTCAGTATTTTTCGACCTCGAGAAGGTATAATACACAACCTTGAGGCTCCGGGTTCTTCGCGACATAGCAGAACTTGGCATCTGTGGCAAAATGTCAATTTATTGTCTCATCTTGTTCTGGTTTTATCCTGCCCTGTTCTATCTTTTGGTATTCAGCCTTGGTTGTTTTCAAACTACTTGCCATATCATTTCTGTTGCCACGAGTGCATAAAATTTTCGCCTCTTGTTGGCGCCTGTGTTTTGGGTATATATTCAGTGTTTCGGTGGTTCTTAAATGAAGATGAAGTTCGGGGCTTGTGACGTCGTCTTTCATGACTTTGTCTGCTGTCCATGTTTCTCAGCGCTGTCAACAACAACGAATCAGCACCAACTAGCCCGACAAATTTTCCTGTTCAAGCACTGTTTTGCAGTATTTTTCGAACTCGAGAAGGTATACGACACAACCTTGAGGCTCGGGGTACTTCGCGACATAGCAGAGCTTGGCATCTGTGGCTAAATGTCAATTTTCTGTCTCATCTTGTTCTGGTTTTATCCTGCCCTGTTCTATCTTTTGGTATTTAGCCTTGGTTGTTTTCCAACTACTTGCCATATCATTTCTGTTGCCACGAGTGCATAAAATTTTCGCCTCTTGTTGGCGCCTGTTTTTTGGGTATATATGCAGTGTTTCGGTGGTTCTCAAATGAAGGTGAAGTTCAGCACCTGTGACGTCGTCTTTCATGACTTTGTCTTCTGTCCATGTTTCTAAGCGCTGTCAACAACAACGAATCAGCACCAACTAGCCCGACAACTTTTCCTGTTCAAGCACTGTTTTTCAGTATTTTTCGACCTCGAGAAGGTATAAGACACAACCTTGAGGCTCGGGATGCTTCGCAACCTAGCAGAGCTTGGCATATGCGGCAAAATGTCAATTTTTTGTCTCATCTTATTCTGGTTTCATCCTGCCCTGCTCTATCTTTTGGTATTTAGCCTTGGTTGTTTTACAACTACTTGCCATATCATTTCTGTTGCCAAGAGTGCATAAAATTTTCGCCTCTTGTTGTCGCCTGTGTTTTGGGTATATATGCAGTGTTTCGGTGGTTCTTAAATGAAGTTGAAGTTCAGCGCCTGTGACCTCGTCTTTCATGACTTTGTCTTCATAGGTTTCTAAGCGCTGTCAACAACAACGAATCAGCACCAACTAGCCCGACAACGTTTCCTGTTCAAACACTGTTTTACAGTATTTTTCGCCCTCGAGAAGGTATACGACACAACCTTGAGGCTAGGGACTCTTCGCGACATAGCAGAGCTTGGGATCTGTGGCAAAATGTCAATTTTTTGTCTCATCTTGTTCTGGCTTATCCTGCCCTGTTTTGTCTTTTGGTATTCAGCCTTGGTTGTTTTCCAACTACTTGCCATATCATTTCTGTGCCACGAGTGCATAAAATTTTTGCCTCTTGTTGGCGCCTGTGTTTTGGGTATATATTCAGTGTTTCGGTGGTTCTTAAATGAAGATGAAGTTCAGCGCCTGTGACGTCGTCTTTCATGACTTTCTCTTCCCAGGTTTCTAAGCGCTGTCAACAACAACGAATCAGCACCAACTAGCCCGACAACGTTTCCTGTTCAAACACTGTTTTACAGTATTTTTCGCCCTCGAGAAGGTATACGACACAACCTTGAGGCTCGGGACTCTTCGCGACATAGCAGAGCTTGGCATCAGTGGCTAAATGTCAATTTTTTTCTCATCTTGTTCTGGTTTTATCCTGCCCTGTTCTATCTTTTAGTATTTAGCCTTGGTTGTTTTACAAATACTTGCCATATCATTTCTGTTGCCACGAGTGCATAAAATTTTCGCCTCTTGTTGGCGCCTGTGTTTTGGGTATATATTCAGTGATTCGGTGGGTCTTAAATGAAGATGGAGTTCAGTGCCTGTGACGTCGTCTTTCATGACTTTGTCTGCTGTCCATGTTTCTCAGTGCTGTCAACAACAACGAATCAGCACCAACTAGCCCGATAAATTTTCCTGTTCAAGCACTGTTTTGCAGTATTTTTTGCCCTCGAGAAGGTATACGACACAACCTTGAGGCTCGGGACTCTTCGCAACATAGCAGAGCTTGGGATCTGTGGCAAAATGTCAATATTTTGTCTCATCTTGTTCTGGCTTATCCTGCCCTGTTTTGTCTTTTGGTATTCAGCCTTGGTTGTTTTCCAACTACTTGCCATATCATTTCTGTTGCCACGAGTGCATAAAATTTTCGCCTCTTGTTGGCGCCTGTGTTTTGGGTATATATTCAGTGTTTCGGTGGTTCTTAAATGAAGATGAAGTTCGAAGCCTGTGACGTCGTCTTTCATGACTTTGTCTGCTGTCCATGTTTCTCAGCGCTGTCAACAACAACGAATCAGCACCAACTAGCCCGAAAAATTTTCCTGTTCAAGCACTGTTTTGTAGTATTTTTCGAACTCGAGAAGGTATACGACACAAACTTGAGGCTCGGGGTACTTCGCAACATAGCAGAGCTTGGCATCTTTGGCAAAATGTCAATTTTTTGTCTCATCTTGTTCTGGTTTTATCCTGCCCTGTTCTATCTTTTAGTATTCAGCCTTGGTTGTTTTCCAACTACTTGCCATATCATTTATGTTGCCACGAGTGCATAAAATTTTCGCCTCTTGTTGGCACCTGTGTTTTGGGTATATATTCAGTGTTTCGGTGGTTCTTAAATGAAGATGAAGTTCAGCGCCTGTGACGTCGTCTTTCATGACTTTGTCTTCCCAGGTTTCTACGCGCTGTCCACAACAACGAATCAGCACCAACTAGCCCGACAACTTTTCCTGTTCAAGCACTGTTTTCCAGTATTTTTCGACCTCGAGAAGGAATATGACACAACCTTGAGGCTCATGATTCTTCGCGACATAGCAGAGCTTGGAATCTGTGGCAAAATGTCAATTTTTTCTCTCATCTTGTCCTGGTTTTATCCTGCCCTGTTCTATCTTTTGGTATTTAGCCTTGGTTGTTTTACAACTATTTGCCATATCATTTCTGTTGCCACGAGTGCATAAATTTTTCGCCTCTTGTTGTCGCCTGTGTTTTGGGTATATATGCGGTGTTTCGGTGGTTCTCAAATGAAGGTGAAGTTCAGCGCCTGTGACGTCGTCTTTCATGACTTTGTCTTCTGTCCATGTTTCTAAGCGCTGTCAACAACAATGAATCAGCACCAACTAGCCCGACAAATTTTCCGGTTCGAGCACTGTTTGCAGTATTTTTCGACCGCGAGAAGGTACACGACACAACCTTAAGGCTCGGGATCCTTCGCAACATAGCAGAGCTTGGGATCTGTGGCAAAATGTCAATTTTTTGTCTCATCTTGTTCTGGTTTTATCCTGCCCTGTCCTATCTTTTGGTATTCAGCCTTGGTTGTTTTCCAACTACTTGCCATATCATTTCTGTTGCCATGACTGCATAAAATTTTCGCCTCTTGTTGGCGCCTGTGTTTTGGGTATATATTCAGTGTTTCGGTGGTTCTTAAATGAAGATGAAGTTCTTCGCCTATGACGTCGTCTTTCATGACTTTGTCTGCTGTCCATGTTTCTCAGCGCTGTCAACAACAACGAATCAGCACCAACTAGCCCGACAAATTTTCCTGTTCAGTCACTGTTTTGCAGTATTTTTCGAACTCGAGAAGGTATACGACACAACCTTGAGGCTCGGGGTACTTCGCGACATAGCAGAGCTTGGCATCTGTGGCAAAATGTCAATTTTTGGTCTCATCCGGTTCTGGTTTTATCCTGCCCTGTTCTATCTTTTGGTATTAAGCCTTGGTTGCTTTACAAGTACCTGCCATATCATTTCAGTTGCCACGAGTGCATAATATTTTCGCCT
Source organism: Amblyomma americanum (assembly GCF_052857255.1). Classification (NCBI taxonomy): domain Eukaryota; kingdom Metazoa; phylum Arthropoda; class Arachnida; order Ixodida; family Ixodidae; genus Amblyomma; species Amblyomma americanum. Next base: position 150,318,622 of record NC_135503.1, read on the forward strand.
CTTGTTGGCGCCTGTGTTCTGGGTATATATGCAGTGTTTCGGTGGTTCTTAAATGAAGTTGAAGTTCAGAACCTGTGACGTCGTCTTTCATGACTTTGTCTTCTGTCCATGTTTCTAAGCGCTGTCAACAACAACGAATCAGCACCAACTAGCCCGACAACGTTTCCTGTTCAAGAACTGTTTTGTAGTATTTTTCGACCTCGAGAAGGTATACGACACAACCTTAAGGCTCGGGATTCATCGCTGCATACCAGAGCTTGGCATCTGTGGCAAAATGTCAATTGTTTGTCTCATCTTGTCCTGGTTTTATCCTCCCCTGTTCTATCTTTTGGTATTTAGCCTACAACTACTTGCCATATCATTTCTGTTGCCACGAGTGCATAATATTTTCGCCTCTTGTTGGCGCCTGTGTTCTGGGTATATATGCAGTGTTTCGGTGGTTCTTAAATGAAATTGAAGTTCAGCGCCTGTGACGTCGTCTTTTATGACTTTGTCTTCTGTCCATGTTTCTAAGCGCTGTCAACAACAACAAATCAGCACCAACTAGCCCGAAAACGTTTCCTGTTCAAGAACTGTTTTGTAGTATTTTTCGACCTCGAGAAGGTATACGACACAACCTTGAGGCTCGGGATTCATCGCTGCATACCAGAGCTTGGCATCTGTGGCCAAATGTCAATTGTTTGTCTCATCTTGTCCTGGTTTTATCCTCCCCTGTTCTATCTTTGGTATTTAGCCTTGGTTGTTTTACAACTACTTGCCATATCATTTCTGTTGCCAAAAGTGCATAAAATTTTCGCCGCTTGTTGGCGCCATGTTTTCGCTATATATGCAGTGTTTCGGTGGTTCTTAAATGAAGTTGAAGTTCAGCGCCTGTGACGTCGTCTTTCATGACTTTGTCTTCCCAGGTTTCTAAGCGCTGTCAACAACAACGAATCAGCACCAACTAGCCCGACAACTTTTCCTGTTCAAGCACTGTTTTTCAGTATTTTTCAAACTCGAGAAGGTATAAGACACAACCTTGAGGCTCGGGATGGTTCGCAACATAGCAGAGCTTGACATCTGCGGCAAAATGTCAATTTTTTGTCTCATCTTATTCTGATTTTATCCTGCCCTGTTCTATCTTTTGGTATTTATCCTTGGTTATTTTACAACTACTTGCCATATCAATTCTGTTGCCACGAGTGCATAAAATTTTCGCCTCTTGTTGGCGCCTGTGTTTTGGGTATATATGCAGTGTTTCGGTGGTTCTGAAATGAAGTTGAAGTTCAGTGCCTGTAACGTCGTCTTTCATGACTTTGCCTTCTGTCCATGTTTCTAAGCGCTGTCAACAACAACGAATCAGCACCAACTAGCCCGACAACTTTTCCTGTTCAAGCACTGTTTTTCAGTATTTTTCGACCTCGAGAAGGTATAAGACACAACCTTGAGGCTCCGGGTTCTTCGCGACATAGCAGAACTTGGCATCTGTGGCAAAATGTCAATTTATTGTCTCATCTTGTTCTGGTTTTATCCTGCCCTGTTCTATCTTTTGGTATTTAGCCTTGGTTGTTTTACAACTACTTGCCATATCATTTCTGTTGCCACGAGTGTGCATAAAATTTTCGCGTCTTATTGGCGTTTTTGTTTTGGGTATATATGCAGTGTTTCGGTGGTTCTTAAATGAAGTTGAAGATCAGCGCCTGTGACGTCGTCTTTCATGACTTTGTCTTCCCAGGTTTCTAAGCGCAGTCAACAACAACGAATCAGCACCAACTAGCCCGACAACGTTTCCTGTTCAAGCACTGTTTTGCAGTATTTTTCGCCCTCGAGAAGGTATACGACACAACCTTGAGGCTAGGGACTCTTCGCGACATAGCAGAGCTTGGGATCTGTGGCAAAATGTCAATTTTTTGTCTCATCTTGTTCTGGTTTTATCCTGCCCTGTTCTATCTTTTGGTATTCAGCCTTGGTTGTTTTCCAACTACTTGCCATATCATTTCTGTTGCCACGAGTGCATAAAATTTTCGCCTCTTGCTGGCGCCTGTGTTCTGGGTATATATGCAGTGTTTCGGTGGTTCTTAAATGAAGTTGAAGTTCAGCACCTGTGACGTCGTCTTTCATGACTTTGTCTTCTGTCCATGTTTCTAAGCGCTGTCAACAACAACGAATCAGCACCAACTAGCCCGACAACGTTTCCTGTTCAAGAACTGTTTTGTAGTATTTTTCGACCTCGAGAAGGTATACGACACAACCTTGAGGCTCGGGATTCATCGCTGCATACCAGAGCTTGGCATCTGTGGCAAAATGTCAATTGTTTGTCTCATCTTGTCCTGGTTTTATCCTCCCCTGTTCTATCTTTTGGTATTTAGCCTACAACTACTTGTCATATCATTTCTTTTGCCACGAGTGCATAATATTTTCGCCTCTTGTTGGCGCCTGTGTTCTGGGTATATATGCAGTGTTTCGGTGGTTCTTAAATGAAGTTGAAGTTCAGCGCCTGTGACGTCGTCTTTTATGACTTTGTCTTCTGTCCATGTTTCTAAGCGCTGTCAACAACAACAAATCAGCACCAACTAGCCCGAAAACGTTTCCTGTTCAAGAACTGTTTTGTAGTATTTTTCGACCTCGAGAAGGTATACGACACAACCTTGAGGCTCGGGATTCATCGCTGCATACCAGAGCTTGGCATCTGTGGCCAAATGTCAATTGTTTGTCTCATCTTGTCCTGGTTTTATCCTCCCCTGTTCTATCTTTGGTATTTAGCCTTGGTTGTTTTACAACTAATTGCCATATCATTTCTGTTGCCAAGAGTGCATAAAATTTTCGCCGCTTGTTGGCGCCATGTTTTCGCTATATATGCAGTGTTTCGGTGGTTCTTAAATGAAGTTGAAGTTCAGCGCCTGTGACGTCGTCTTTCATGACTTTGTCTTCCCAGGTTTCTAAGCGCTGTCAACAACAACGAATCAGCACCAACTAGCCCGACAACTTTTCCTGTTCAAGCACTGTTTTTCAGTATTTTTCGAACTCGAGAAGGTATAAGACACAACCTTGAGGCTCGGGATGGTTCGCAACATAGCAGAGCTTGGCATCTGCGGCAAAATGTCAATTTTTTGTCTCATCTTATTCTGGTTTTATCCTGCCCTGTTCTATCTTTTGGTATATAGCCTTGGTTATTTTACAACTACTTGCCATATCAATTCTGTTGCCACGAGTGCATAAAATGTTCGCCTCTTGTTGGCGCCTGTGTTTTGGGTATATATGCAGTGTTTCGGTGGTTCTGAAATGAAGTTGAAGTTCAGTGCCTCTAACGTCATCTTTCATGACTTTGCCTTCTGTCCATGTTTCTAAGCGCTGTCAACAACAACGAATCAGCACCAACTAGCCCGACAACTTTTCCTGTTCAAGCACTGTTTTTCAGTATTTTTCGACCTCGAGAAGGTATGAGACACAACCTTGAGGCTCCGGGTTCTTCGCGACATAGCAGAACTTGGCATCTGTGGCAAAATGTCAATTTATTGTCTCATCTTATTCTGGTTTTATCCTGCCCTGTTCTATCTTTTGGTATTTAGCCTTGGTTGTTTTACAACTACTTGCCATATCATTTCTGTTGCCACGAGTGTGCATAAAATTTTCGCGTCTTATTGGCGCCTTTGTTTTGGGTATATATGCAGTGTTTCGGTGGTTCTTAAATGAAGTTGAAGAGCAGCGCCTGTGACGTCGTCTTTCATGACTTTGTCTTCCCAGGTTTCTAAGCGCTGTCAACAACAACGAATCAGCACCAACTAGCCCGACAACCTTTCCTGTTCAAGCACTGTTTTGCAGTATTTTTCACCCTCGAGAAGGTATACGACACAACCTTGAGGCTAGGGACTCTTCGCGACATAGCAGAGCTTGGGATCTGTGGCAAAATGTCAATTTTTTGTCTCATCTTGTTCTGGTTTTATCCTGCCCTGTTCTATCTTTTGGTATTCAGCCTTGGTTGTTTTCCAACTACTTGCCATATCATTTCTGTTGCCACGAGTGCATAAAATTTTCGCCGGTTCTTGGCGCCTGTGTTTTGGGTATATATGCAGTGTTTCGGTGGTTCTTAAATGAAGTAGAAGATCAGCGCCTGTGCCGTCGTCTTTCATGACTTTGTCTTCTCAGGTTTCTAAGCGCTGTCAACAACAACGAATCAGCACCAACTAGCCCGACAACTTTTCCTGTTCAAGCACTGCTTTGCAGTATTTTTCGACCTCGAGAAGGCATACGACACAACCTTGAGGATCGTGATTCTTCGCGACATAGCAGAGATTGGCATCTGTGGCAAAATGTCAATTTTTTTTTCATCTTGTTCTGGTTTTATCCTGCCCTGTTCTATCTTTTGGTATTTAGCCTTGGTTGTTTTACAACTACTTGCCATATCATTTCTGTTGCCTCGAGTGCATAAAATTTTCGCCTCTTGTTGGCGCCTGTGTTTTGGGTATATATGCAGTGTTTCGGTGGATCTTAAATGAAGTTAAAGTTCAGCGCCTGTGACGTCGTATTTCATGACTGTCTTCTGTCCATGCTTCTAAGCGCTGTCAACAACAACGAATCAGCACCAACTAGCCAGACAACTTTTCCTGTTCAAGCACTGTTTTTCAGTATTTTTCGACCTCGAGAAGGTATAAGACACAACCTTGAGGCTCGGGATGCTTCGCAACATAGCAGAGCTTGGCATATGCGGCAAAATGTCAATTTTTTGTCTCATCTTGTTCTGGTTTTATCCTGCCCTGTTTTGTCTTTTGGTATTCAGCCTTGGTTGTTTTCCAACTACTTGCCATATCATTTCTGTTGCCACGAGTGCATAAAATTTTCGCCTCTTGTTGGCGCCTGTGTTTTGGGTATATATTCAGTGTTTCGGTGGTTCTTAAATGAAGATGAAGTTCAGCGCCTGTGACGTCGTCTTTCATGACTTTCTCTTCCCAGGTTTCTAAGCGCTGTCAACAACAACGAATCAGCACCAACTAGCCCGACAACGTTTCCTGTTCAAACACTGTTTTACAGTATTTTTCGCCCTCGAGAAGGTATACGACACAACCTTGAGGCTCAGGACTCTTCGCGACATAGCAGAGCTTGGCATCAGTGGCTAAATGTCAATTTTTTTCTCATCTTGTTCTGGTTTTATCCTGCCCTGTTCTATCTTTTGGTATTTAGCCTTGGTTGTTTTACAAATACTTGCCATATCATTTCTGTTGCCCCGAGTGCATAAAATTTTCGCCTCTTGTTGGCGCCTGTGTTTCGGGTATATATTCAGTGTTTCGGTGGTTCTTAAATGAAGATGAAGTTCGGAGCCTGTGACGTCGTCTTTCATGACTTTGTCTGCTGTCCATGTTTCTCAGCGCTGTCAGCAACAACGAATCAGCACCAACTAGCCCGACAAATTTTCCTGTTCAAGCACTGTTTTGCAGTATTTTTCGAACTCGAGAAGGTATACGACACAACCTTGAGGCTCGGGGTACTTCGCGACATAGCAGAGCTTGGGATCTGTGGCAAAATGTCAATTTTTTGTCTCATCTTGTTCTGGTTTTGTCCTGCCCTGTTCTATCTTTTGGTATTCAGCCTTGGTTGTTTTCCAACTACTTGCCATATCATTTCTGTTGCCACGAAAGCATAAAATTTTCGCCTCTTGTTGGCGCCTTTGTTTTGGGTATATATTCAGTGTTTCGGTGGTTCTTAAATGAAGATGAAGTTCGGAGCCTGTGACGTCGCCTTTCATGACTTTGTCTGCTGTCCATGTTTCTCAGCGCTGTCAACAACAACGAATCAGCACCAACTAGCCTGACAAATTTTCCTGTTCAAGCACTGTTTTGCAGTATTTTTCGAACTCGAGAAGGTATACGACACAACCTTGAGGCTCAGGGTACTTCGCGACATAGCAGAACTTGGCATCTGTCGCTAAATGTCAATTTTCTGTCTCATCTTGTTCTGGTTTTATCCTGCCCTGTTCTATCTTTTGGTATTTAGCCTTGGTTGTTTTCCAACTACTTGCCATATCATTTCTGTTGCCACGAGTGCATAAAATTTTCGCCTCTTGTTGGCGCCTGTGTTTTGGGTATATATGCAGTGTTTCGGTGGTTCTCAAATGAAGGTGAAGTTCAGCGCCTGTGACGTCGTCTTTCATGACTTTGTCTTCTGTCCATGTTTCTAAGCGCTGTCAACAACAACGAATCAGCACCAACTAGCCCGACAACTTTTCCTGTTCAAGCACTGTTTTTCAGTATTTTTCGACCTCAAGAAGGTATACGACACAACCTTGAGACTCGGGACTCTTCGCGACATAGCAGAGCTTGGGATCTGTGGCAAAATGTCAATTTTTTGTCTCATCTTGTCCTGGTTTTATCCTGCCCTGTTTTGTCTTTTGATATTCAGCCTTGGTTGTTTTCCAACTACTTGCCATATCATTTCTGTTGCCACGAGTGCATAAAATTTTCGCCTCTTGTTGGCGCCTGTGTTTTTGGAATATATTCAGTGTTTCGGTGGTTCTTAAATGAAGATGAAGTTCGGAGCCTGTGAGGTCGTCTTTCATGACTTTGTCTGCTGTCCATGTTTCTCAGCGCTGTCAACAACAACGAATCAACACCAACTAGCCCGACAAATTTTCCTGTTCAAGCACTGTTTTGCAGTATTTTTCGAACTCGAGAAGGTATACGACACAACCTTGAGGCTCGGGATGCTTCGCAACATAGTAGAGCTTGGCATATGCGGCAAAATGTCAATTTTTTGTCTCATCTTTTTCTGGTTTCATCCTGCCCTGTTCTATCTTTTGGTATTTAGCCTTGGTTGTTTTACAACTACTTGCCATATCATTTCTGTTGCGACGAGTGCATAAAATTTTCGCCTCTTGTTGGCGCCTGTGTTTTGGGTATATATTCAGTGTTTCGGTGGTTCTTAAATGAAGATGAAGTTCAGTGCCTGTGACGTCGTCTTTCATGACTTTGTCTCCTGTCCATGTTTCTCAGTGCTGTCAACAACAACGAATCAGCACCAACTAGCCCGATACATTTTCCTGTTCAAGCACTGTTTTGCAGTATTTTTTGCCCTCGAGAAGGTATATGACACAACCTTGAGGCTCGGGACTCTTCGCAACATAGCAGCGCTTGGGATCTGTGGCAAAATGTCAATTTTTTGTCTCATCTTGTTCTGGTTTTATCCTGCCCTGTTCTATCTTTTGGTATTCAGCCTTGGTTGTTTTCCAACTACTTGCCATATCATTTCTGTTGCCACGAGTGCATAAAATTTTCGCCTCTTGTTGGCGCCTGTGTTTTGGGTATATATTCAGTGTTTCGGTGGTTCTTAAATGAAGATGAAGTTCGGAGCCTGTGACGTCGTCTTTCATGACTTTGTCTGCTGTCCATGTTTCTCAGCGCTGTCAACGTCAACAACAACGAATCAGCACCAACTAGCCCGACAAATTTTCCTGTTCAAGCACTGTTTTGCAGTATTTTTCGAACTCGAGAAGGTATATGACACAACCTTGAGGCTCGGGACTCTTCGCAACATAGCAGCGCTTGGGATCTGTGGCAAAATGTCAATTTTTTGTCTCATCTTGTTCTGGTTTTATCCTGCCCTGTTCTATCTTTTGGTATTCAGCCTTGGTTGTTTTCCAACTACTTGCGATATCATTTCTGTTGCCACGAGTGCATAAAATTTTCGCCTCTTGTTGGCGCCTGTGTTTTGGGTATATATTCAGTGTTTCGGTGGTTCTTAAATGAAGATGAAGTTCGGAGCCTGTGACGTCGTCTTTCATGACTTTGTCTGCTGTCCATGTTTCTCAGCGCTGTCAACAACAACGAATCAGCACCAACTAGCCCGACAAATTTTCCTGTTCAAGCACTGTTTTGCAGTATTTTTCGAACTCGAGAAGGTATACGACACAAACTTGAGGCTCGGGGTACTTCGCAACATAGCAGAGCTTGGCATCTTTGGCAAAATGTCAATTTTTTGTCTCATCTTGTTCTGGTTTTATCCTGCCCTGTTCTGTCTTCTGGTATTCAGCCTTGGTTGTTTTCCAACTACTTGCCATATCATTTCTGTTGCCACGAGTGCATAAAATTTTCGCCTCTTGTTGGCGCCTGTGTTTTGGGTATATATTCAGTGTTTCGGTGGTTCTTAAATGAAGATGAAGTTCAGCGCCTGTGACGTCGTCTTTCATGACTTTGTCTTCCCAGGTTTCTACGCGCTGTCCACAACAACGAATCAGCACCAACTAGCCCGACAACTTTTCCTGTTCAAGCACTGTTTTCCAGTATTTTTCGACCTCGAGAAGGAATATGACACAACCTTGAGGCTCATGATTCTTCGCGACATAGCAGAGCTTGGAATCTGTGGCAAAATGTCAATTTTTTCTCTCATCTTGTCCTGGTTTTATCCTGCCCTGTTCTATCTTTTGGTATTTAGCCTTGGTTGTTTTACAACTACTTGCCATATCATTTCTGTTGCCACGAGTGCATAAATGTTTCGCCTCTTGTTGTCGCCTGTGTTTAGGGTATATATGCAGTGTTTCGGTGGTTCTCAAATGAAGGTGAAGTTCAGCGCCTGTGACGTCGTCTTTCATGACTTTGTCTTCTGTCCATGTTTCTAAGCGCTGTCAACAACAATGAATCAGCACCAACTAACCCGACAAATTTTCCGGTTCGAGCACTGTTTTGCAGTATTTTTCGACCTCGAGAAGGTATACGACACAACCTTAAGGCTCGGGATCCTTCGCAACATAGCAGAGCTTGGGATCTGTGGCAAAATGTCAATTTTTTGTCTCATCTTGTTCTGGTTTTATCCTGCCCTGTTCTATCTTTTGGTATTAAGCCTTGTTTGCTTTACAAGTACCTGCCATATCATTTCTGTTGCCACGAGTGCATAAAACTTTCGCCTCTTGTTGGCGCCTGTGTTTTGGGTATATATTCAGTGTTTCGGTGGTTCTTTAATGAAGATGAAGTTCAGCGCCTGTGACGTGGTCTTTCATGAATTTGTCTGCTTTCCATGTTTCTCAGCGCTGTCAACAACAACGAATCAGCACCAACTAGCCCGATAAATTTTCCTGTTCAAGCACTGTTTTGCAGTATTTTTTGCCCTAGAGAAGGTATACCACACAACCTTGAGGCTCGGGACACTTCGCAACATAGCAGAGCTTGAGATCTGTGGCAAAATGTCAATTTTTTGTCTCATCTTGTTCTGGTTTTATCCTGCCCTGTTCTATCTTTTGGTATTCAGCCTTGGTTGTTTTCAAACTACTTGCCATATCATTTCTGTTGCCACGAGTGCATAAAATTTTCGCCTCTTGTTGGCGCCTGTGTTTTGGGTATATATTCAGTGTTTCGGTGGTTCTTAAATGAAGATGAAGTTCGGGGCTTGTGACGTCGTCTTTCATGACTTTGTCTGCTGTCCATGTTTCTCAGCGCTGTCAACAACAACGAATCAGCACCAACTAGCCCGACAAATTTTCCTGTTCAAGCACTGTTTTGCAGTATTTTTCGAACTCGAGAAGGTATACGACACAACCTTGAGGCTCGGGGTACTTCGCGACATAGCAGAGCTTGGCATCTGTGGCTAAATGTCAATTTTCTGTCTCATCTTGTTCTGGTTTTATCCTGCCCTGTTCTATCTTTTGGTATTTAGCCTTGGTTGTTTTCCAACTACTTGCCATATCATTTCTGTTGCCACGAGTGCATAAAATTTTCGCCTCTTGTTGGCGCCTGTGTTTTGGGTATATATGCAGTGTTTCGGTGGTTCTCAAATGAAGGTGAAGTTCAGCGCCTGTGACGTCGTCTTTCATGACTTTGTATTCTGTCCATGTTTCTAAGCGTTGTCAACAACAACGAATCAGCACCAACTAGCCCGACAACTTTTCCTGTTCAAGCACTGTTTTTCAGTATTTTTCGACCTCGAGAAGGTATAAGACACAACCTTGAGGCTCGGGATGCTTCGCAACATAGCAGAGCTTGGCATATGCGGCAAAATGTCAATTTTTTGTCTCATCTTATTCTGGTTTCATCCTGCCCTGTTCTATCTTTTGGTATTTAGCCTTGGTTGTTTTACAACTACTTGCCATATCATTTCTATTGCCACGAGTGCATAAAATTTTCGCCTCTTGTCGCCTGTGTTTTGGGTATATATGCAGTGTTTCGGTGGTTCTTAAATGAAGTTGAAGTTCAGCGCCTGTGACCTCGTCTTTCATGACTTTGTCTTCCCAGGTTTCTAAGCGCTGTCAACAACAACGAATCAGCACCAACTAGCCCGACAACTTTTCCTGTTCAAGCACTGTTTTCCAGTATTTTTCGACCTCGAGAAGGAATATGACACAACCTTGAGGCTCATGATTCTTCGCGACATAGCAGAGCTTGGAATCTGTGGCAAAATGTCAATTTTTTCTCTCATCTTGTCCTGGTTTTATCCTGCCCTGTTCTATCTTTTGGTATTTAGCCTTGGTTGTTTTACAACTACTTGCCATATCATTTCTGTTGCCACGAGTGCATAAATGTTTCGCCTCTTGTTGTCGCCTGTGTTTAGGGTATATATGCAGTGTTTCGGTGGTTCTCAAATGAAGGTGAAGTTCAGCGCCTGTGACGTCGTCTTTCATGACTTTGTCTTCTGTCCATGTTTCTAAGCGCTGTCAACAACAATGAATCAGCACCAACTAACCCGACAAATTTTCCGGTTCGAGCACTGTTTTGCAGTATTTTTCGACCTCGAGAAGGTATACGACACAACCTTAAGGCTCGGGATCCTTCGCAACATAGCAGAGCTTGGGATCTGTGGCAAAATGTCAATTTTTTGTCTCATCTTGTTCTGGTTTTATCCTGCCCTGTTCTATCTTTTGGTATTCAGCCTTGGTTGTTTTCCAACTACTTGCCATATCATTTCTGTTGCCATGAGTGCATAAAATTTTCGCCTCTTGTTGGCGCCTGTGTTTTGGGTATATATTCAGTGTTTCGGTGGTTCTTAAATGAAGATGAAGTTCGGCGCCTATGACGTCGTCTTTCATGACTTTGTCTGCTGTCCATGTTTCTCAGCGCTGTCAACAACAACGAATCAGCACCAACTAGCCCGTCAAATTTTCCTGTTAAAGCACTGTTTTGCAGTATTTTTCGAACTCGAGAAGGTATACGACACAACCTTGAGGCTCGGGGTACTTCGCGACATAGCAGAGCTTGGCATCTTTGGCAAAATGTCAATTTTTGGTCTCATCCGGTTCTGGTTTTATCCTGCCCTGTTCTATCTTTTGGTATTAAGCCTTGTTTGCTTTACAAGTACCTGCCATATCATTTCAGTTGCCACGAGTGCATAATATTTTCGCCTCTTGTTGGCGCCTGTGTTCTGGGTATATATGCAGTGTTTCGGTGGTTCTTAAATGAAGTTGAAGTTCAGCGCCTGTGACGTCGTCTTTCATGACTTTGTCTTCTGTCCATGTTTCTAAGCGCTGTCAACAACAACGAATCAGCACCAACTAGCCCGACAACGTTTCCTGTTCAAGAACTGTTTTGTAGTATTTTTTGACCTCTAGAAGGTATACGACACAACCTTGAGGCTCGGGGTACTTCGCAACATAGCAGAGCTTGGCATCTTTGGCAAAATGTCAATTTTTTGTCTCATCTTGTTCTGGTTTTATCCTGCCCTGTTCTATCTTTTGGTATTCAGCCTTGGTTGTTTTTCAACTACTTGCCATATCATTTATGTTGCCACGAGTGCATAAAATTTTCGCCTCTTGTTGTCGCCTGTGTTTTGGGTATATATGCAGTGTTTCGGTGGTTCTTAAATGAAGATAAAGTTCAGCGCCTGTGACGTCGTCTTTCATGACTTTCTCTTCCCAGGTCTCTAAGCGCTGTCAACAACAACGAATCAGCACCAACTAGCCCGACAACGTTTCCTGTTCAAACACTGTTTTACAGTATTTCTCGCCCTCGAGAAGGTATACGACACAACCTTGAGGCTCGGGACTCTTCGCGACATAGCAGAGCTTGGCATCAGTGGCTAAATGTCAATTTTTTTCTCATCTTGTTCTGGTTTTATCCTGCCCTGTTCTATCTTTTGGTATTTAGCCTTGGTTGTTTTACAAATACTTGCCATATCATTTCTGTTGCCACGAGTGCATAAAATTTTCGCCTCTTGTTGGCGCCTGTGTTTTGGGTATCTATTCAGTGTTTCGGTGGTTCTTAAATGAAGATGAAGTTCAGCGCCTGTGACGTGGTCTTTCATGACTTTGTCTGCTGTCCATGTTTCTCAGCGCTGTCAACAACAACGAATCAGCACCAACTAGCCCGATAAATTTTCCTGTTCAAGCACTGTTTTGCAGTATTTTTTGCCCTCGAGAAGGTATACCACACAACCTTGAGGCTCGGGACTCTTCGCAACATAGCAGAGCTTGGGATCTGTGGCAAAATGTCAATTTTTTGTCTCATCTTGTTCTGGTTTTATCCTGCCCTGTTCTATCTTTTGGTATTCAGCCTTGGTTGTTTTCAAACTACTTGCCATATCATTTCTGTTGCCACGAGTGCATAAAATTTTCGCCTCTTGTTGGCGCCTGTGTTTTGGGTATATATTCAGTGTTTCGGTGGTTCTTAAATGAAGATGAAGTTCGGGGCTTGTGACGTCGTCTTTCATGACTTTGTCTGCTGTCCATGTTTCTCAGCGCTGTCAACAACAACGAATCAGCACCAACTAGCCCGACAAATTTTCCTGTTCAAGCACTGTTTTGCAGTATTTTTCGAACTCGAGAAGGTATACGACACAACCTTGAGGCTCGGGGTACTTCGCGACATAGCAGAGCTTGGCATCTGTGGCTAAATGTCAATTTTCTGTCTCATCTTGTTCTGGTTTTATCCTGCCCTGTTCTATCTTTTGGTATTTAGCCTTGGTTGTTTTCCAACTACTTGCCATATCATTTCTGTTGCCACGAGTGCATAAAATTTTCGCCTCTTGTTGGCGCCTGTGTTTTGGGTATATATGCAGTGTTTCGGTGGTTCTCAAATGAAGGTGAAGTTCAGCGCCTGTGACGTCGTCTTTCATGACTTTGTATTCTGTCCATGTTTCTAAGCGTTGTCAACAACAACGAATCAGCACCAACTAGCCCGACAACTTTTCCTGTTCAAGCACTGTTTTTCAGTATTTTTCGACCTCGAGAAGGTATAAGACACAACCTTGAGGCTCGGGATGCTTCGCAACATAGCAGAGCTTGGCATATGCGGCAAAATGTCAATTTTTTGTCTCATCTTATTCTGGTTTCATCCTGCCCTGTTCTATCTTTTGGTATTTAGCCTTGGTTGTTTTACAACTACTTGCCATATCATTTCTATTGCCACGAGTGCATAAAATTTTCGCCTCTTGTCGCCTGTGTTTTGGGTATATATGCAGTGTTTCGGTGGTTCTTAAATGAAGTTGAAGTTCAGCGCCTGTGACCTCGTCTTTCATGACTTTGTCTTCCCAGGTTTCTAAGCGCTGTCAACAACAACGAATCAGCACCAACTAGCCCGACAACGTTTCCTGTTCAAACACTGTTTTACAGTATTTTTCGCCCTCGAGAAGGTATACGACACAACCTTGAGGCTCGGGACTCTTCGCGACATAGCAGAGCTTGGGATCTGTGGCAAAATGTCAATTTTTTGTCTCATCTTGTTCTGGTTTTATCCTGCCCTGTTTTGTCTTTTGGTATTCAGCCTTGGTTGTTTTCCAACTACTTGCCATATCATTTCTGTTGCCACGAGTGCATAAAATTTTCGCCTCTTGTTGGCGCCTGTGTTTTGGGTATATATTCAGTGTTTCGGTGGTTCTTAAATGAAGATGAAGTTCATCGCCTGTGACGTCGTCTTTCATGTCTTTCTCTTCCCAGGTTTCTAAGCGCTGTCAACAACAACGAATCAGCACCAACTAGCCCGACAACGTTTCCTGTTCAAACACTGTTTTACAGTATTTTTCGCCCTCGAGAAGGTATACGACACAACCTTGAGGCTCGGGACTCTTCGCGACATAGCAGAGCTTGGCATCAGTGGCTAAATGTCAATTTTTTTCTCATCTTGTTCTGGTTTTATCCTGCCCTGTTCTATCTTTTGGTATTTAGCCTTGGTTGTTTTACAACTACTTGCCATATCATTTCTGTTGCCACGAGTGCATAAAATTTTCGCCTCTTGTTGGCGCCTGTGTTTTGGGTATATATTCAGTGTTTCGGTGGTTCTTAAATGAAGATGGAGTTCAGTGCCTGTGACGTCGTCTTTCATGACTTTGTCTGCTGTCCATGTTTCTCAGTGCTGTCAACAACAACGAATCAGCACCAACTAGCCCGATAAATTTTCCTGTTCAAGCACTGTTTTGCAGTATTTTTTGACCTCGAGAAGGTATACGACACAACCTTGAGGCTCGGGACTCTTCGCAACATAGCAGAGCTTGGGATCTGTGGCAAAATGTCAATTTTTTGTCTCATCTTGTTCTGGTTTTATCCTGCCCTGTTCTATCTTTTGGTATTCAGCCTTGGTTGTTTTCCAACTACTTGCCATATCATTTCTGTTGCCACGAGTGCATAAAATTTTCGCCTCTTGTTGGCGCCTGTGTTTTGGGTATATATTCAGTGTTTCGGTGGTTCTTAAATGAAGATGAAGTTCGGAGCCTGTGACGTCGTCTTTCATGACTTTGTCTGCTGTCCATGTTTCTCAGCGCTGTCAACAACAACGAATCAGCACCAACTAGCCCGACAAATTTTCCTGTTCAAGCACTGTTTTGCAGTATTTTTCGAACTCGAGAAGGTATACGACACAACCTTGAGGCTCGGGGTACTTCGCGACATAGCAGAGCTTGGCATCTGTGGCTAAATGTCAATTTTCTGTCTCATCTTGTTCTGGTTTTATCCTGCCCTGTTCTATCTTTTGGTATTTAGCCTTGGTTGTTTTCCAACTACTTGCCATACCATTTCTGTTGCGACGAGTGCATAAAATTTTCGCCTCTTGTTGGCGCCTGTGTTTTGGGTATATATGCAGTGTTTCGGTGGTTCTCAAATGAAGGTGAAGTTCAGCGCCTGTGACGTCGTCTTTCATGACTTTGTCTTCTGTCCATGTTTCTAAGCGCTGTCAACAACAACGAATCAGCACCAACTAGCCCGACAACTTTTCCTGTTCAAGCACTGTTTTTCAGTATTTTTCGACCTCGAGAAGGTATAAGACACAACCTTGAGGCTCGGGATGCTTCGCAACATAGCAGAGCTTGGCATATGCGGCAAAATGTCAATTTTTTGTCTCATCTTATTCTGGTTTCATCCTGCCCTGTTCTATCTTTTGGTATTTAGCCTTGGTTGTTTTACAACTACTTGCCATATCATTTCTGTTGCCACGAGTGCATAAAATTTTCGCCTCTTGTTGTCGCCTGTGTTTTGGGTATATATGCAGTGTTTCGGTGGTTCTTAAATGAAGTTGAAGTTCAGCGCCTGTGACGTCGTCTTTCATGACTTTGTCTTCCCAGGTTTCTAAGCGCTGTCAACAACAACGAATCAGCACCAACTAGCCCGACAACTTTTCCTGTTCAAGCACTGTTTTTCAGTATTTTTCGACCTCGAGAAGGTATAAGACACAACCTTGAGGCTCGAGATGCTTCGCAACATAGCAGAGCTTGGCATATGCGGCAAAATGTCAATTTTTTGTCTCATCTTATTCTGGTTTCATCCTGCCCTGTTCTATCTTTTGGTATTTAGCCTTGGTTGTTTTACAACTACTTGCCATATCATTTCTGTTGCCACGAGTGCATAAAATTTTCGCCTCTTGTTGGCGCCTGTGTTTTGGGTATATATTCAGTGTTTCGGTGGTTCTTAAATGAAGATGAAGTTCAGTGCCTGTGACGTCGTCTTTCATGACTTTGTCTCCTGTCCATGTTTCTCAGTGCTGTCAACAACAACGAATCAGCACCAACTAGCCCGATACATTTTCCTGTTCAAGCACTGTTTTGCAGTATTTTTTGCCCTCGAGAAGTTATATGACACAACCTTGAGGCTCGGGACTCTTCGCAACATAGCAGCGCTTGGGATCTGTGGCAAAATGTCAATTTTTTGTCTCATCTTGTTCTGGTTTTATCCTGCCCTGTTGTATCTTTTGGTATTCAGCCTTGGTTGTTTTCCAACTACTTGCCATATCATTTCTGTTGCCGCGAGTGCATAAAATTTTCGCCTCTTGTTGGCGCCTGTGTTTTGGGTATATATTCAGTGTTTCGGTGGTTCTTAAATGAAGTTGAAGTTCAGCGCCTGTGACGTCGTCTTTCATGACTTTGTCTTCTGTCCATGTTTCTAAGCGCTGTCAACAACAACGAATCAGCACCAACTAGCCCGACAACGTTTCCTGTTCAAGAACTGTTTTGTAGTATTTATCGAACTCGAGAAGGTATACGACACAACCTTGAGGCTCGGGGTACTTCGCGACATAGCAGAGCTTGGCATCTGTGGCTAAATGTCAATTTTCTGTCTCATCTTGTTCTGGTTTTATCCTGCCCTGTTCTATCTTTTGGTATTTAGCCTTGGTTGTTTTCCAACTACTTGCCATACCATTTCTGTTGCGACGAGTGCATAAAATTTTCGCCTCTTGTTGGCGCCTGTGTTTTGGGTATATATGCAGTGTTTCGGTGGTTCTCAAATGAAGGTGAAGTTCAGCGCCTGTGACGTCGTCTTTCATGACTTTGTCTTCTGTCCACGTTTCTAAGCGCTGTCAACAACAACGAATCAGCACCAACTAGTCCGACAACTTTTCCTGTTCAAGCACTGTTTTTCAGTATTTTTCGAACTCGAGAAGGTATAAGACACAACCTTGAGGCTCGGGATGCTTCGCAACATAGCAGAGCTTGGCATATGCGGCAAAATGTCAATTTTTTGTCTCATCTTATTCTGGTTTCATCCTGCCCTGTTCTATCTTTTGGTATTTAGCCTTGGTTGTTTTACAACTACTTGCCATATCATTTCTGTTGCCACGAGTGCATAAAATTTTCGCCTCTTGTTGTCGCCTGTGTTTTGGGTATATATGCAGTGTTTCGGTGGTTCTTAAATGAAGTTGAAGTTCAGCGCCTGTGACGTCGTCTTTCATGACTTTGTCTTCCCAGGTTTCTAAGCGCTGTCAACAACAACGAATCAGCACCAACTAGCCCGACAACTTTTCCTGTTCAAGCACTGTTTTTCAGTATTTTTCGACCTCGAGAAGGTATACGACACAACCTTGAGGCTCGGGGTACTTCGCAACATAGCAGAGCTTGGCATCTTTGGCAAAATGTCAATTTTTTGTCTCATCTTGTTCTGGTTTTATCCTGCCCTGTTCTATCTTTTGGTATTCAGCCTTGGTTGTTTTTCAACTACTTGCCATATCATTTATGTTGCCACGAGTGCATAAAATTTTCGCCTCTTGTTGTCGCCTGTGTTTTGGGTATATATGCAGTGTTTCGGTGGTTCTTAAATGAAGATGAAGTTCAGCGCCTGTGACGTCGTCTTTCATGACTTTCTCTTCCCAGGTTTCTAAGCGCTGTCAACAACAACGAATCAGCACCAACTAGCCCGACAACGTTTCCTGTTCAAACACTGTTTTACAGTATTTTTCGCCCTCGAGAAAGTATACGACACAACCTTGAGGCTCGGGACTCTTCGCGACATAGCAGAGCTTGGCATCAGTGGCTAAATGTCAATTTTTTTCTCATCTTGTTCTGGTTTTATCCTGCCCTGTTCTATCTTTTCGTATTTAGCCTTGGTTGTTTTACAAATACTTGCCATATCATTTCTGTTGCCACGAGTGCATAAAATTTTCGCCTCTAGTTGGCGCCTGTGTTTTGGGTATATATTCAGTGTTTCGGTGGTTCTTAAATGAAGATGAAGTTCAGCGCCTGTGACGTGGTCTTTCATGACTTTGTCTGCTGTCCATGTTTCTCAGCGCTGTCAACAACAACGAATCAGCACCAACTAGCCCGATAAATTTTCCTGTTCAAGCACTGTTTTGCAGTATTTTTTGCCCTCGAGAAGGTATACCACACAACCTTGAGGCTCGGGACTCTTCGCAACAAAGCAGAGCTTGGGATCTGTGGCAAAATGTCAATTTTTTGTCTCATCTTGTTCTGGTTTTATCCTGCCCTGTTCTCTCTTTTGGTATTCAGCCTTGGTTGTTTTCAAACTACTTGCCATATCATTTCTGTTCCCACGAGTGCATAAAATTTTCGCCTCTTGTTGGCGCCTGTGTTTTGGGTATATATTCAGTGTTTCGGTGGTTCTTAAATGAAGATGAAGTTCGGGGCTTGTGATGTCGTCATTCATGACTTTGTCTGCTGTCCATGTTTCTCACCGCTGTCAACAACAACGAATCAGCACCAACTAGCCCGACAAATTTTCCTGTTCAAGCACTGTTTTGCAGTATTTTTCGAACTCGAGAAGGTATACGACACAACCTTGAGGCTCGGGGTACTTCGCGACATAGCAGAGCTTGGCATCTGTGGGTTAATGTCAATTTTCTGTCTCATCTTGTTCTGGTTTTATCCTGCCCTGTTCTATCTTTTGGTATTTAGCCTTGGTTGTTTTCCAACTACTTGCCATATCATTTCTGTTGCCACGAGTGCATAAAATTTTCGCCTCTTGTTGGCGCCTGTGTTTTGGGTATATATGCAGTGTTTCGGTGGTTCTCAAATGAAGTTCAGCGCCTGTGACGTCGTCTTTCATGACTTTGTCTTCTGTCCATGTTTCTAAGCGCTGTCAACAACAACGAATCAGCACCAACTAGCCCGACAACTTTTCCTGTTCAAGCACGGTTTTTCAGTATTTTTCGACCTCGAGAAGGTATAAGACACAACCTTGAGGCTCGGGATGCTTCGCAACATAGCAGAGCTTGGCATATGCGGCAAAATGTCAATTTTTTGTCTCATCTTATTCTGGTTTCATTCTGCCCTGTTCTATCTTTTGGTATTTAGCCTTGGTTGTTTTACAACTACTTGCCATATCATTTCTATTGCCACGAGTGCATAAAATTTTCGCCTCTTGTCGCCTGTGTTTTGGGTATATATGCAGTGTTTCGGTGGTTCTTAAATGAAGTTGAAGTTCAGCGCCTGTGACCTCGTCTTTCATGACTTTGTCTTCCCAGGTTTCTAAGCGCTGTCAACAACAACGAATAGCACCAACTAGCCCGACAACGTTTCCTGTTCAAACAATGTTTTACAGTATTTTTCGCCCTCGAGAAGGTATACGACACAACCTTGAGGCTCGGGACTCTTCGCGACATAGCAGAGCTTGGGATCTGTGGCAAAATGTCAATTTTTTGTCTCATCTTGTTCTGGTTTTATCCTGCCCTGTTTTGTCTTTTGGTATTCAGCCTTGGTTGTTTTCCAACTACTTGCCATATCATTTCTGTTGCCACGAGTGCATAAAATTTTCGCCTCTTGTTGGCGCCTGTCTTTTGGGTATATATTCAGTGTTTCGGTGGTTCTTAAATGAAGATGAAGTTCATCGCCTGTGACGTCGTCTTTCATGACTTTCTCTTCCCAGGTTTCTAAGCGCTGTCAACAACAACGAATCAGCACCAACTAGCCCGACAACGTTTCCTGTTCAAACACTGTTTTACAGTATTTTTCGCCCTCGAGAAGGTATACGACACAACCTTGAGGCTCGGGACTCTTCGCGACATAGCAGAGCTTGGCATCAGTGGCTAAATGTCAATTTTTTTCTCATCTTGTTCTGGTTTTATCCTGCCCTGTTCTATCTTTTGGTATTTAGCCTTGGTTGTTTTACAAATACTTGCCATATCATTTCTGTTGCCACGAGTGCATAAAATTTTCGCCTCTTGTTGGCGCCTGTGTTTTGGGTATATATTCTGTGTTTCGGTGGTTCTTAAATGAAGATGGAGTTCAGTGCCTGTGACGTCGTCTTTCATGACTTTGTCTGCTGTCCATGTTTCTCAGTGCTGTCAACAACAACGAATCAGCACCAACTAGCCCGATAAATTTTCCTGTTCAAGCACTGTTTTGCAGTATTTTTTGACCTCGAGAAGGTATACGACACAACCTTGAGGCTCGGTACTCTTCGCAACATAGCAGAGCTTGGGATCTGTGGCAAAATGTCAATTTTCTGTCTCATCTTGTTCTGGTTTTATCCTGCCCTGTTCTATCTTTTGGTATTTAGCCTTGGTTGTTTTCCAACTACTTGCCATACCATTTCTGTTGCGACGAGTGCATAAAATTTTCGCCTCTTGTTGGCGCCTGTGTTTTGGGTATATATGCAGTGTTTCGGTGGTTCTCAAATGAAGGTGAAGTTCAGCGCCTGTGACGTCGTCTTTCATGACTTTGTCTTCTGTCCATGTTTCTAAGCGCGGTCAACAACAACGAATCAGCACCAACTAGCCCGACAACTTTTCCTGTTCAAGCACTGTTTTTCAGTATTTTTCGACCTCGAGAAGGTATAAGACACAACCTTGAGGCTCGGGATGCTTCGCAACATAGCAGAGCTTGGCATATGCGGCAAAATGTCAATTTTTTGTCTCATCTTATTCTGGTTTCATCCTGCCCTGTTCTATCTTTTGGTATTTAGCCTTGGTTGTTTTACAACTACTTGCCATATCATTTCTGTTGCCACGAGTGCATAAAATTTTCGCCTCTTGTTGTCGCCTGTGTTTTGGGTATATATGCAGTGTTTCGGTGGTTCTTAAATGAAGTTGAAGTTCAGCGCCTGTGACGTCGTCTTTCATGACTTTGTCTTCCCAGGTTTCTAAGCGCTGTCAACAACAACGAATCAGCACCAACTAGCCCGACAACTTTTCCTGTTCAAGCACTGTTTTTCAGTATTTTTCGACCTCGAGAAGGTATAAGACACAACCTTGAGGCTCGAGATGCTTCGCAACATAGCAGAGCTTGGCATATGCGGCAAAATGTCAATTTTTTGTCTCATCTTATTCTGGTTTCATCCTGCCCTGTTCTATCTTTTGGTATTTAGCCTTGGTTGTTTTACAACTACTTGCCATATCATTTCTGTTGCCACGAGTGCATAAAATTTTCGCCTCTTGTTGGCGCCTGTGTTTTGGGTATATATTCAGTGTTTCGGTGGTTCTTAAATGAAGATGAAGTTCAGTGCCTGTGACGTCGTCTTTCATGACTTTGTCTCCTGTCCATGTTTCTCAGTGCTGTCAACAACAACGAATCAGCACCAACTAGCCCGATACATTTTCCTGTTCAAGCACTGTTTTGCAGTATTTTTTGCCCTCGAGAAGTTATATGACACAACCTTGAGGCTCGGGACTCTTCGCAACATAGCAGCGCTTGGGATCTGTGGCAAAATGTCAATTTTTTGTCTCATCTTGTTCTGGTTTTATCCTGCCCTGTTGTATCTTTTGGTATTCAGCCTTGGTTGTTTTCCAACTACTTGCCATATCATTTCTGTTGCCGCGAGTGCATAAAATTTTCGCCTCTTGTTGGCGCCTGTGTTTTGGGTATATATTCAGTGTTTCGGTGGTTCTTAAATGAAGTTGAAGTTCAGCGCCTGTGACGTCGTCTTTCATGACTTTGTCTTCTGTCCATGTTTCTAAGCGCTGTCAACAACAACGAATCAGCACCAACTAGCCCGACAACGTTTCCTGTTCAAGAACTGTTTTGTAGTATTTTTCGACCTCGAGAAGGTATACGACACAACCTTGAGGCTCGGGGTACTTCGCAACATAGCAGAGCTTGGCATCTTTGGCAAAATGTCAATTTTTTGTCTCATCTTGTTCTGGTTTTATCCTGCCCTGTTCTATCTTTTGGTATTCAGCCTTGGTTGTTTTTCAACTACTTGCCATATCATTTATGTTGCCACGAGTGCATAAAATTTTCGCCTCTTGTTGTCGCCTGTGTTTTGGGTATATATGCAGTGTTTCGGTGGTTCTTAAATGAAGATGAAGTTCAGCGCCTGTGACGTCGTCTTTCATGACTTTCTCTTCCCAGGTTTCTAAGCGCTGTCAACAACAACGAATCAGCACCAACTAGCCCGACAACGTTTCCTGTTCAAACACTGTTTTACAGTATTTTTCGCCCTCGAGAAAGTATACGACACAACCTTGAGGCTCGGGACTCTTCGCGACATAGCAGAGCTTGGCATCAGTGGCTAAATGTCAATTTTTTTCTCATCTTGTTCTGGTTTTATCCTGCCCTGTTCTATCTTTTTCCTATTTAGCCTTGGTTGTTTTACAAATACTTGCCATATCATTTCTGTTGCCACGAGTGCATAAAATTTTCGCCTCTAGTTGGCGCCTGTGTTTTGGGTATATATTCAGTGTTTCGGTGGTTCTTAAATGAAGATGAAGTTCAGCGCCTGTGACGTGGTCTTTCATGACTTTGTCTGCTGTCCATGTTTCTCAGCGCTGTCAACAACAACGAATCAGCACCAACTAGCCCGATAAATTTTCCTGTTCAAGCACTGTTTTGCAGTATTTTTTGCCCTCGAGAAGGTATACCACACAACCTTGAGGCTCGGGACTCTTCGCAACAAAGCAGAGCTTGGGATCTGTGGCAAAATGTCAATTTTTTGTCTCATCTTGTTCTGGTTTTATCCTGCCCTGTTCTCTCTTTTGGTATTCAGCCTTGGTTGTTTTCAAACTACTTGCCATATCATTTCTGTTCCCACGAGTGCATAAAATTTTCGCCTCTTGTTGGCGCCTGTGTTTTGGGTATATATTCAGTGTTTCGGTGGTTCTTAAATGAAGATGAAGTTCGGGGCTTGTGATGTCGTCATTCATGACTTTGTCTGCTGTCCATGTTTCTCACCGCTGTCAACAACAACGAATCAGCACCAACTAGCCCGACAAATTTTCCTGTTCAAGCACTGTTTTGCAGTATTTTTCGAACTCGAGAAGGTATACGACACAACCTTGAGGCTCGGGGTACTTCGCGACATAGCAGAGCTTAGCATCTGTGGCTAAATGCCAATTTTCTGTCTCATCTTGTTCTGGTTTTATCCTGCCCTGTTCTATCTTTTGGTATTTAGCCTTGGTTGTTTTCCAACTACCTGCCATATCATTTCTGTTGCCACGAGTGCATAAAATTTTCGCCTCTTGTTGGCGCCTGTTTTTTGGGTATATATGCAGTGTTTCGGTGGTTCTCAAATGAAGGTGAAGTTCAGCACCTGTGACGTCGTCTTTCATGACTTTGTCTTCTGTCCATGTTTCTAAGCGCTGTCAACAACAACGAATCAGCACCAACTAGCCCGACAACTTTTCCTGTTCAAGCACTGTTTTTCAGTATTTTTCGACCTCGAGAAGGTATAAGACACAACCTTGAGGCTCGGGATGCTTCGCAACATAGCAGAGCTTGGCATATGCGGCAAAATGTCAATTTTTTGTCTCATCTTATTCTGGTTTCATCCTGCCCTGTTCTATCTTTTGGTATTTAGCCTTGGTTGTTTTACAACTACTTGCCATATCATTTCTGTTGCCACGAGTGCATAAAATTTTCGCCTCTTGTTGTCGCCTGTGTTTTGGGTATATATGCAGTGTTTCGGTGGTTCTTAAATGAAGTTGAAGTTCAGCGCCTGTGACCTCGTCTTTCATGACTTTGTCTGCTGTCCATGTTTCTCAGCGCTGTCAACAACAACGAATCAGCACCAACTAGCCCGACAAATTTTCCTGTTCAAGCACTGTTTTGCAGTATTTTTCGAACTCGAGAAGGTATACGACACAGCCTTAAGGCTCGGGACTCTTCGCGACATAGCAGAGCTTGGGATCTGTGGCAAAATGTCAATTTTTTGTCTCATCTTGTTCTGGTTTTATCCTGCCCTGTTTCGTCTTTTGGTATTCAGCCTTGGTTGTTTTCCAACTACTTGCCATATCATTTCTGTTGCCACGAGTGCATAAAATTTTCGCCTCTTGTTGGCGCCTGTGTTTTGGGTATATATTCAGTGTTTCGGTGGTTCTTAAATGAAGATGAAGTTCATCGCCTGTGACGTCGTCTTTCATGACTTTCTCTTCCCAGGTTTCTAAGCGCTGTCAACAACAACGAATCAGCACCAACTAGCCCGACAACGTTTCCTGTTCAAACACTGTTTTACAGTATTTTTCGCCCTCGAGAAGGTATACGACACAGCCTTAAGGCTCGGGACTCTTCGCGACATAGCAGAGCTTGGGATCTGTGGCAAAATGTCAATTTTTTGTCTCATCTTGTTCTGGTTTTATCCTGCCCTGTTTCGTCTTTTGGTATTCAGCCTTGGTTGTTTTCCAACTACTTGCCATATCATTTCTGTTGCCACGAGTGCATAAAATTTTCGCCTCTTGTTGGCGCCTGTGTTTTGGGTATATATTCAGTGTTTCGGTGGTTCTTAAATGAAGATGAAGTTCATCGCCTGTGACGTCGTCTTTCATGACTTTCTCTTCCCAGGTTTCTAAGCGCTGTCAACAACAACGAATCAGCACCAACTAGCCCGACAACGTTTCCTGTTCAAACACTGTTTTACAGTATTTTTCGCCCTCGAGAAGGTATACGACACAACCTTGAGGCTCGGGACTCTTCGCGACATAGCAGAGCTTGGCATCAGTGGCTAAATGTCAATTTTTTTCTCATCTTGTTCTGGTTTTATCCTGCCCTGTTCTATCTTTTGGTATTTAGCCTTGGTTGTTTTACAAATACTTGCCATATCATTTCTGTTGCCACGAGTGCATAAAATTTTCGCCTCTTGTTGGCGCCTGTGTTTTGGGTATATATTCAGTGTTTCGGTGGATCTTAAATGAAGATGGAGTTCAGTACCTGTGACGTCGTCTTTCATGACTTTGTCTGCTGTCCATGTTTCTCAGTGCTGTCAACAACAACGAATCAGCACCAACTAGCCCGATAAATTTTCCTGTTCAAGCACTGTTTTGCAGTATGTTTTGACCTCGAGAAGGTATACGACACAACCTTGAGGCTCGGGACTCTTCGCAACATAGCAGAGCTTGAGATCTGTGGCAAAATGTCAATTTTTTGTCTCATCTTGTTCTGGTTTTATCCTGCCCTGTTCTATCTTTGGTGTTCAGCCTTGGTTGTTTTCCAACTACTTGCCATATCATTTCTGTTGCCACGAGTGCATAAAATTTTCGCCTCTTGTTGGCGCCTGTGTTTTGGGTATATATTCAGTGTTTCGGTGGTTCTTAAATGAAGATGAAGTTCGGAGCCTGTGACGTCGTCTTTCATGACTTTGTCTGCTGTCCATGTTTCTCAGCGCTGTCAACAACAACGAATCAGCACCAACTAGCCCGACAAATTTTCCTGTTCAAGCACTGTTTTGCAGTATTTTTCGAACTCGAGAAGGTATACGACACAACCTTGAGGCTCGTGGTACTTCGCAACATAGCAGAGCTTGGCATATGCGGCAAAATGTCAATTTTTTGTCTCATCTTATTCTGGTTTCATCCTGCCCTGTTCTATCTTTTGGTATTTAGCCTTGGTTGTTTTACAACTACTTGCCATATCATTTCTGTTGCCACGAGTGCATAAAATTTTCGCCTCTTGTTGTCGCCTGTGTTTTGGGTATATATGCAGTGTTTCGGTGGTTCTTAAATGAAGTTGAAGTTCAGCGCCTGTGACGTCGTCTTTCATGACTTTGTCTTCCCAGGTTTCTAAGCGCTGTCAACAACAACGAATCAGCACCAACTAGCCCGACAACTTTTCCTGTTCAAGCACTGTTTTTCAGTATTTTTCGACCTCGAGAAGGTATAAGACACAACCTTGAGGCTCGAGATGCTTCGCAACATAGCAGAGCTTGGCATATGCGGCAAAATGTCAATTTTTTGTCTCATCTTATTCTGGTTTCATCCTGCCCTGTTCTATCTTTTGGTATTTAGCCT
Source organism: Amblyomma americanum (assembly GCF_052857255.1). NCBI lineage: Eukaryota > Metazoa > Arthropoda > Arachnida > Ixodida > Ixodidae > Amblyomma > Amblyomma americanum. Next base: position 150,344,376 of record NC_135503.1, read on the forward strand.
TGGTTGTTTTACAACTACTTGCCATATCATTTCTGTTGCCACGAGTGCATAAAATTTTCGCCTCTTGTTGGCGCCTGTGTTTTGGGTATATATTCAGTGTTTCGGTGGTTCTTAAATGAAGAGGAAGTTCAGTGCCTGTGACGTCGTCTTTCATGACTTTGTCTCCTGTCCATGTTTCTCAGTGCTGTCAACAACAACGAATCAGCACCAACTAGCCCGATACATTTTCCTGTTCAAGCACTGTTTTGCAGTATTTTTTGCCCTCGAGAAGTTATATGACACAACCTTGAGGCTCGGGACTCTTCGCAACATAGCAGCGCTTGGGATCTGTGGCAAAATGTCAATTTTTTGTCTCATCTTGTTCTGGTTTTATCCTGCCCTGTTGTATCTTTTGGTATTCAGCCTTGGTTGTTTTCCAACTACTTGCCATATCATTTCTGTTGCCGCGAGTGCATAAAATTTTCGCCTCTTGTTGGCGCCTGTGTTTTGGGTATATATTCAGTGTTTCGGTGGTTCTTAAATGAAGTTGAAGTTCAGCGCCTGTGACGTCGTCTTTCATGACTTTGTCTTCTGTCCATGTTTCTAAGCGCTGTCAACAACAACGAATCAGCACCAACTAGCCCGACAACGTTTCCTGTTCAAGAACTGTTTTGTAGTATTTTTCGACCTCGAGAAGGTATACGACACAACCTTGAGGCTCGGGGTACTTCGCAACATAGCAGAGCTTGGCATCTTTGGCAAAATGTCAATTTTTTGTCTCATCTTGTTCTGGTTTTATCCTGCCCTGTTCTATCTTTTGGTATTCAGCCTTGGTTGTTTTTCAACTACTTGCCATATCATTTATGTTGCCACGAGTGCATAAAATTTTCGCCTCTTGTTGTCGCCTGTGTTTTGGGTATATATGCAGTGTTTCGGTGGTTCTTAAATGAAGATGAAGTTCAGCGCCTGTGACGTCGTCTTTCATCACTTTCTCTTCCCAGGTTTCTAAGCGCTGTCAACAACAACGAATCAGCACCAACTAGCCCGACAACGTTTCCTGTTCAAACACTGTTTTACAGTATTTTTCGCCCTCGAGAAGGTATACGACACAACCTTGAGGCTCGGGACTCTTCGCGACATAGCAGAGCTTGGCATCAGTGGCTAAATGTCAATTTTTTTCTCATCTTGTTCTGGTTTTATCCTGCCCTGTTCTATCTTTTGGTATTTAGCCTTGGTTGTTTTACAAATACTTGCCATATCATTTCTGTTGCCACGAGTGCATAAAATTTTCGCCTCTAGTTGGCGCCTGTGTTTTGGGTATATATTCAGTGTTTCGGTGGTTCTTAAATGAAGATGAAGTTCAGCGCCTGTGACGTGGTCTTTCATGACTTTGTCTGCTGTCCATGTTTCTCAGCGCTGTCAACAACAACGAATCAGCACCAACTAGCCCGATAAATTTTCCTGTTCAAGCACTGTTTTGCAGTATTTTTTGCCCTCGAGAAGGTATACCACACAACCTTGAGGCTCGGGACTCTTCGCAACAAAGCAGAGCTTGGGATCTGTGGCAAAATGTCAATTTTTTGTCTCATCTTGTTCTGGTTTTATCCTGCCCTGTTCTCTCTTTTGGTATTCAGCCTTGGTTGTTTTCAAACTACTTGCCATATCATTTCTGTTCCCACGAGTGCATAAAATTTTCGCCTCTTGTTGGCGCCTGTGTTTTGGGTATATATTCAGTGTTTCGGTGGTTCTTAAATGAAGATGAAGTTCGGGGCTTGTGATGTCGTCATTCATGACTTTGTCTGCTGTCCATGTTTCTCAGCGCTGTCAACAACAACGAATCAGCACCAACTAGCCCGACAAATTTTCCTGTTCAAGCACTGTTTTGCAGTATTTTTCGAACTCGAGAAGGTATACGACACAACCTTGAGGCTCGGGGTACTTCGCGACATAGCAGAGCTTAGCATCTGTGGCTAAATGCCAATTTTCTGTCTCATCTTGTTCTGGTTTTATCCTGCCCTGTTCTATCTTTTGGTATTTAGCCTTGGTTGTTTTCCAACTACTTGCCATATCATTTCTGTTGCCACGAGTGCATAAAATTTTCGCCTCTTGTTGGCGCCTGTTTTTTGGGTATATATGCAGTGTTTCGGTGGTTCTCAAATGAAGGTGAAGTTCAGCACCTGTGACGTCGTCTTTCATGACTTTGTCTTCTGTCCATGTTTCTAAGCGCTGTCAACAACAACGAATCAGCACCAACTAGCCCGACAACTTTTCCTGTTCAAGCACTGTTTTTCAGTATGTTTCGACCTCGAGAAGGTATAAGACACAACCTTGAGGCTCGGGATGCTTCGCAACATAGCAGAGCTTGGCATATGCGGCAAAATGTCAATTTTTTGTCTCATCTTATTCTGGTTTCATCCAGCCCTGTTCTATCTTTTGGTATTTAGCCTTGGTTGTTTTACAACTACTTGCCATATCATTTCTGTTGCCACGAGTGCATAAAATTTTCGCCTCTTGTTGTCGCCTGTGTTTTGGGTATATATGCAGTGTTTCGGTGGTTCTTAAATGAAGTTGAAGTTCAGCGCCTGTGACCTCGTCTTTCATGACTTTGTCTTCCCAGGTTTCTAAGCGCTGTCAACAACAACGAATCAGCACCAACTAGCCCGACAACGTTTCCTGTTCAAACACTGTTTTACAGTATTTTTCGCCCTCGAGAAGGTATACGACACAGCCTTAAGGCTCGGGACTCTTCGCGACATAGCAGAGCTTGGGATCTGTGGCAAAATGTCAATTTTTTGTCTCATCTTGTTCTGGTTTTATCCTGCCCTGTTTCGTCTTTTGGTATTCAGCCTTGGTTGTTTTCCAACTACTTGCCATATCATTTCTGTTGCCACGAGTGCATAAAATTTTCGCCTCTTGTTGGCGCCTGTGTTTTGGGTATATATTCAGTGTTTCGGTGGTTCTTAAATGAAGATGAAGTTCATCGCCTGTGACGTCGTCTTTCATGACTTTCTCTTCCCAGGTTTCTAAGCGCTGTCAACAACAACGAATCAGCACCAACTAGCCCGACAACGTTTCCTGTTCAAACACTGTTTTACAGTATTTTTCGCCCTCGAGAAGGTATACGACACAACCTTGAGGCTCGGGACTCTTCGCAACATAGCAGAGCTTGGGATCTGTGGCAAAATGTCAATTTTTTGTCTCATCTTGTTCTGGTTTTATCCTGCCCTGTTCTATCTTTTGGTGTTCAGCCTTGGTTGTTTTCCAACTACTTGCCATATCATTTCTGTTGCCACGAGTGCATAAAATTTTCGCCTCTTGTTGGCGCCTGTGTTTTGGGTATATATTCAGTGTTTCGGTGGTTCTTAAATGAAGATGAAGTTCGGAGCCTGTGACGTCGTCTTTCATGACTTTGTCTGCTGTCCATGTTTCTCAGCGCTGTCAACAACAACGAATCAGCACCAACTAGCCCGACAAATTTTCCTGTTCAAGCACTGTTTTGCAGTATTTTTCGAACTCGAGAAGGTATACGACACAACCTTGAGGCTCGGGGTACTTCGCGACATAGCAGAGCTTGGCATCTGTGGCTAAATGTCAATTTTCTGTCTCATCTTGTTCTGGTTTTATCCTGCCCTGTTCTATCTTTTGGTATTTAGCCTTGGTTGTTTTCCAACTACTTGCCATATCATTTCTGTTGCCACAAGTGCATAAAATTTTCGCCTCTTGTTGGCGCCTGTGTTTTGGATATATATGCAGTGTTTCGGTGGTTCTCAAATGAAGGTGAAGTTCAGCGCCTGTGACGTCGTCTTTCATGACTTTGTCTTCTGTCCATGTTTCTAAGCGCTGTCAACAACAACGAATCAGCACCAACTAGCCCGACAACTTTTCCTGTTCAAGCACTGTTTTTCAGTATTTTTCGACCTCGAGAAGGTATAAGACACAACCTTGAGGCTCGGGATGCTTCGCAACATAGCAGAGCTTGGCATATGCGGCAAAATGTCAATTTTTTGTCTCATCTTATTCTGGTTTCATCCTGCCCTGTTCTATCTTTTGGTATTTAGCCTTGGTTGTTTTACAACTACTTGCCATATCATTTCTGTTGCCACGAGTGCATAAAATTTTCGCCTCTTGTTGGCGCCTGTGTTTTGGGTATATATTCAGTGTTTCGGTGGTTCTTAAATGAAGATGAAGTTCAGTGCCTGTGACGTCGTCTTTCATGACTTTGTCTCCTGTCCATGTTTCTCAGTGCTGTCAACAACAACGAATCAGCACCAACTAGCCCGATACATTTTCCTGTTCAAGCACTGTTTTGCAGTATTTTTTGCCCTCGAGAAGTTATATGACACAACCTTGAGGCTCGGGACTCTTCGCAACATAGCAGCGCTTGGGATCTGTGGCAAAATGTCAATTTTTTGTCTCATCTTGTTCTGGTTTTATCCTGCCCTGTTGTATCTTTTGGTATTCAGCCTTGGTTGTTTTCCAACTACTTGCCATATCATTTCTGTTGCCGCGAGTGCATAAAATTTTCGCCTCTTGTTGGCGCCTGTGTTTTGGGTATATATTCAGTGTTTCGGTGGTTCTTAAATGAAGTTGAAGTTCAGCGCCTGTGACGTCGTCTTTCATGACTTTGTCTTCTGTCCATGTTTCTAAGCGCTGTCAACAACAACGAATCAGCACCAACTAGCCCGACAACGTTTCCTGTTCAAGAACTGTTTTGTAGTATTTTTCGACCTCGAGAAGGTATACGACACAACCTTGAGGCTCGGGGTACTTCGCAACATAGCAGAGCTTGGCATCTTTGGCAAAATGTCAATTTTTTGTCTCATCTTGTTCTGGTTTTATCCTGCCCTGTTCTATCTTTTGGTATTCAGCCTTGGTTGTTTTTCAACTACTTGCCATATCATTTATGTTGCCACGAGTGCATAAAATTTTCGCCTCTTGTTGTCGCCTGTGTTTTGGGTATATATGCAGTGTTTCGGTGGTTCTTAAATGAAGATGAAGTTCAGCGCCTGTGACGTCGTCTTTCATGACTTTCTCTTCCCAGGTTTCTAAGCGCTGTCAACAACAACGAATCAGCACCAACTAGCCCGACAACGTTTCCTGTTCAAACACTGTTTTACAGTATTTTTCGCCCTCGAGAAGGTATACGACACAACCTTGAGGCTCGGGACTCTTCGCGACATAGCAGAGCTTGGCATCAGTGGCTAAATGTCAATTTTTTTCTCATCTTGTTCTGGTTTTATCCTGCCCTGTTCTATCTTTTGGTATTTAGCCTTGGTTGTTTTACAAATACTTGCCATATCATTTCTGTTGCCACGAGTGCATAAAATTTTCGCCTCTAGTTGGCGCCTGTGTTTTGGGTATATATTCAGTGTTTCGGTGGTTCTTAAATGAAGATGAAGTTCAGCGCCTGTGACGTGGTCTTTCATGACTTTGTCTGCTGTCCATGTTTCTCAGCGCTGTCAACAACAACGAATCAGCACCAACTAGCCCGATAAATTTTCCTGTTCAAGCACTGTTTTGCAGTATTTTTTGCCCTCGAGAAGGTATACCACACAACCTTGAGGCTCGGGACTCTTCGCAACAAAGCAGAGCTTGGGATCTGTGGCAAAATGTCAATTTTTTGTCTCATCTTGTTCTGGTTTTATCCTGCCCTGTTCTCTCTTTTGGTATTCAGCCTTGGTTGTTTTCAAACTACTTGCCATATCATTTCTGTTCCCACGAGTGCATAAAATTTTCGCCTCTTGTTGGCGCCTGTGTTTTGGGTATATATTCAGTGTTTCGGTGGTTCTTAAATGAAGATGAAGTTCGGGGCTTGTGATGTCGTCATTCATGACTTTGTCTGCTGTCCATGTTTCTCAGCGCTGTCAACAACAACGAATCAGCACCAACTAGCCCGACAAATTTTCCTGTTCAAGCACTGTTTTGCAGTATTTTTCGAACTCGAGAAGGTATACGACACAACCTTGAGGCTCGGGGTACTTCGCGACATAGCAGAGCTTAGCATCTGTGGCTAAATGCCAATTTTCTGTCTCATCTTGTTCTGGTTTTATCCTGCCCTGTTCTATCTTTTGGTATTTAGCCTTGGTTGTTTTCCAACTACTTGCCATATCATTTCTGTTGCCACGAGTGCATAAAATTTTCGCCTCTTGTTGGCGCCTGTTTTTTGGGTATATATGCAGTGTTTCGGTGGTTCTCAAATGAAGGTGAAGTTCAGCACCTGTGACGTCGTCTTTCATGACTTTGTCTTCTGTCCATGTTTCTAAGCGCTGTCAACAACAACGAATCAGCACCAACTAGCCCGACAACTTTTCCTGTTCAAGCACTGTTTTTCAGTATGTTTCGACCTCGAGAAGGTATAAGACACAACCTTGAGGCTCGGGATGCTTCGCAACATAGCAGAGCTTGGCATATGCGGCAAAATGTCAATTTTTTGTCTCATCTTATTCTGGTTTCATCCAGCCCTGTTCTATCTTTTGGTATTTAGCCTTGGTTGTTTTACAACTACTTGCCATATCATTTCTGTTGCCACGAGTGCATAAAATTTTCGCCTCTTGTTGTCGCCTGTGTTTTGGGTATATATGCAGTGTTTCGGTGGTTCTTAAATGAAGTTGAAGTTCAGCGCCTGTGACCTCGTCTTTCATGACTTTGTCTTCCCAGGTTTCTAAGCGCTGTCAACAACAACGAATCAGCACCAACTAGCCCGACAACGTTTCCTGTTCAAACACTGTTTTACAGTATTTTTCGCTCTCGAGAAGGTATACGACACAGCCTTAAGGCTCGGGACTCTTCGCGACATAGCAGAGCTTGGGATCTGTGGCAAAATGTCAATTTTTTGTCTCATCTTGTTCTGGTTTTATCCTGCCCTGTTTCGTCTTTTGGTATTCAGCCTTGGTTGTTTTCCAACTACTTGCCATATCATTTCTGTTGCCACGAGTGCATAAAATTTTCGCCTCTTGTTGGCGCCTGTGTTTTGGGTATATATTCAGTGTTTCGGTGGTTCTTAAATGAAGATGAAGTTCATCGCCTGTGACGTCGTCTTTCATGACTTTCTCTTCCCAGGTTTCTAAGCGCTGTCAACAACAACGAATCAGCACCAACTAGCCCGACAACGTTTCCTGTTCAAACACTGTTTTACAGTATTTTTCGCCCTCGAGAAGGTATACGACACAACCTTGAGGCTCGGGACTCTTCGCAACATAGCAGAGCTTGGGATCTGTGGCAAAATGTCAATTTTTTGTCTCATCTTGTTCTGGTTTTATCCTGCCCTGTTCTATCTTTTGGTGTTCAGCCTTGGTTGTTTTCCAACTACTTGCCATATCATTTCTGTTGCCACGAGTGCATAAAATTTTCGCCTCTTGTTGGCGCCTGTGTTTTGGGTATATATTCAGTGTTTCGGTGGTTCTTAAATGAAGATGAAGTTCGGAGCCTGTGACGTCGTCTTTCATGACTTTGTCTGCTGTCCATGTTTCTCAGCGCTGTCAACAACAACGAATCAGCACCAACTAGCCCGACAAATTTTCCTGTTCAAGCACTGTTTTGCAGTATTTTTCGAACTCGAGAAGGTATACGACACAACCTTGAGGCTCGGGGTACTTCGCGACATAGCAGAGCTTGGCATCTGTGGCTAAATGTCAATTTTCTGTCTCATCTTGTTCTGGTTTTATCCTGCCCTGTTCTATCTTTTGGTATTTAGCCTTGGTTGTTTTCCAACTACTTGCCATATCATTTCTGTTGCCACGAGTGCATAAAATTTTCGCCTCTTGTTGGCGCCTGTGTTTTGGATATATATGCAGTGTTTCGGTGGTTCTCAAATGAAGGTGAAGTTCAGCGCCTGTGACGTCGTCTTTCATGACTTTGTCTTCTGTCCATGTTTCTAAGCGCTGTCAACAACAACGAATCAGCACCAACTAGCCCGACAACTTTTCCTGTTCAAGCACTGTTTTTCAGTATTTTTCGACCTCGAGAAGGTATAAGACACAACCTTGAGGCTCGGGATGCTTCGCAACATAGCAGAGCTTGGCATATGCGGCAAAATGTCAATTTTTTGTCTCATCTTATTCTGGTTTCATCCTGCCCTGTTCTATCTTTTGGTATTTAGCCTTGGTTGTTTTACAACTACTTGCCATATCATTTCTGTTGCCACGAGTGCATAAAATTTTCGCCTCTTGTTGTCGCCTGTGTTTTGGGTATATATGCAGTGTTTCGGTGGTTCTTAAATGAAGTTGAAGTTCAGCGCCTGTGACGTCGTTTTTCATGACTTTGTCTTCCCAGGTTTCTAAGCGCTGTCAACAACAACGAATCAGCACCAACTAGCCCGACAACTTGTCCTGTTCAAGCACTGTTTTGCAGTATTTTTTGCCCTCGAGAAGGTATATGACACAACCTTGAGGCTCGGGACTCTTCGCAACATAGCAGCGCTTGGGATCTGTGGCAAAATGTCAGTTTTTTGTCTCATCTTGTTCTGGTTTTATCCTGCCCTGTTGTATCTTTTGGTATTCAGCCTTGGTTGTTTTCCAACTACTTGCCATATCATTTCTGTTGCCGCGAGTGCATAAAATTTTCGCCTCTTGTTGGCGCCTGTGTTTTGGGTATATATTCAGTGTTTCGGTGGTTCTTAAATGAAGATGAAGTTCGGAGCCTGTGACGTCGTCTTTCATGACTTTGTCTGCTGTCCATGTTTCTCAGCGCTGTCAACAACAACGAATCAGCACCAACTAGCCCGACAAATTTTCCTGTTCAAGCACTGTTTTGCAGTATTTTTCGAACTCGAGAAGGTATACGACACAAACTTGAGGCTCGGGGTACTTCGCAACATAGCAGAGCTTGGCATCTTTGGCAAAATGTCAATTTTTTGTCTCATCTTGTTCTGGTTTTATCCTGCCCTGTTCTATCTTTTTGTATTTAGCCTTGGTTGTTTTCCAACTACTTGCCATATCATTTCTGTTGCCACGAGTGCATAAAATTTTCGCCTCTTGTTGGCGCCTGTTTTTTGGGTATATATGCAGTGTTTCGGTGGTTCTCAAATGAAGGTGAAGTTCAGCACCTGTGACGTCGTCTTTCATGACTTTGTCTTCTGTCCATGTTTCTAACCGCTGTCAACAACAACGAATCAGCACCAACTAGCCCGACAACTTTTCCTGTTCAAGCACTGTTTTTCAGTATTTTTCGACCTCGAGAAGGTATAAGACACAACCTTGAGGCTCGGGATGCTTCGCAACATAGCAGAGCTTGGCATATGCGGCAAAATGTCAATTTTTTGTCTCATCTTATTCTGGTTTCATCCTGCCCTGTTCTATCTTTTGGTATTTAGCCTTGGTTGTTTTACAACTACTTGCCATATCATTTCTGTTGCCACGAGTGCATAAAATTTTCGCCTCTTGTTGTCGCCTGTGTTTTGGGTATATATGCAGTGTTTCGGTGGTTCTTAAATGAAGTTGAAGTTCAGCGCCTGTGACCTCGTCTTTCATGACTTTGTCTTCCCAGGTTTCTAAGCGCTGTCAACAACAACGAATCAGCACCAACTAGCCCGACAACGTTTCCTGTTCAAACACTGTTTTACAGTATTTTTCGCCCTCGAGAAGGTATACGACACAGCCTTAAGGCTCGGGACTCTTCGCGACATAGCAGAGCTTGGGATCTGTGGCAAAATGTCAATTTTTTGTCTCATCTTGTTCTGGTTTTATCCTGCCCTGTTTCGTCTTTTGGTATTCAGCCTTGGTTGTTTTCCAACTACTTGCCATATCATTTCTGTTGCCACGAGTGCATAAAATTTTCGCCTCTTGTTGGCGCCTGTGTTTTGGGTATATATTCAGTGTTTCGGTGGTTCTTAAATGAAGATGAAGTTCATCGCCTGTGACGTCGTCTTTCATGACTTTCTCTTCCCAGGTTTCTAAGCGCTGTCAACAACAACGAATCAGCACCAACTAGCCCGACAACGTTTCCTGTTCAAACACTGTTTTACAGTATTTTTCGCCCTCGAGAAGGTATACGACACAACCTTGAGGCTCGGGACTCTTCGCGACATAGCAGAGCTTGGCATCAGTGGCTAAATGTCAATTTTTTTCTCATCTTGTTCTGGTTTTATCCTGCCCTGTTCTATCTTTTGGTATTTACCCTTGGTTGTTTTACAAATACTTGCCATATATTTCTGTTGCCACGAGTGCATAAAATTTTCGCCTCTTGTTGGCGCCTGTGTTTTGGGTATATATTCAGTGTTTCGGTGGATCTTAAATGAAGATGGAGTTCAGTACCTGTGACGTCGTCTTTCATGACTTTGTCTGCTGTCCATGTTTCTCAGTGCTGTCAACAACAACGAATCAGCACCAACTAGCCCGATAAATTTTCCTGTTCAAGCACTGTTTTGCAGTATGTTTTGACCTCGAGAAGGTATACGACACAACCTTGAGGCTCGGGACTCTTCGCAACATAGCAGAGCTTGGGATCTGTGGCAAAATGTCAATTTTTTGTCTCATCTTGTTCTGGTTTTATCCTGCCCTGTTCTATCTTTTGGTGTTCAGCCTTGGTTGTTTTCCAACTACTTGCCATATCATTTCTGTTGCCACGAGTGCATAAAATTTTCGCCTCTTGTTGGCGCCTGTGTTTTGGGTATATATTCAGTGTTTCGGTGGTTCTTAAATGAAGATGAAGTTCGGAGCCTGTGACGTCGTCTTTCATGACTTTGTCTGCTGTCCATGTTTCTCAGCGCTGTCAACAACAACGAATCAGCACCAACTAGCCCGACAAATTTTCCTGTTCAAACACTGTTTTACAGTATTTTTCGCCCTCGAGAAGGTATACGACACAACCTTGAGGCTCGGGGTACTTCGCGACATAGCAGAGCTTGGCATCTGTGGCTAAATGTCAATTTTCTGTCTCATCTTGTTCTGGTTTTATCCTGCCCTGTTCTATCTTTTGGTATTTAGCCTTGGTTGTTTTCCAACTACTTGCCATATCATTTCTGTTGCCACGAGTGCATAAAATTTTCGCCTCTTGTTGGCGCCTGTGTTTTGGATATATATGCAGTGTTTCGGTGGTTCTCAAATGAAGGTGAAGTTCAGCACCTGTGACGTCGTCTTTCATGACTTTGTCTTCTGTCCATGTTTCTAAGCGCTGTCAACAACAACGAATCAGCACCAACTAGCCCGACAACTTTTCCTGTTCAAGCACTGTTTTTCAGTATTTTTCGACCTCGAGAAGGTATAAGACACAACCTTGAGGCTCGGGATGCTTCGCAACATAGCAGAGCTTGGCATATGCGGCAAAATGTCAATTTTTTGTCTCATCTTATTCTGGTTTCATCCAGCCCTGTTCTATCTTTTGGTATTTAGCCTTGGTTGTTTTACAACTACTTGCCATATCATTTCTGTTGCCACGAGTGCATAAAATTTTCGCCTCTTGTTGTCGCCTGTGTTTTGGGTATATATGCAGTGTTTCGGTGGTTCTTAAATGAAGTTGAAGTTCAGCGCCTGTGACCTCGTCTTTCATGACTTTGTCTTCCCAGGTTTCTAAGCGCTGTCAACAACAACGAATCAGCACCAACTAGCCCGACAACGTTTCCTGTTCAAACACTGTTTTACAGTATTTTTCGCTCTCGAGAAGGTATACGACACAGCCTTAAGGCTCGGGACTCTTCGCGACATAGCAGAGCTTGGGATCTGTGGCAAAATGTCAATTTTTTGTCTCATCTTGTTCTGGTTTTATCCTGCCCTGTTTCGTCTTTTGGTATTCAGCCTTGGTTGTTTTCCAACTACTTGCCATATCATTTCTGTTGCCACGAGTGCATAAAATTTTCGCCTCTTGTTGGCGCCTGTGTTTTGGGTATATATTCAGTGTTTCGGTGGTTCTTAAATGAAGATGAAGTTCATCGCCTGTGACGTCGTCTTTCATGACTTTCTCTTCCCAGGTTTCTAAGCGCTGTCAACAACAACGAATCAGCACCAACTAGCCCGACAACGTTTCCTGTTCAAACACTGTTTTACAGTATTTTTCGCCCTCGAGAAGGTATACGACACAACCTTGAGGCTCGGGACTCTTCGCAACATAGCAGAGCTTGGGATCTGTGGCAAAATGTCAATTTTTTGTCTCATCTTGTTCTGGTTTTATCCTGCCCTGTTCTATCTTTTGGTGTTCAGCCTTGGTTGTTTTCCAACTACTTGCCATATCATTTCTGTTGCCACGAGTGCATAAAATTTTCGCCTCTTGTTGGCGCCTGTGTTTTGGGTATATATTCAGTGTTTCGGTGGTTCTTAAATGAAGATGAAGTTCGGAGCCTGTGACGTCGTCTTTCATGACTTTGTCTGCTGTCCATGTTTCTCAGCGCTGTCAACAACAACGAATCAGCACCAACTAGCCCGACAAATTTTCCTGTTCAAGCACTGTTTTGCAGTATTTTTCGAACTCGAGAAGGTATACGACACAACCTTGAGGCTCGGGGTACTTCGCGACATAGCAGAGCTTGGCATCTGTGGCTAAATGTCAATTTTCTGTCTCATCTTGTTCTGGTTTTATCCTGCCCTGTTCTATCTTTTGGTATTTAGCCTTGGTTGTTTTCCAACTACTTGCCATATCATTTCTGTTGCCACGAGTGCATAAAATTTTCGCCTCTTGTTGGCGCCTGTGTTTTGGATATATATGCAGTGTTTCGGTGGTTCTCAAATGAAGGTGAAGTTCAGCGCCTGTGACGTCGTCTTTCATGACTTTGTCTTCTGTCCATGTTTCTAAGCGCTGTCAACAACAACGAATCAGCACCAACTAGCCCGACAACTTTTCCTGTTCAAGCACTGTTTTTCAGTATTTTTCGACCTCGAGAAGGTATAAGACACAACCTTGAGGCTCGGGATGCTTCGCAACATAGCAGAGCTTGGCATATGCGGCAAAATGTCAATTTTTTGTCTCATCTTATTCTGGTTTCATCCTGCCCTGTTCTATCTTTTGGTATTTAGCCTTGGTTGTTTTACAACTACTTGCCATATCATTTCTGTTGCCACGAGTGCATAAAATTTTCGCCTCTTGTTGTCGCCTGTGTTTTGGGTATATATGCAGTGTTTCGGTGGTTCTTAAATGAAGTTGAAGTTCAGCGCCTGTGACGTCGTTTTTCATGACTTTGTCTTCCCAGGTTTCTAAGCGCTGTCAACAACAACGAATCAGCACCAACTAGCCCGACAACTTGTCCTGTTCAAGCACTGTTTTGCAGTATTTTTTGCCCTCGAGAAGGTATATGACACAACCTTGAGGCTCGGGACTCTTCGCAACATAGCAGCGCTTGGGATCTGTGGCAAAATGTCAGTTTTTTGTCTCATCTTGTTCTGGTTTTATCCTGCCCTGTTGTATCTTTTGGTATTCAGCCTTGGTTGTTTTCCAACTACTTGCCATATCATTTCTGTTGCCGCGAGTGCATAAAATTTTCGCCTCTTGTTGGCGCCTGTGTTTTGGGTATATATTCAGTGTTTCGGTGGTTCTTAAATGAAGATGAAGTTCGGAGCCTGTGACGTCGTCTTTCATGACTTTGTCTGCTGTCCATGTTTCTCAGCGCTGTCAACAACAACGAATCAGCACCAACTAGCCCGACAAATTTTCCTGTTCAAGCACTGTTTTGCAGTATTTTTCGAACTCGAGAAGGTATACGACACAAACTTGAGGCTCGGGGTACTTCGCAACATAGCAGAGCTTGGCATCTTTGGCAAAATGTCAATTTTTTGTCTCATCTTGTTCTGGTTTTATCCTGCCCTGTTCTATCTTTTTGTATTTAGCCTTGGTTGTTTTCCAACTACTTGCCATATCATTTCTGTTGCCACGAGTGCATAAAATTTTCGCCTCTTGTTGGCGCCTGTTTTTTGGGTATATATGCAGTGTTTCGGTGGTTCTCAAATGAAGGTGAAGTTCAGCACCTGTGACGTCGTCTTTCATGACTTTGTCTTCTGTCCATGTTTCTAAGCGCTGTCAACAACAACGAATCAGCACCAACTAGCCCGACAACTTTTCCTGTTCAAGCACTGTTTTTCAGTATTTTTCGACCTCGAGAAGGTATAAGACACAACCTTGAGGCTCGGGATGCTTCGCAACATAGCAGAGCTTGGCATATGCGGCAAAATGTCAATTTTTTGTCTCATCTTATTCTGGTTTCATCCTGCCCTGTTCTATCTTTTGGTATTTAGCCTTGGTTGTTTTACAACTACTTGCCATATCATTTCTGTTGCCACGAGTGCATAAAATTTTCGCCTCTTGTTGTCGCCTGTGTTTTGGGTATATATGCAGTGTTTCGGTGGTTCTTAAATGAAGTTGAAGTTCAGCGCCTGTGACCTCGTCTTTCATGACTTTGTCTTCCCAGGTTTCTAAGCGCTGTCAACAACAACGAATCAGCACCAACTAGCCCGACAACGTTTCCTGTTCAAACACTGTTTTACAGTATTTTTCGCCCTCGAGAAGGTATACGACACAGCCTTAAGGCTCGGGACTCTTCGCGACATAGCAGAGCTTGGGATCTGTGGCAAAATGTCAATTTTTTGTCTCATCTTGTTCTGGTTTTATCCTGCCCTGTTTCGTCTTTTGGTATTCAGCCTTGGTTGTTTTCCAACTACTTGCCATATCATTTCTGTTGCCACGAGTGCATAAAATTTTCGCCTCTTGTTGGCGCCTGTGTTTTGGGTATATATTCAGTGTTTCGGTGGTTCTTAAATGAAGATGAAGTTCATCGCCTGTGACGTCGTCTTTCATGACTTTCTCTTCCCAGGTTTCTAAGCGCTGTCAACAACAACGAATCAGCACCAACTAGCCCGACAACGTTTCCTGTTCAAACACTGTTTTACAGTATTTTTCGCCCTCGAGAAGGTATACGACACAACCTTGAGGCTCGGGACTCTTCGCGACATAGCAGAGCTTGGCATCAGTGGCTAAATGTCAATTTTTTTCTCATCTTGTTCTGGTTTTATCCTGCCCTGTTCTATCTTTTGGTATTTACCCTTGGTTGTTTTACAAATACTTGCCATATATTTCTGTTGCCACGAGTGCATAAAATTTTCGCCTCTTGTTGGCGCCTGTGTTTTGGGTATATATTCAGTGTTTCGGTGGATCTTAAATGAAGATGGAGTTCAGTACCTGTGACGTCGTCTTTCATGACTTTGTCTGCTGTCCATGTTTCTCAGTGCTGTCAACAACAACGAATCAGCACCAACTAGCCCGATAAATTTTCCTGTTCAAGCACTGTTTTGCAGTATGTTTTGACCTCGAGAAGGTATACGACACAACCTTGAGGCTCGGGACTCTTCGCAACATAGCAGAGCTTGGGATCTGTGGCAAAATGTCAATTTTTTGTCTCATCTTGTTCTGGTTTTATCCTGCCCTGTTCTATCTTTTGGTGTTCAGCCTTGGTTGTTTTCCAACTACTTGCCATATCATTTCTGTTGCCACGAGTGCATAAAATTTTCGCCTCTTGTTGGCGCCTGTGTTTTGGGTATATATTCAGTGTTTCGGTGGTTCTTAAATGAAGATGAAGTTCGGAGCCTGTGACGTCGTCTTTCATGACTTTGTCTGCTGTCCATGTTTCTCAGCGCTGTCAACAACAACGAATCAGCACCAACTAGCCCGACAAATTTTCCTGTTCAAACACTGTTTTACAGTATTTTTCGCCCTCGAGAAGGTATACGACACAACCTTGAGGCTCGGGGTACTTCGCGACATAGCAGAGCTTGGCATCTGTGGCTAAATGTCAATTTTCTGTCTCATCTTGTTCTGGTTTTATCCTGCCCTGTTCTATCTTTTGGTATTTAGCCTTGGTTGTTTTCCAACTACTTGCCATATCATTTCTGTTGCCACGAGTGCATAAAATTTTCGCCTCTTGTTGGCGCCTGTGTTTTGGATATATATGCAGTGTTTCGGTGGTTCTCAAATGAAGGTGAAGTTCAGCGCCTGTGACGTCGTCTTTCATGACTTTGTCTTCTGTCCATGTTTCTAAGCGCTGTCAACAACAACGAATCAGCACCAACTAGCCCGACAACTTTTCCTGTTCAAGCACTGTTTTTCAGTATTTTTCGACCTCGAGAAGGTATATGACACAACCTTGAGGCTCGGGATGCTTCGCAACATAGCAGAGCTTGGCATATGCGGCAAAATGTCAATTTTTTGTCTCATCTTATTCTGGTTTCATCCTGCCCTGTTCTATCTTTTGGTATTTAGCCTTGGTTGTTTTACAACTACTTGCCATATCATTTCTGTTGCCACGAGTGCATAAAATTTTCGCCTCTTGTTGTTGCCTGTGTTTTGGGTATATATGCAGTGTTTCGGTGGTTCTTAAATGAAGTTGAAGTTCAGCGCCTGTGACGTCGTTTTTCATGACTTTGTCTTCCCAGGTTTCTAAGCGCTGTCAACAGCAACGAATCAGCACCAACTAGCCCGACAACTTTTCCTGTTCAAGCACTGTTTTGCAGTATTTTTTGCCCTCTAGAAGGTATATGACACAACCTTGAGGCTCGGGACTCTTCGCAACATAGCAGCGCTTGGGATCTGTGGCAAAATGTCAGTTTTTTGTCTCATCTTGTTCTGGTTTTATCCTGCCCTGTTGTATCTTTTGGTATTCAGCCTTGGTTGTTTTCCAACTACTTGCCATATCATTTCTGTTGCCGCGAGTGCATAAAATTTTCGCCTCTTGTTGGCGCCTGTGTTTTGGGTATATATTCAGTGTTTCGGTGGTTCTTAAATGAAGATGAAGTTCGGAGCCTGTGACGTCGTCTTTCATGACTTTGTCTGCTGTCCATGTTTCTCAGCGCTGTCAACAACAACGAATCAGCACCAACTAGCCCGACAAATTTTCCTGTTCAAGCACTGTTTTGCAGTATTTTTCGAACTCGAGAAGGTATACGACACAAACTTGAGGCTCGGGGTACTTCGCAACATAGCAGAGCTTGGCATCTTTGGCAAAATGTCAATTTTTTGTCTCATCTTGTTCTGGTTTTATCCTGCCCTGTTCTGTCTTCTGGTATTCAGCCTTGGTTGTTTTCCAACTACTTGCCATATCATTTCTGTTGCCACGAGTGCATAAAATTTTCGCCTCTTGTTGGCGCCTGTGTTTTGGGTATATATTCAGTGTTTCGGTGGTTCTTAAATGAAGATGATGTTCAGTGCCTGTGACGTCGTCTTTCATGACTTTGTCTCCTGTCCATGTTTCTCAGCGCTGTCAACAACAACGAATCAGCACCAACTAGCCCGATACATTTTCCTGTTCAAGCACTGTTTTGCAGTATTTTTTGCCCTCGAGAAGGTATATGACACAACCTTGAGGCTCGGGACTCTTCGCAACATAGCAGCGCTTGGGATCTGTGGCAAAATGTCAATTTTTTGTCTCATCTTGTTCTGGTTTTATCCTGCCCTGTTGTATCTTTTGGTATTCAGCCTTGGTTGTTTTCCAACTACTTGCCATATCATTTCTGTTGCCGCGAGTGCATAAAATTTTCGCCTCTTGTTGGCGCCTGTGTTTTGGGTATATATTCAGTGTTTCGGTGGTTCTTAAATGAAGTTGAAGTTCAGCGCCTGTGACGTCGTCTTTCATGACTTTGTCTTCTGTCCATGTTTCTAAGCGCTGTCAACAACAACGAATCAGCACCAACTAGCCCGACAACGTTTCCTGTTCAAGAACTGTTTTGTAGTATTTTTCGACCTCGAGAAGGTATACGACACAACCTTGAGGCTCGGGGTACTTCGCAACATAGCAGAGCTTGGCATCTTTGGCAAAATGTCAATTTTTTGTCTCATCTTGTTCTGGTTTTATCCTGCCCTGTTCTATCTTTTGGTATTCAGCCTTGGTTGTTTTTCAACTACTTGCCATATCATTTATGTTGCCACGAGTGCATAAAATTTTCGCCTCTTGTTGTCGCCTGTGTTTTGGGTATATATGCAGTGTTTCGGTGGTTCTTAAATGAAGATGAAGTTCAGCGCCTGTGACGTCGTCTTTCATGACTTTCTCTTCCCAGGTTTCTTAGCGCTGTCAACAACAACGAATCAGCACCAACTAGCCCGACAACGTTTCCTGTTCAAACACTGTTTTACAGTATTTTTCGCTCTCGAGAAGGCATACGACACAACCTTGAGGCTCGGGACTCTTCGCGACATAGCAGAGCTTGGCATCAGTGGCTAAATGTCAATTTTTTTCTCATCTTGTTCTGGTTTTATCCTGCCCTGTTCTATCTTTTGGTATTTAGCCTTGGTTGTTTTACAAATACTTGCCATATCATTTCAGCTGCCAAGAGTTCATAAAATTTTCGCCTCTAGTTGGCGCCTGTGTTTTGGGTATATATTCAGTGTTTCGGTGGTTCTTAAATGAAGATGAAGTTCAGCGCCTGTGACGTGGTCTTTCATGACTTTGTCTGCTGTCCATGTTTCTCAGCGCTGTCAACAACAACGAATCAGCACCAACTAGCCCGATAAATTTTCCTGTTCAAGCACTGTTTTGCAGTATTTTTTGCCCTCGAGAAGGTATACCACACAACCTTGAGGCTCGGGACTCTTCGCAACAAAGCAGAGCTTGGGATCTGTGGCAAAATGTCAATTTTTTGTCTCATCTTGTTCTGGTTTTATCCTGCCCTGTTCTCTCTTTTGGTATTCAGCCTTGGTTGTTTTCAAACTTCTTGCCATATCATTTCTGTTGCCACGAGTGCATAAAATTTTCGCCTCTTGTTGGCTCCTGTGTTTTGGGTATATATTCAGTGTTTCGGTGGTTCTTAAATGAAGATGAAGTTCGGGGCTTGTGACGTCGTCTTTCATGACTTTGTCTGCTGTCCATGTTTCTCAGCGCTGTCAACAACAACGAATCAGAACCAACTAGCCCGACAAATTTTCCTGTTCAAGCACTGTTTTGCAGTATTTTTCGAACTCGAGAAGGTATACGACACAACCTTGAGGCTCGGGGTACTTCGCGACATAGCAGAGCTTGGCATCTGTGGCAAAATGTCAATTTTTGGTCTCATCCGGTTCTGGTTTTATCCTGCCCTGTTCTATCTTTTGGTATTAAGCCTTGGTTGCTTTACAAGTACCTGCCATATCATTTCAGTTGCCACGAGTGCATAAAATTTTCGCCTCTTGTTGTCGCCTGTGTTTTGGGTATATATGCAGTGTTTCGGTGGTTCTTAAATGAAGTTGAAGTTCAGCGCCTGTGACCTCGTCTTTCATGACTTTGTCTTCCCAGGTTTCTAAGCGCTGTCAACAACAACGAATCAGCACCAACTAGCCCGACAACGTTTCCTGTTCAAACACTGTTTTACAGTATTTTTCGCCCTCGAGAAGGTATACGACACAACCTTGAGGCTCGGGACTCTTCGCGACATAGCAGAGCTTGGGATCTGTGGCAAAATGTCAATTTTTTGTCTCATCTTGTTCTGGTTTTATCCTGCCCTGTTTTGTCTTTTGGTATTCAGCCTTGGTTGTTTTCCAACTACTTGCCATATCATTTCTGTTGCCACGAGTGCATAAAATTTTCGCCTCTTGTTGGCGCCTGTGTTTTGGGTATATATTCAGTGTTTCGGTGGTTCTTAAATGAAGATGAAGTTCATCGCCTGTGACGTCGTCTTTCATGACTTTCTCTTCCCAGGTTTCTAAGCGCTGTCAACAACAACGAATCAGCACCAACTAGCCCGACAACGTTTCCTGTTCAAACACTGTTTTACAGTATTTTTCGCCCTCGAGAAGGTATACGACACAACCTTGAGGCTCGGGACTCTTCGCGACATAGCAGAGCTTGGCATCAGTGGCTAAATGTCAATTTTTTTCTCATCTTGTTCTGGTTTTATCCTGCCCTGTTCTATCTTTTGGTATTTAGCCTTGGTTGTTTTACAAATACTTGCCATATCATTTCTGTTGCCACGAGTGCATAAAATTTTCGCCTCTTGTTGGCGCCTGTGTTTTGGGTATATATTCAGTGTTTCGGTGGTTCTTAAATGAAGATGGAGTTCAGTGCCTGTGACGTCGTCTTTCATGACTTTGTCTGCTGTCCATGTTTCTCAGTGCTGTCAACAACAACGAATCAGCACCAACTAGCCCGATAAATTTTCCTGTTCAAGCACTGTTTTGCAGTATTTTTTGACCTCGAGAAGGTATACGACACAACCTTGAGGCTCGGGACTCTTCGCAACATAGCAGAGCTTGGGATCTGTGGCAAAATGTCAATTTTTTGTCTCATCTTGTTCTGGTTTCATCCTGCCCTGTTCTATCTTTTGGTATTCAGCCTTGGTTGTTTTCCAACTACTTGCCATATCATTTCTGTTGCCACGAGTGCATAAAATTTTCGCCTCTTGTTGGCGCCTGTGTTTTGGGTATATATTCAGTGTTTCGGTGGTTCTTAAATGAAGATGAAGTTCGGAGCCTGTGACGTCGTCTTTCATGACTTTGTCTGCTGTCCATGTTTCTCAGCGCTGTCAACAACAACGAATCAGCACCAACTAGCCCGACAAATTTTCCTGTTCAAGCACTGTTTTGCAGTATTTTTCGAACTCGAGAAGGTATACGACACAACCTTGAGGCTCGGGGTACTTCGCGACATAGCAGAGCTTGGCATCTGTGGCTAAATGTCAATTTTCTGTCTCATCTTGTTCTGGTTTTATCCTGCCCTTTTCTATCTTTTGGTATTTAGCCTTGGTTGTTTTCCAACTACTTGCCATATCATTTCTGTTGCCACGAGTGCATAAAATTTTCGCCTCTTGTTGGCGCCTGTGTTTTGGGTATATATGCAGTGTTTCGGTGGTTCTCAAATGAAGGTGAAGTTCAGCGCCTGTGACGTCGTCTTTCATGACTTTGTCTTCTGTCCATGTTTCTAAGCGCTGTCAACAACAACGAATCAGCACCAACTAGCCCGACAACTTTTCCTGTTCAAGCACTGTTTTTCAGTATTTTTCGACCTCGAGAAGGTATAAGACACAACCTTGAGGCTCGGGATGCTTCGCAACATAGCAGAGCTTGGCATATGCGGCAAAATGTCAATTTTTTGTCTCATCTTATTCTGGTTTCATCCTGCCCTGTTCTATCTTTTGGTATTTAGCCTTGGTTGTTTTACAACTACTTGCCATATCATTTCTGTTGCCACGAGTGCATAAAATTTTCGCTTCTTGTTGTCGCCTGTGTTTTGGGTATATATGCAGTGTTTCGGTGGTTCTTAAATGAAGTTGAAGTTCAGCGCCTGTGACGTCGTTTTTCATGACTTTGTCTTCCCAGGTTTCTAAGCGCTGTCAACAACAACGAATCAGCACCAACTAGCCCGACAACTTTTCCTGTTCAAGCAGTTTTTCAGTATTTTTCGACCTCGAGAAGGTATAAGACACAACCTTGAGGCTCGAGAAGCTTCGCAACATAGCAGAGCTTGGCATATGCGGAAAAATGTCAATTTTTTGTCTCATCTTATTCTGGTTTCATCCTGCCCTGTTCTATCTTTTGGTATTTAGCCTTGGTTGTTTTACAACTACTTGCCATATCATTTCTGTTGCCACGAGTGCATAAAATTTTCGCCTCTTGTTGGCGCCTGTGTTTTGGGTATATATTCAGTGTTTCGGTGGTTCTTAAATGAAGATGATGTTCAGTGCCTGTGACGTCGTCTTTCATGACTTTGTCTCCTGTCCATGTTTCTCAGTGCTGTCAACAACAACGAATCAGCACCAACTAGCCCGATACATTTTCCTGTTCAAGCACTGTTTTGCAGTATTTTTTGCCCTCGAGAAGGTATATGACACAACCTTGAGGCTCGGGACTCTTCGCAACATAGCAGCGCTTGGGATCTGTGGCAAAATGTCAATTTTTTGTCTCATCTTGTTCTGGTTTTATCCTGCCCTGTTGTATCTTTTGGTATTCAGCCTTGGTTGTTTTCCAACTACTTGCCATATCATTTCTGTTGCCGCGAGTGCATAAAATTTTCGCCTCTTGTTGGCGCCTGTGTTTTGGGTATATATTCAGTGTTTCGGTGGTTCTTAAATGAAGATGAAGTTCGGAGCCTGTGACGTCGTCTTTCATGACTTTGTCTGCTGTCCATGTTTCTCAGCGCTATCAACAACAACGAATCAGCACCAACTAGCCCGACAAATTTTCCTGTTCAAGCACTGTTTTGCAGTATTTTTCGAACTCGAGAAGGTATACGACACAAACTTGAGGCTCGGGGTACTTCGCAACATAGCAGAGCTTGGCATCTTTGGCAAAATGTCAATTTTTTGTCTCATCTTGTTCTGGTTTTATCCTGCCCTGTTCTGTCTTCTGGTATTCAGCCTTGGTTGTTTTCCAACTACTTGCCATATCATTTCTGTAGCCACGAGTGCATAAAATTTTCGCCTCTTGTTGGCGCCTGTGTTTTGGGTATATATTCAGTGTTTCGGTGGTTCTTAAATGAAGATGAAGTTCAGCGCCTGTGACGTCGTCTTTCATGACTTTGTCTTCCCAGGTTTCTACGCGCTGTCCACAACAACGAATCAGCACCAACTAGCCCGACAACTTTTCCTGTTCAAGCACTGTTTTCCAGTATTTTTCGACCTCGAGAAGGAATATGACACAACCTTGAGGCTCATGATTCTTCGCGACATAGCAGAGCTTGGAATCTGTGGCAAAATGTCAATTTTTTCTCTCATCTTGTCCTGGTTTTATCCTGCCCTGTTCTATCTTTTGGTATTTAGCCTTGGTTGTTTTACAACTACTTGCCATATCATTTCTGTTGCCACGAGTGCATAAATGTTTCGCCTCTTGTTGTCGCCTGTGTTTAGGGTATATATGCAGTGTTTCGGTGGTTCTCAAATGAAGGTGAAGTTCAGCGCCTGTGACGTCGTCTTTTATGACTTTGTCTTCTGTCCATGTTTCTAAGCGCTGTCAACAACAATGAATCAGCACCAACTAGCCCGACAAATTTTCCGGTTCGAGCACTGTTTTGCAGTATTTTTCGACCTCGAGAAGGTTTAAAACACACCCTTAAGGCTCGGGATCCTTCGCAACATAGCAGAGCTTGGGATCTGTGGCAAAATGTCAATTTTTTGTCTCATCTTGTTCTGGTTTTATCCTGCCCTGTTCTATCCTTTGGTATTCAGCCTTGGTTGTTTTCCAACTACTTGCCATATCATTTCTGTTGCCATGAGTGCATAAAATTTTCGCCTCTTGTTGGCGCCTGTGTTTTGGGTATATATTCAGTGTTTCGGTGGTTCTTAAATGAAGATGAAGTTCGGCGCCTATGACGTCGTCTTTCATGACTTTGTCTGCTGTCCATGTTTCTCAGCGCTGTCAACAACAACGAATCAGCACCAACTAGCCCGACAAATTTTCCTGTTCAAGCACTGTTTTGCAGTATTTTTCGAACTCGAGAAGGTATACGACACAACCTTGAGGCTCGGGGTACTTCGCGACATAGCAGAGCTTGGCATCTGTGGCTAAATGTCAATTTTCTGTCTCATCTTGTTCTGGTTTTATCCTGCCCTTTTCTATCTTTTGGTATTTAGCCTTGGTTGTTTTCCAACTACTTGCCATATCATTTCTGTTGCCACGAGTGCATAAAATTTTCGCCTCTTGTTGGCGCCTGTGTTTTGGGTATATATGCAGTGTTTCGGTGGTTCTCAAATGAAGGTGAAGTTCAGCGCCTGTGACGTCGTCTTTCATGACTTTGTCTTCTGTCCATGTTTCTAAGCACTGTCAACAACAACGAATCAGCACCAACTAGCCCGACAACTTTTCCTGTTCAAGCACTGTTTTTCAGTATTTTTCGACCTCGAGAAGGTATAAGACACAACCTTGAGGCTCGGGATGCTTCGCAACATAGCAGAGCTTGGCATATGCGGCAAAATGTCAATTTTTTGTCTCATCTTATTCTGGTTTCATCCTGCCCTGTTCTATCTTTTGGTATTTAGCCTTGGTTGTTTTACAACTACTTGCCATATCATTTCTGTTGCCACGAGTGCATAAAATTTTCGCTTCTTGTTGTCGCCTGTGTTTTGGGTATATATGCAGTGTTTCGGTGGTTCTTAAATGAAGTTGAAGTTCAGCGCCTGTGACGTCGTTTTTCATGACTTTGTCTTCCCAGGTTTCTAAGCGCTGTCAACAACAACGAATCAGCACCAACTAGCCCGACAACTTTTCCTGTTCAAGCACTGTTTTTCAGTATTTTTCGACCTCGAGAAGGTATAAGACACAACCTTGAGGCTCGAGATGCTTCGCAACATAGCAGAGCTTGGCATATGCGGAAAAATGTCAATTTTTTGTCTCATCTTATTCTGGTTTCATCCTGCCCTGTTCTATCTTTTGGTATTTAGCCTTGGTTGTTTTACAACTACTTGCCATATCATTTCTGTTGCCACGAGTGCATAAAATTTTCGCCTCTTGTTGGCGCCTGTGTTTTGGGTATATATTCAGTGTATCGGTGGTTCTTAAATGAAGATGATGTTCAGTGCCTGTGACGTCGTCTTTCATGACTTTGTCTCCTGTCCATGTTTCTCAGTGCTGTCAACAACAACGAATCAGCACCAACTAGCCCGATACATTTTCCTGTTCAAGCACTGTTTTGCAGTATTTTTTGCCCTCGAGAAGGTATATGACACAACCTTGAGGCTCGGGACTCTTCGCAACATAGCAGCGCTTGGGATCTGTGGCAAAATGTCAATTTTTTGTCTCATCTTGTTCTGGTTTTATCCTGCCCTGTTGTATCTTTTGGTATTCAGCCTTGGTTGTTTTCCAACTACTTGCCATATCATTTCTGTTGCCGCGAGTGCATAAAATTTTCGCCTCTTGTTGGCGCCTGTGTTTTGGGTATATATTCAGTGTTTCGGTGGTCCATAAATGAAGATGAAGTTCGGAGCCTGTGACGTCGTCTTTCATGACTTTGTCTGCTGTCCATGTTTCTCAGCGCTGTCAACAACAACGAATCAGCACCAACTAGCCCGACAAATTTTCCTGTTCAAGCACTGTTTTGCAATATTTTTCGAACTCGAGAATGTATACGACACAACCTTGAGGCTCTGGGTACTTCGCGACATAGCAGAGCTTGGCATCTGTGGCAAAATGTCAATTTTTGGTCTCATCCGGTTCTGGTTTTATCCTGCTCTGTTCTATCTTTTGGTATTAAGCCTTGTTTGCTTTACAAGTACCTGCCATATCATTTCAGTTGCCACGAGTGCATAATATTTTCGCCTCTTGTTGGCGCCTATGTTCTGGGTATATATGCAGTGTTTCGGTGGTTCTTAAATGAAGTTGAAGTTCAGCGCCTGTGACGTCGTCTTTCATGACTTTGTCTTCTGTCCATGTTTCTAAGCGCTGTCAACAACAACGAATCAGCACCAACTAGCCCGACAACGTTTCCTGTTCAAGAACTGTTTTGTAGTATTTTTCGACCTCGAGAAGGTATACGACACAACCTTGAGGCTCGGGGTACTTCGCAACATAGCAGAGCTTGGCATCTTTGGCAAAATGTCAATTTTTTGTCTCATCTTGTTCTGGTTTTATCCTGCCCTGTTCTATCTTTTGGTATTCAGCCTTGGTTGTTTTTCAACTACTTGCCATATCATTTATGTTGCCACGAGTGCATAAAATTTTCGCCTCTTGTTGTCGCCTGTGTTTTGGGTATATATGCAGTGTTTCGGTGGTTCTTAAATGAAGATGAAGTTCAGCGCCTGTGACGTCGTCTTTCATGACTTTCTCTTCCCAGGTTTCTAAGCGCTGTCAACAACAACGAATCAGCACCAACTAGCCCGACAACGTTTCCTGTTCAAACACTGTTTTACAGTATTTTTCGCTCTCGAGAAGGCATACGACACAACCTTGAGGCTCGGGACTCTTCGCGACATAGCAGAGCTTGGCATCAGTGGCTAAATGTCAATTTTTTTCTCATCTTGTTCTGGTTTTATCCTGCCCTGTTCTATCTTTTGGTATTTAGCCTTGGTTGTTTTACAAATACTTGCCATATCATTTCAGCTGCCAAGAGTTCATAAAATTTTCGCCTCTAGTTGGCGCCTGTGTTTTGGGTATATATTCAGTGTTTCGGTGGTTCTTAAATGAAGATGAAGTTCAGCGCCTGTGACGTGGTCTTTCATGACTTTGTCTGCTGTCCATGTTTCTCAGCGCTGTCAACAACAACGAATCAGCACCAACTAGCCCGATAAATTTTCCTGTTCAAGCACTGTTTTGCAGTATTTTTTGCCCTCGAGAAGGTATACCACACAACCTTGAGGCTCGGGACTCTTCGCAACAAAGCAGAGCTTGGGATCTGTGGCAAAATGTCAATTTTTTGTCTCATCTTGTTCTGGTTTTATCCTGCCCTGTTCTCTCTTTTGGTATTCAGCCTTGGTTGTTTTCAAACTTCTTGCCATATCATTTCTGTTGCCACGAGTGCATAAAATTTTCGCCTCTTGTTGGCTCCTGTGTTTTGGGTATATATTCAGTGTTTCGGTGGTTCTTAAATGAAGATGAAGTTCGGGGCTTGTGACGTCGTCTTTCATGACTTTGTCTGCTGTCCATGTTTCTCAGCGCTGTCAACAACAACGAATCAGAACCAACTAGCCCGACAAATTTTCCTGTTCAAGCACTGTTTTGCAGTATTTTTCGAACTCGAGAAGGTATACGACACAACCTTGAGGCTCGGGGTACTTCGCGACATAGCAGAGCTTGGCATCTGTGGCAAAATGTCAATTTTTGGTCTCATCCGGTTCTGGTTTTATCCTGCCCTGTTCTATCTTTTGGTATTAAGCCTTGGTTGCTTTACAAGTACCTGCCATATCATTTCAGTTGCCACGAGTGCATAAAATTTTCGCCTCTTGTTGTCGCCTGTGTTTTGGGTATATATGCAGTGTTTCGGTGGTTCTTAAATGAAGTTGAAGTTCAGCGCCTGTGACCTCGTCTTTCATGACTTTGTCTTCCCAGGTTTCTAAGCGCTGTCAACAACAACGAATCAGCACCAACTAGCCCGACAACGTTTCCTGTTCAAACACTGTTTTACAGTATTTTTCGCCCTCGAGAAGGTATACGACACAACCTTGAGGCTCGGGACTCTTCGCGACATAGCAGAGCTTGGGATCTGTGGCAAAATGTCAATTTTTTGTCTCATCTTGTTCTGGTTTTATCCTGCCCTGTTTTGTCTTTTGGTATTCAGCCTTGGTTGTTTTCCAACTACTTGCCATATCATTTCTGTTGCCACGAGTGCATAAAATTTTCGCCTCTTGTTGGCGCCTGTGTTTTGGGTATATATTCAGTGTTTCGGTGGTTCTTAAATGAAGATGAAGTTCATCGCCTTTGACGTCGTCTTTCATGACTTTCTCTTCCCAGGTTTCTAAGCGCTGTCAACAACAACGAATCAGCACCAACTAGCCCGACAACGTTTCCTGTTCAAACACTGTTTTACAGTATTTTTCGCCCTCGAGAAGGTATACGACACAGCCTTGAGGCTCGGGACTCTTCGCGACATAGCAGAGCTTGGCATCAGTGGCTAAATGTCAATTTTTTTCTCATCTTGTTCTGGTTTTATCCTGCCCTGTTCTATCTTTTGGTATTTAGCCTTGGTTGTTTTACAAATACTTGCCATATCATTTCTGTTGCCACGAGTGCATAAAATTTTCGCCTCTTGTTGGCGCCTGTGTTTTGGGTATATATTCAGTGTTTCGGTGGTTCTTAAATGAAGATGGAGTTCAGTGCCTGTGACGTCGTCTTTCATGACTTTGTCTGCTGTCCATGTTTCTCAGTGCTGTCAACAACAACGAATCAGCACCAACTAGCCCGATAAATTTTCCTGTTCAAGCACTGTTTTGCAGTATTTTTTGACCTCGAGAAGGTATACGACACAACCTTGAGGCTCGGGACTCTTCGCAACATAGCAGAGCTTGGGATCTGTGGCAAATTGTCAATTTTTTGTCTCATCTTGTTCTGGTTTCATCCTGCCCTGTTCTATCTTTTGGTATTCAGCCTTGGTTGTTTTCCAACTACTTGCCATATCATTTCTGTTGCCACGAGTGCATAAAATTTTCGCCTCTTGTTGGCGCCTGTGTTTTGGGTATATATTCAGTGTTTCGGTGGTTCTTAAATGAAGATGAAGTTCGGAGCCTGTGACGTCGTCTTTCATGACTTTGTCTGCTGTCCATGTTTCTCAGCGCTGTCAACAACAACGAATCAGCACCAACTAGCCCGACAAATTTTCCTGTTCAAGCACTGTTTTGCAGTATTTTTCGAACTCGAGAAGGTATACGACACAACCTTGAGGCTCGGGGTACTTCGCGACATAGCAGAGCTTGGCATCTGTGGCTAAATGTCAATTTTCTGTCTCATCTTGTTCTGGTTTTATCCTGCCCTTTTCTATCTTTTGGTATTTAGCCTTGGTTGTTTTCCAACTACTTGCCATATCATTTCTGTTGCCACGAGTGCATAAAATTTTCGCCTCTTGTTGGCGCCTGTGTTTTGGGTATATATGCAGTGTTTCGGTGGTTCTCAAATGAAGGTGAAGTTCAGCGCCTGTGACGTCGTCTTTCATGACTTTGTCTTCTGTCCATGTTTCTAAGCGCTGTCAACAACAACGAATCAGCACCAACTAGCCCGACAACTTTTCCTGTTCAAGCACTGTTTTTCAGTATTTTTCGACCTCGAGAAGGTATAAGACACAACCTTGAGGCTCGGGATGCTTCGCAACATAGCAGAGCTTGGCATATGCGGCAAAATGTCAATTTTTTGTCTCATCTTATTCTGGTTTCATCCTGCCCTGTTCTATCTTTTGGTATTTAGCCTTGGTTGTTTTACAACTACTTGCCATATCATTTCTGTTGCCACGAGTGCATAAAATTTTCGCTTCTTGTTGTCGCCTGTGTTTTGGGTATATATGCAGTGTTTCGGTGGTTCTTAAATGAAGTTGAAGTTCAGCGCCTGTGACGTCGTTTTTCATGACTTTGTCTTCCCAGGTTTCTAAGCGCTGTCAACAACAACGAATCAGCACCAACTAGCCCGACAACTTTTCCTGTTCAAGCACTGTTTTTCAGTATTTTTCGACCTCGAGAAGGTATAAGACACAACCTTGAGGCTCGAGATGCTTCGCAACATAGCAGAGCTTGGCATATGCGGAAAAATGTCAATTTTTTGTCTCATCTTATTCTGGTTTCATCCTGCCCTGTTCTATCTTTTGGTATTTAGCCTTGGTTGTTTTACAACTACTTGCCATATCATTTCTGTTGCCACGAGTGCATAAAATTTTCGCCTCTTGTTGGCGCCTGTGTTTTGGGTATATATTCAGTGTTTCGGTGGTTCTTAAATGAAGATGATGTTCAGTGCCTGTGACGTCGTCTTTCATGACTTTGTCTCCTGTCCATGTTTCTCAGTGCTGTCAACAACAACGAATCAGCACCAACTAGCCCGATACATTTTCCTGTTCAAGCACTGTTTTGCAGTATTTTTTGCCCTCGAGAAGGTATATGACACAACCTTGAGGCTCGGGACTCTTCGCAACATAGCAGCGCTTGGGATCTGTGGCAAAATGTCAATTTTTTGTCTCATCTTGTTCTGGTTTTATCCTGCCCTGTTGTATCTTTTGGTATTCAGCCTTGGTTGTTTTCCAACTACTTGCCATATCATTTCTGTTGCCGCGAGTGCATAAAATTTTCGCCTCTTGTTGGCGCCTGTGTTTTGGGTATATATTCAGTGTTTCGGTGGTTCTTAAATGAAGATGAAGTTCGGAGCCTGTGACGTCGTCTTTCATGACTTTGTCTGCTGTCCATGTTTCTCAGCGCTGTCAACAACAACGAATCAGCACCAACTAGCCCGACAAATTTTCCTGTTCAAGCACTGTTTTGCAGTATTTTTCGAACTCGAGAAGGTATACGACACAAACTTGAGGCTCGGGGTACTTCGCAACATAGCAGAGCTTGGCATCTTTGGCAAAATGTCAATTTTTTGTCTCATCTTGTTCTGGTTTTATCCTGCCCTGTTCTGTCTTCTGGTATTCAGCCTTGGTTGTTTTCCAACTACTTGCCATATCATTTCTGTAGCCACGAGTGCATAAAATTTTCGCCTCTTGTTGGCGCCTGTGTTTTGGGTATATATTCAGTGTTTCGGTGGTTCTTAAATGAAGATGAAGTTCAGCGCCTGTGACGTCGTCTTTCATGACTTTGTCTTCCCAGGTTTCTACGCGCTGTCCACAACAACGAATCAGCACCAACAAGCCCGACAACTTTTCCTGTTCAAGCACTGTTTTCCAGTATTTTTCGACCTCGAGAAGGAATATGACACAACCTTGAGGCTCATGATTCTTCGCGACATAGCAGAGCTTGGAATCTGTGGCAAAATGTCAATTTTTTCTCTCATCTTGTCCTGGTTTTATCCTGCCCTGTTCTATCTTTTGGTATTTAGCCTTGGTTGTTTTACAACTACTTGCCATATCATTTCTGTTGCCACGAGTGCATAAATGTTTCGCCTCTTGTTGTCGCCTGTGTTTAGGGTATATATGCAGTGTTTCGGTGGTTCTCAAATGAAGGTGAAGTTCAGCGCCTGTGACGTCGTCTTTTATGACTTTGTCTTCTGTCCATGTTCCTAAGCGCTGTCAACAACAATGAATCAGCACCAACTAGCCCGACAAATTTTCCGGTTCGAGCACTGTTTTGCAGTATTTTTCGACCTCGAGAAGGTTTACGACACACCCTTAAGGCTCGGGATCCTTCGCAACATAGCAGAGCTTGGGATCTGTGGCAAAATGTCAATTTTTTGTCTCATCTTGTTCTGGTTTTATCCTGCCCTGTTCTATCCTTTGGTATTCAGCCTTGGTTGTTTTCCAACTACTTGCCATATCATTTCTGTTGCCATGAGTGCATAAAATTTTCGCCTCTTGTTGGCGCCTGTGTTTTGGGTATATATTCAGTGTTTCGGTGGTTCTTAAATGAAGATGAAGTTCGGCGCCTATGACGTCGTCTTTCATGACTTTGTCTGCTGTCCATGTTTCTCAGCGCTGTCAACAACAACGAATCAGCACCAACTAGCCCGACAAATTTTCCTGTTAAAGCACTGTTTTGCAGTATTTTTCGAACTCGAGAATGTATACGACACAACCTTGAGGCTCTGGGTACTTCGCGACATAGCAGAGCTTGGCATCTGTGGCAAAATGTCAATTTTTGGTCTCATCCGGTTCTGGTTTTATCCTGCTCTGTTCTATCTTTTGGTATTAAGCCTTGTTTGCTTTACAAGTACCTGCCATATCATTTCAGTTGCCACGAGTGCATAATATTTTCGCCTCTTGTTGGCGCCTATGTTCTGGGTATATATGCAGTGTTTCGGTGGTTCTTAAATGAAGTTGAAGTTCAGCGCCTGTGACGTCGTCTTTCATGACTTTGTCTTCTGTCCATGTTTCTAAGCGCTGTCAACAACAACGAATCAGCACCAACTAGCCCGACAACGTTTCCTGTTCAAACACTGTTTTACAGTATTTTTCGCCCTCGAGAAGGTATACGACACAACCTTGAGGCTCGGGACTCTTCGCGACATAGCAGAGCTTGGGATCTGTGGCAAAATGTCAATTTTTTGTCTCATCTTGTTCTGGTTTTATCCTGCCCTGTTTTGTCTTTTGGTATTCAGCCTTGGTTGTTTTCCAACTACTTGCCATATCATTTCTGTTGCCACGAGTGCATAAAATTTTCGCCTCTTGTTGGCGCCTGTGTTTTGGGTATATATTCAGTGTTTCGGTGGTTCTTAAATGAAGATGAAGTTCATCGCCTGTGACGTCGTCTTTCATGACTTTCTCTTCCCAGGTTTCTAAGCGCTGTCAACAACAACGAATCAGCACCAACTAGCCCGACAACGTTTCCTGTTCAAACACTGTTTTACAGTATTTTTCGCCCTCGAGAAGGTATACGACACAACCTTGAGGCTCGGGACTCTTCGCGACATAGCAGAGCTTGGCATCAGTGGCTAAATGTCAATTTTTTTCTCATCTTGTTCTGGTTTTATCCTGCCCTGTTCTATCTTTTGGTATTTAGCCTTGGTTGTTTTACAAATACTTGCCATATCATTTCTGTTGCCACGAGTGCATAAAATTTTCGCCTCTTGTTGGCGCCTGTGTTTTGGGTATATATTCAGTGTTTCGGTGGTTCTTAAATGAAGATGGAGTTCAGTGCCTGTGACGTCGTCTTTCATGACTTTGTCTGCTGTCCATGTTTCTCAGTGCTGTCAACAACAACGAATCAGCACCAACTAGCCCGATAAATTTTCCTGTTCAAGCACTGTTTTGCAGTATTTTTTGACCTCGAGAAGGTATACGACACAACCTTGAGGCTCGGGACTCTTCGCAACATAGCAGAGCTTGGGATCTGTGGCAAAATGTCAATTTTTTGTCTCATCTTGTTCTGGTTTCATCCTGCCCTGTTCTATCTTTTGGTATTCAGCCTTGGTTGTTTTCCAACTACTTGCCATATCATTTCTGTTGCCACGAGTGCATAAAATTTTCGCCTCTTGTTGGCGCCTGTGTTTTGGGTATATATTCAGTGTTTCGGTGGTTCTTAAATGAAGATGAAGTTCGGAGCCTGTGACGTCGTCTTTCATGACTTTGTCTGCTGTCCATGTTTCTCAGCGCTGTCAACAACAACGAATCAGCACCAACTAGCCCGACAAATTTTCCTGTTCAAGCACTGTTTTGCAGTATTTTTCGAACTCGAGAAGGTATACGACACAACCTTGAGGCTCGGGGTACTTCGCGACATAGCAGAGCTTGGCATCTGTGGCTAAATGTCAATTTTCTGTCTCATCTTGTTCTGGTTTTATCCTGCCCTTTTCTATCTTTTGGTATTTAGCCTTGGTTGTTTTCCAACTACTTGCCATATCATTTCTGTTGCCACGAGTGCATAAAATTTTCGCCTCTTGTTGGCGCCTGTGTTTTGGGTATATATGCAGTGTTTCGGTGGTTCTCAAATGAAGGTGAAGTTCAGCGCCTGTGACGTCGTCTTTCATGACTTTGTCTTCTGTCCATGTTTCTAAGCGCTGTCAACAACAACGAATCAGCACCAACTAACCCGACAACTTTTCCTGTTCAAGCACTGTTTTTCAGTATTTTTCGACCTCGAGAAGGTATAAGACACAACCTTGAGGCTCGGGAATCTTCGCAACATCGCATAGCTTGGCATCTGTGGCAAAGTGTCAATTTTTTGTCTCATCTTATTCTGGTTTCATCCTGCCCTGTTCTATCTTTTGGTATTTAGCCTTGGTTGTTTTACAACTACTTGCCATATCATTTCTGTTGCCACGAGTGCATAAAATTTTCGCTTCTTGTTGTCGCCTGTGTTTTGGGTATATATGCAGTGTTTCGGTGGTTCTTAAATGAAGTTGAAGTTCAGCGCCTGTGACGTCGTTTTTCATGACTTTGTCTTCCCAGGTTTCTAAGCGCTGTCAACAACAACGAATCAGCACCAACTAGCCCGACAACTTTTCCTGTTCAAGCACTGTTTTTCAGTATTTTTCGACCTCGAGAAGGTATAAGACACAACCTTGAGGCTCGAGATGCTTCGCAACATAGCAGAGCTTGGCATATGCGGAAAAATGTCAATTTTTTGTCTCATCTTATTCTGGTTTCATCCTGCCCTGTTCTATCTTTTGGTATTTAGCCTTGGTTGTTTTACAACTACTTGCCATATCATTTCTGTTGCCACGAGTGCATAAAATTTTCGCCTCTTGTTGGCGCCTGTGTTTTGGGTATATATTCAGTGTTTCGGTGGTTCTTAAATGAAGATGATGTTCAGTGCCTGTGACGTCGTCTTTCATGACTTTGTCTCCTGTCCATGTTTCTCAGTGCTGTCAACAACAACGAATCAGCACCAACTAGCCCGATACATTTTCCTGTTCAAGCACTGTTTTGCAGTATTTTTTGCCCTCGAGAAGGTATATGACACAACCTTGAGGCTCGGGACTCTTCGCAACATAGCAGCGCTTGGGATCTGTGGCAAAATGTCAATTTTTTGTCTCATCTTGTTCTGGTTTTATCCTGCCCTGTTGTATCTTTTGGTATTCAGCCTTGGTTGTTTTCCAACTACTTGCCATATCATTTCTGTTGCCGCGAGTGCATAAAATTTTCGCCTCTTGTTGGCGCCTGTGTTTTGGGTATATATTCAGTGTTTCGGTGGTTCTTAAATGAAGATGAAGTTCGGAGCCTGTGACGTCGTCTTTCATGACTTTGTCTGCTGTCCATGTTTCTCAGCGCTGTCAACAACAACGAATCAGCACCAACTAGCCCGACAAATTTTCCTGTTCAAGCACTGTTTTGCAGTATTTTTCGAACTCGAGAAGGTATACGACACAAACTTGAGGCTCGGGGTACTTCGCAACATAGCAGAGCTTGGCATCTTTGGCAAAATGTCAATTTTTTGTCTCATCTTGTTCTGGTTTTATCCTGCCCTGTTCTGTCTTCTGGTATTCAGCCTTGGTTGTTTTCCAACTACTTGCCATATCATTTCTGTTGCCACGAGTGCATAAAATTTTCGCCTCTTGTTGGCGCCTGTGTTTTGGGTATATATTCAGTGTTTCGGTGGTTCTTAAATGAAGATGAAGTTCAGCGCCTGTGACGTCGTCTTTCATGACTTTGTCTTCCCAGGTTTCTACGCGCTGTCCACAACAACGAATCAGCACCAACTAGCCCGACAACTTTTCCTGTTCAAGCACTGTTTTGCAGTATTTTTCGACCTCGAGAAGGAATATGACACAACCTTGAGGCTCATGATTCTTCGCGACATAGCAGAGCTTGGAATCTGTGGCAAAATGTCAATTTTTTCTCTCATCTTGTCCTGGTTTTATCCTGCCCTGTTCTATCTTTTGGTATTTAGCCTTGGTTGTTTTACAACTACTTGCCATATCATTTCTGTTGCCACGAGTGCATAAATGTTTCGCCTCTTGTTGTCGCCTGTGTTTAGGGTATATATGCAGTGTTTCGGTGGTTCTCAAATGAAGGTGAAGTTCAGCGCCTGTGACGTCGTCTTTTATGACTTTGTCTTCTGTCCATGTTTCTAAGCGCTGTCAACAACAATGAATCAGCACCAACTAGCCCGACAAATTTTCCGGTTCGAGCACTGTTTTGCAGTATTTTTCGACCTCGAGAAGGCATACGACACACCCTTAAGGCTCGGGATCCTTCGCAACATAGCAGAGCTTGGGATCTGTGGCAAAATGTCAATTTTTTGTCTCATCTTGTTCTGGTTTTATCCTGCCCTGTTCTATCCTTTGGTATTCAGCCTTGGTTGTTTTCCAACTACTTGCCATATCATTTCTGTTGCCATGAGTGCATAAAATTTTCGCCTCTTGTTGGCGCCTGTGTTTTGGGTATATATTCAGTGTTTCGGTGGTTCTTAAATGAAGATGAAGTTCGGCGCCTATGACGTCGTCTTTCATGACTTTGTCTGCTGTCCATGTTTCTCAGCGCTGTCAACAACAACGAATCAGCACCAACTAGCCCGACAAATTTTCCTGTTAAAGCACTGTTTTGCAGTATTTTTCGAACTCGAGAATGTATACGACACAACCTTGAGGCTCTGGGTACTTCGCGACATAGCAGAGCTTGGCATCTGTGGCAAAATGTCAATTTTTGGTCTCATCCGGTTCTGGTTTTATCCTGCCCTGTTCTATCTTTTGGTATTAAGCCTTGTTTGCTTTACAAGTACCTGCCATATCATTTCAGTTGCCACGAGTGCATAATATTTTCGCCTCTTGTTGGCGCCTATGTTCTGGGTATATATGCAGTGTTTCGGTGGTTCTTAAATGAAGTTGAAGTTCAGCGCCTGTGACGTCGTCTTTCATGACTTTGTCTTCTGTCCATGTTTCTAAGCGCTGTCAACAACAATGAATCAGCACCAACTAGCCCGACAACGTTTCCTGTTCAAACACTGTTTTACAGTATTTTTCGCCCTCGAGAAGGTATACGACACAACCTTGAGGCTCTGGGTACTTCGCGACATAGCAGAGCTTGGCATATGCGGAAAAATGTCAATTTTTTGTCTCATCTTATTCTGGTTTCATCCTGCCC
Organism: Amblyomma americanum; assembly: GCF_052857255.1. Taxonomy (NCBI): domain Eukaryota; kingdom Metazoa; phylum Arthropoda; class Arachnida; order Ixodida; family Ixodidae; genus Amblyomma; species Amblyomma americanum. The sequence goes on from NC_135503.1 coordinate 150,380,296, forward strand.
TGTTCTATCTTTTGGTATTTAGCCTTGGTTGTTTTCCAACTACTTGCCATATCATTTCTGTTGCCACGAGTGCATAAAATTTTCGCCTCTTGTTGGCGCCTGTGTTTTGGGTATATATTCAGTGTTTCGGTGGTTCTTAAATGAAGATGAAGTTCATCGCCTGTGACGTCGTCTTTCATGACTTTCTCTTCCCAGGTTTCTAAGCGCTGTCAACAACAACGAATCAGCACCAACTAGCCCGACAACGTTTCCTGTTCAAACACTGTTTTACAGTATTTTTCGCCCTCGAGAAGGTATACGACACAACCTTGAGGCTCGGGACTCTTCGCGACATAGCAGAGCTTGGCATCAGTGGCTAAATGTCAATTTCTTTCTCATCTTGTTCTGGTTTTATCCTGCCCTGTTCTATCTTTTGGTATTTAGCCTTGGTTGTTTTACAAATACTTGCCATATCATTTCTGTTGCCACGAGTGCATAAAATTTTCCCCTCTTGTTGGCGCCTGTGTTTTGGGTATATATTCAGTGTTTCCGTGGTTCTTAAATGAAGATGGAGTTCAGTGCCTGTGACGTCGTCTTTCATGACTTTGTCTGCTGTCCATGTTTCTCAGTGCTGTCAACAACAACGAATCAGCACCAACTAGCCCGATAAATTTTCCTGTTCAAGCACTGTTTTGCAGTATTTTTTGACCTCGAGAAGGTATACGACACAACCTTGAGGCTCGGGACTCTTCGCAACATAACAGAGCTTGGGATCTGTGGCAAAATGTCAATTTTTTGTCTCATCTTGTTCTGGTTTTATCCTGCCCTGTTCTATCTTTTGGTATTCAGCCTTGGTTGTTTTCCAACTACTTGCAATATCATTTCTGTTGCCACGAGTGCATAAAATTTTCGCCTCTTGTTGGCGCCTGTGTTTTGGGTATATATTCAGTGTTTCGGTGGTTCTTAATTGAAGATGAAGTTCGAAGCCTGTGACGTCGTCTTTCATGACTTTGTCTGCTGTCCATGTTTCTCAGCGCTGTCAACAACAACGAATCAGCACCAACTAGCCCGAAAAATTTTCCTGTTCAAGCACTGTTTTGTAGTATTTTTCGAACTCGAGAAGGTATACGACACAAACTTGAGGCTCGGGGTACTTCGCAACATAGCAGAGCTTGGCATCTTTGGCAAAATGTCAATTTTTTGTCTCATCTTGTTCTGGTTTTATCCTGCCCTGTTCTATCTTTTGGTATTCAGCCTTGGTGTTTTTCCAACTACTTGCCATATCATTTATGTTGCCACGAGTGCATAAAATTTTCGCCTCTTGTTGTCGCCTGTGTTTTGGGTATATATGCAGTGTTTCGGTGGTTCTTAAATGAAGTTGAAGTTCAGCGCCTGTGACGTCGTCTTTCATGACTTTGTCTTCCCAGGTTTCTAAGCGCTGTCAACAACAACGAATCAGCACCAACTAGTCCGACAACGTTTCCTGTTCAAACACTGTTTTACAGTATTTTTCGCCCTCGAGAAGGTATACGACACAACCTTGAGGCTCGGGACTCTTCGCGACATAGCAGAGCTTGGGATCTGTGGCAAAATGTCAATTTTTTGTCTCATCTTGTTCTGGTTTTATCCTGCCCTGTTCTGTCTTTTGGTATTCAGCCTTGGTTGTTTTCCAACAACTTGCCATATCATTTCTGTTGCCACGAGTGCATAAAATTTTCGCCTCTTGTTGGCGCCTGTGTTTTGGGTATATATTCAGTGTTTCGGTGGTTCTTAAATGAAGATGAAGTTCAGCGCCTGTGACGTCGTCTTTCATGACTTTGTCTCCTGTCCATGTTTCTCAGTGCTGTCAACAACAACGAATCAGCACCAACTAGCCCGATACATTTTCCTGTTCAAGCACTGTTTTGCAGTATTTTTTGCCCTCGAGAAGGTATATGACACAACCTTGAGGCTCGGGACTCTTCGCAACATAGCAGCGCTTGGGATATGTGGCAAAATGTCAATTTTTTGTCTCATCTTGTTCTGGTTTTATCCTGCCCTGTTGTATCTTTTGGTATTCAGCCTTGGTTGTTTTCCAACTACTTGCCATATCATTTCTGTTGCCGCGAGTGCATAAAATTTTCGCCTCTTGTTGGCGCCTGTGTTTTGGGTATATATTCAGTGTTTCGGTGGTTCCTAAATGAAGTTGAAGTTCAGCGCCTGTGACGTCGTCTTTCATGACTTTGTCTTCTGTCCATGTTTCTAAGCGCTGTCAACAACAACGAATCAGCACCAACTAGCCCGATAAATTTTCCTGTTCAAGCACTGTTTTGCAGTATTTTTTGCCCTCGAGAAGGTATACCACACAACCTTGAGGCTCGGGACTCTTCGCAACAAAGCAGAGCTTGGGATCTGTGGCAAAATGTCAATTTTTTGTCTCATCTTGTTCTGGTTTTATCCTGCCCTGTTCTCTCTTTTGGTATTCAGCCTTGGTTGTTTTCAATCTTCTTGCCATATCATTTCTGTTGCCACGAGTGCATAAAATTTTCGCCTCTTGTTGGCTCCTGTGTTTTGGGTATATATTCAGTGTTTCGGTGGTTATTAAATGAAGATGAAGTTCGGGGCTTGTGACGTCGTCTTTCATGACTTTGTCTGCTGTCCATGTTTCTCAGCGCTGTCAACAACAACGAATCAGCACCAACTAGCCCGACAAATTTTCCTGTTCAAGCACTGTTTTGCAGTATTTTTCGAACTAGAGAAGGTATACGACACAACCTTGAGGCTCGGGGTACTTCGCGACATAGCAGAGCTTGGCATCTGTGGCAAAATGTCAATTTTTGGTCTCATCCGGTTCTGGTTTTATCCTGCCCTGTTCTATCTTTTGGTATTAAGCCTTGGTTGCTTTACAAGTACCTGCCATATCATTTCAGTTGCCACGAGTGCATAAAATTTTCGCCTCTTGTTGTCGCCTGTGTTTTGGGTATATATGCAGTGTTTCGGTGGTTCTTAAATGAAGTTGAAGTTCAGCGCCTGTGACCTCGTCTTTCATGACTTTGTCTTCCCAGGTTTCTAAGCGCTGTCAACAACAATGAATCAGCACCAACTAGCCCGACAACGTTTCCTGTTCAAACACTGTTTTACAGTATTTTTCGCCCTCGAGAAGGTATACGACACAACCTTGAGGCTCGGGACTCTGCGCGACATAGCAGAGCTTGGGATCTGTGGCAAAATGTCAATTTTTTGTCTCATCTTGTTCTGGTTTTATCCTGCCCTGTTTTGTCTTTTGGTATTCAGCCTTGGTTGTTTTCCAACTACTTGCCATATCATTTCTGTTGCCACGAGTGCATAAAATTTTCGCCTCTTGTTGGCGCCTGTGTTTTGGGTATATATTCAGTGTTTCGGTGGTTCTTAAATGAAGATGAAGTTCATCGCCTGTGACGTCGTCTTTCATGACTTTCTCTTCCCAGGTTTCTAAGCGCTGTCAACAACAACGAATCAGCACCAACTAGCCCGACAACGTTTCCTGTTCAAACACTGTTTTACAGTATTTCTCGCCCTCGAGAAGGTATACGACACAACCTTGAGGCTCGGGACTCTTCGCGACATAGCAGAGCTTGGCATCAGTGGCTAAATGTCAATTTTTTTCTCATCTTGTTCTGGTTTTATCCTGCCCTGTTCTATATTTTGGTATTTAGCCTTGGTTGTTTTACAAATACTTGCCATATCATTTCTGTTGCCACGAGTGCATAAAATTTTCGCCCCTTGTTGGCGCCTGTGTTTTGGGTATATATTCAGTGTTTCGGTGGTTCTTAAATGAAGATGGAGTTCAGTGCCTGTGACGTCGTCTTTCATGACTTTGTCTGCTGTCCATGTTTCTCAGTGCTGTCAACAACAACGAATCAGCACCAACTAGCCCGATAAATTTTCCTGTTCAAGCACTGTTTTGCAGTATTTTTTGACCTCGAGAAGGTATACGACACAACCTTGAGGCTCGGGACTCTTCGCAACATAGCAGAGCTTGGGATCTGTGGCAAAATGTCAATTTTTTGTCTCATCTTGTTCTGGTTTCATCCTGCCCTGTTCTATCTTTTGGTATTCAGCCTTGGTTGTTTTCCAACTACTTGCCATATCATTTCTGTTGCCACGAGTGCATAAAATTTTCGCCTCTTGTTGGCGCCTGTGTTTTGGGTATATATTCAGTGTTTCGGTGGTTCTTAAATGAAGATGATGTTCGGAGCCTGTGACGTCGTCTTTCATGACTTTGTCTGCTGTCCATGTTTCTCAGCGCTGTCAACAACAACGAATCAGCACCAACTAGCCCGACAAATTTTCCTGTTCAAGCACTGTTTTGCAGTATTTTTCGAACTCGAGAAGGTATACGACACAACCTTGAGGCTCGGGGTACTTCGCGACATAGCAGAGCTTGGCATCTGTGGCTAAATGTCAATTTTCTGTCTCATCTTGTTCTGGTTTTATCCTGCCCTTTTCTATCTTTTGGTATTTAGCCTTGGTTGTTTTCCAACTACTTGCCATATCATTTCTGTTGCCACGAGTGCATAAAATTTTCGCCTCTTGTTGGCGCCTGTGTTTTGGGTATATATGCAGTGTTTCGGTGGTTCTTAAATGAAGTTGAAGTTCAGCGCCTGTGACGTCGTTTTTCATGACTTTGTCTTCCCAGGTTTCTAAGCGCTGTCAACAACAACGAATCAGCACCAACTAGCCCGACAACTTTTCCTGTTCAAGCACTGTTTTTCAGTATTTTTCGACCTCGAGAAGGTATAAGACACAACCTTGAGGCTCGAGATGCTTCGCAACATAGCAGAGCTTGGCATATGCGGAAAAATGTCAATTTTTTGTCTCATCTTATTCTGGTTTCATCCTGCCCTGTTCTATCTTTTGGTATTTAGCCTTGGTTGTTTTACAACTACTTGCCATATCATTTCTGTTGCCACGAGTGCATAAAATTTTCGCCTCTTGTTGGTGCCTGTGTTTTGGGTATATATTCAGTGTTTCGGTGGTTCTTAAATGAAGATGATGTTCAGTGCCTGTGACGTCGTCTTTCATGACTTTGTCTCCTGTCCATGTTTCTCAGTGCTGTCAACAACAACGAATCAGCACCAACTAGCCCCATACATTTTCCTGTTCAAGCACTGTTTTGCAGTATTTTTTGCCCTCGAGAAGGTATATGACACAACCTTGAGGCTCGGGACTCTTCGCAACATAGCAGCGCTTGGGATCTGTGGCAAAATGTCAATTTTTTGTCTCATCTTGTTCTGGTTTTATCCTGCCCTGTTGTATCTTTTGATATTCAGCCTTGGTTGTTTTCCAACTACTTGCCATATCATTTCTGTTGCCGCGAGTGCATAAAATTTTCGCCTCTTGTTGGCGCCTGTGTTTTGGGTATATATTCAGTGTTTCGGTGGTTCTTAAATGAAGATGAAGTTCGGAGCCTGTGACGTCGTCTTTCATGACTTTGTCTGCTGTCCATGTTTCTCAGCGCTGTCAACAACAACGAATCAGCACCAACTAGCCCGACAAATTTTCCTGTTCAAGCACTGTTTTGCAGTATTTTTCGAACTCGAGAAGGTATACGACACAAACTTGAGGCTCGGGGTACTTCGCAACATAGCAGAGCTTGGCATCTTTGGCAAAATGTCAATTTTTTGTCTCATCTTGTTCTGGTTTTATCCTGCCCTGTTCTGTCTTCTGGTATTCAGCCTTGGTTGTTTTCCAACTACTTGCCATATCATTTCTGTTGCCACGAGTGCATAAAATTTTCGCCTCTTGTTGGCGCCTGTGTTTTGGGTATATATTCAGTGTTTCGGTGGTTCTTAAATGAAGATGAAGTTCAGCGCCTGTGACGTCGTCTTTCATGACTTTGTCTTCCCAGGTTTCTACGCGCTGTCCACAACAACGAATCAGCACCAACTAGCCCGACAACTTTTCCTGTTCAAGCACTGTTTTGCAGTATTTTTCGACCTCGAGAAGGAATATGACACAACCTTGAGGCTCATGATTCTTCGCGACATAGCAGAGCTTGGAATCTGTGGCAAAATGTCAATTTTTTCTCTCATCTTGTCCTGGTTTTATCCTGCCCTGTTCTATCTTTTGGTATTTAGCCTTGGTTGTTTTACAACTACTTGCCATATCATTTCTGTTGCCACGAGTGCATAAATGTTTCGCCTCTTGTTGTCGCCTGTGTTTAGGGCATATATGCAGTGTTTCGGTGGTTCTCAAATGAAGGTGAAGTTCAGCGCCTGTGACGTCGTCTTTTATGACTTTGTCTTCTGTCCATGTTTCTAAGCGCTGTCAACAACAATGAATCAGCACCAACTAGCCCGACAAATTTTCCGGTTCGAGCACTGTTTTGCAGTATTTTTCGACCTCGAGAAGGTATACGACACAACCTTAAGGCTCGGGATCCTTCGCAACATAGCAGAGCTTGGGATCTGTGGCAAAATGTCAATTTTTTGTCTCATCTTGTTCTGGTTTTATCCTGCCCTGTTCTATCTTTTGGTATTCAGCCTTGGTTGTTTTCCAACTACTTGCCATATCATTTCTGTTGCCATGAGTGCATAAACTTTTCGCCTCTTGCTGGCGCCTGTGTTTTGGGTATATATTCAGTGTTTCGGTGGTTCTTAAATGAAGATGAAGTTCGGCGCCTATGACGTCGTCTTTCATGACTTTGTCTGCTGTCCATGTTTCTCAGCGCTGTCAACAACAACGAATCAGCACCAACTAGCCCGACAAATTTTCCTGTTAAAGCACTGTTTTGCAGTATTTTTCGAACTCGAGAATGTATACGACACAACCTTGAGGCTCGGGGTACTTCGCGACATAGCAGAGCTTGGCATCTGTGGCAAAATGTCAATTTTTGGTCTCATCCGGTTCTGGTTTTATCCTGCCCTGTTCTATCTTTTGGTATTAGGCCTTGTTTGCTTTACAAGTACCTGCCATATCATTTCAGTTGCCACGAGTGCATAATATTTTCGCCTCTTGTTGGCGCCTGTGTTCTGGGTATATATGCAGTGTTTCGGTGGTTCTTAAATGAAGTTGAAGTTCAGCGCCTGTGACGTCGTCTTTCATGACTTTGTCTTCTGTCCATGTTTCTAAGCGCTGTCAACAACAACGAATCAGCACCAACTAGCCCGACAACGTTTCCTGTTCAAGAACTGTTTTGTAGTATTTTTCGACCTCGAGAAGGTATACGACACAACCTTGAGGCTCGGGGTACTTCGCAACATAGCAGAGCTTGGCATCTTTGGCAAAATGACAATTTTTTGTCTCATCTTGTTCTAGGTTTTATCCTGCCCTGTTCTATCTTTTGGTATTCAGCCTTGGTTGTTTTTCAAAACTTGCCATATCATTTATGTTGCCACGAGTGCATAAAATTTTCGCCTCTTGTTGTCGCCTGTGTTTTGGGTATATATGCAGTGTTTCGGTGGTTCTTAAATGAAGATGAAGTTCAGCGCCTGTGACGTCGTCTTTCATGACTTTCTCTTCCCAGGTTTCTAAGCGCTGTCAACAACAACGAATCAGCACCAACTAGCCCGACAACGTTTCCTGTTCAAACACTGTTTTACAGTATTTTTCGCCCTCGAGAAGGTATACGACACAACCTTGAGGCTCGGGACTCTTCGCGACATAGCAGAGCTTGGCATCAGTGGCTAAATGTCAATTTTTTTCTCATCTTGTTCTGGTTTTATCCTGCCCTGTTCTATCTTTTGGTATTTAGCCTTGGTTTTTTACAAATACTTGCCATATCATTTCTGTTGCCACGAGTGCATAAAATTTTCGCCTCTTGTTGGCGCCTGTGTTTTGGGTATATATTCAGTGTTTCGGTGGTTCTTAAATGAAGATGAAGTTCAGCGCCTGTGACGTGGTCTTTCATGACTTTGTCTGCTGTCCATGTTTCTCAGCGCTGTCAACAACAACGAATCAGCACCATCTAGCCCGATAAATTTTCCTGTTCAAGCACTGTTTTGCAGTATTTTTTGCCCTCGAGAAGGTATACCACACAACCTTGAGGCTCGGGACTCTTCGCAACATAGCAGAGCTTGGGATCTGTGGCAAAATGTCAATTTTTTGTCTCATCTTGTTCTGCTTTTATCCTGCCCTGTTCTATCTTTTGGTATTCAGCCTTGGTTGTTTTCAAACTACTTGCCATATCATTTCTGTTGCCACGAGTGCATAAAATTTTCGCCTCTTGTTGGCGCCTGTGTTTTGGGTATATATTCAGTGTTTCGGTGGTTCTTAAATGAAGATGAAGTTCGGGGCTTGTGACGTCGTCTTTCATGACTTTGTCTGCTGTCCATGTTTCTCAGCGCTGTCAACAACAACGAATCAGCACCAACTAGCCCGACAAATTTTCCTGTTCAAGCACTATTTTGCAGTATTTTTCGAACTCGAGAAGGTATACGACACAACCTTGAGGCTCGGGGTACTTCGCGACATAGCAGAGCTTGGCATCTGTGGCTAAATGTCAATTTTCTGTCTCATCTTTTTCTGGTTTTATCCTGCCCTGTTCTATCTTTTGGTATTTAGCCTTGGTTGTTTTCCAACTACTTGCCATATCATTTCTGTTGCCACGAGTGCATAAAATTTTCGCCTCTTGTTGGCGCCTGTTTTTTGGGTATATATGCAGTGTTTCGGTGGTTCTCAAATGAAGGTGAAGTTCAGCATCTGTGACGTCGTCTTTCATGACTTTGTCTTCCCAGGTTTCTAAGCGCTGTCAACAACGAATCAGCACCAACTAGCCCGACAACGTTTCCTGTTCAAACACTGTTTTACAGTATTTTTCGCCCTCCAGAAGGTATACGACACAACCTTGAGGCTCGGGACTCTTCGCGACATAGCAGAGCTTGGGATCTGTGGCAAAACGTCAATTTTTTGTCTCATCTTGTTCTGGTTTTATCCTGCCCTGTTTTGTCTTTTGGTATTCAGCCTTGGTTGTTTTCCAACTACTTGCCATATCATTTCTGTTGCCACGAGTGCATAAAATTTTCGCCTCTTGTTGGCGCCTGTGTTTTGGGTATATATTCAGTGTTTCGGTGGTTCTTAAATGAAGATGAAGTTCATCGCCTGTGACGTCGTCTTTCATGACTTTCTCTTCCCAGGTTTCTAAGCGCTGTCAACAACAACGAATCAGCACCAACTAGCCCGACAACGTTTCCTGTTCAAACACTGTTTTACAGTATTTTTCGCCCTCGAGAAGGTATACGACACAACCTTGAGGCTCGGGACTCTTCGCGACATAGCAGAGCTTGGCATCAGTGGCTAAATGTCAATTTCTTTCTCATCTTGTTCTGGTTTTATCCTGCCCTGTTCTATCTTTTGGTATTTAGCCTTGGTTGTTTTACAAATACTTGCCATATCATTTCTGTTGCCACGAGTGCATAAAATTTTCCCCTCTTGTTGGCGCCTGTGTTTTGGGTATATATTCAGTGTTTCCGTGGTTCTTAAATGAAGATGGAGTTCAGTGCCTGTGACGTCGTCTTTCATGACTTTGTCTGCTGTCCATGTTTCTCAGTGCTGTCAACAACAACGAATCAGCACCAACTAGCCCGATAAATTTTCCTGTTCAAGCACTGTTTTGCAGTATTTTTTGACCTCGAGAAGGTATACGACACAACCTTGAGGCTCGGGACTCTTCGCAACATAACAGAGCTTGGGATCTGTGGCAAAATGTCAATTTTTTGTCTCATCTTGTTCTGGTTTTATCCTGCCCTGTTCTATCTTTTGGTATTCAGCCTTGGTTGTTTTCCAACTACTTGCAATATCATTTCTGTTGCCACGAGTGCATAAAATTTTCGCCTCTTGTTGGCGCCTGTGTTTTGGGTATATATTCAGTGTTTCGGTGGTTCTTAATTGAAGATGAAGTTCGAAGCCTGTGACGTCGTCTTTCATGACTTTGTCTGCTGTCCATGTTTCTCAGCGCTGTCAACAACAACGAATCAGCACCAACTAGCCCGAAAAATTTTCCTGTTCAAGCACTGTTTTGTAGTATTTTTCGAACTCGAGAAGGTATACGACACAAACTTGAGGCTCGGGGTACTTCGCAACATAGCAGAGCTTGGCATCTTTGGCAAAATGTCAATTTTTTGTCTCATCTTGTTCTGGTTTTATCCTGCCCTGTTCTATCTTTTGGTATTCAGCCTTGGTGTTTTTCCAACTACTTGCCATATCATTTATGTTGCCACGAGTGCATAAAATTTTCGCCTCTTGTTGTCGCCTGTGTTTTGGGTATATATGCAGTGTTTCGGTGGTTCTTAAATGAAGTTGAAGTTCAGCGCCTGTGACGTCGTCTTTCATGACTTTGTCTTCCCAGGTTTCTAAGCGCTGTCAACAACAACGAATCAGCACCAACTAGTCCGACAACGTTTCCTGTTCAAACACTGTTTTACAGTATTTTTCGCCCTCGAGAAGGTATACGACACAACCTTGAGGCTCGGGACTCTTCGCGACATAGCAGAGCTTGGGATCTGTGGCAAAATGTCAATTTTTTGTCTCATCTTGTTCTGGTTTTATCCTGCCCTGTTCTGTCTTTTGGTATTCAGCCTTGGTTGTTTTCCAACAACTTGCCATATCATTTCTGTTGCCACGAGTGCATAAAATTTTCGCCTCTTGTTGGCGCCTGTGTTTTGGGTATATATTCAGTGTTTCGGTGGTTCTTAAATGAAGATGAAGTTCAGCGCCTGTGACGTCGTCTTTCATGACTTTGTCTCCTGTCCATGTTTCTCAGTGCTGTCAACAACAACGAATCAGCACCAACTAGCCCGATACATTTTCCTGTTCAAGCACTGTTTTGCAGTATTTTTTGCCCTCGAGAAGGTATATGACACAACCTTGAGGCTCGGGACTCTTCGCAACATAGCAGCGCTTGGGATATGTGGCAAAATGTCAATTTTTTGTCTCATCTTGTTCTGGTTTTATCCTGCCCTGTTGTATCTTTTGGTATTCAGCCTTGGTTGTTTTCCAACTACTTGCCATATCATTTCTGTTGCCGCGAGTGCATAAAATTTTCGCCTCTTGTTGGCGCCTGTGTTTTGGGTATATATTCAGTGTTTCGGTGGTTCCTAAATGAAGTTGAAGTTCAGCGCCTGTGACGTCGTCTTTCATGACTTTGTCTTCTGTCCATGTTTCTAAGCGCTGTCAACAACAACGAATCAGCACCAACTAGCCCGATAAATTTTCCTGTTCAAGCACTGTTTTGCAGTATTTTTTGCCCTCGAGAAGGTATACCACACAACCTTGAGGCTCGGGACTCTTCGCAACAAAGCAGAGCTTGGGATCTGTGGCAAAATGTCAATTTTTTGTCTCATCTTGTTCTGGTTTTATCCTGCCCTGTTCTCTCTTTTGGTATTCAGCCTTGGTTGTTTTCAATCTTCTTGCCATATCATTTCTGTTGCCACGAGTGCATAAAATTTTCGCCTCTTGTTGGCTCCTGTGTTTTGGGTATATATTCAGTGTTTCGGTGGTTATTAAATGAAGATGAAGTTCGGGGCTTGTGACGTCGTCTTTCATGACTTTGTCTGCTGTCCATGTTTCTCAGCGCTGTCAACAACAACGAATCAGCACCAACTAGCCCGACAAATTTTCCTGTTCAAGCACTGTTTTGCAGTATTTTTCGAACTAGAGAAGGTATACGACACAACCTTGAGGCTCGGGGTACTTCGCGACATAGCAGAGCTTGGCATCTGTGGCAAAATGTCAATTTTTGGTCTCATCCGGTTCTGGTTTTATCCTGCCCTGTTCTATCTTTTGGTATTAAGCCTTGGTTGCTTTACAAGTACCTGCCATATCATTTCAGTTGCCACGAGTGCATAAAATTTTCGCCTCTTGTTGTCGCCTGTGTTTTGGGTATATATGCAGTGTTTCGGTGGTTCTTAAATGAAGTTGAAGTTCAGCGCCTGTGACCTCGTCTTTCATGACTTTGTCTTCCCAGGTTTCTAAGCGCTGTCAACAACAATGAATCAGCACCAACTAGCCCGACAACGTTTCCTGTTCAAACACTGTTTTACAGTATTTTTCGCCCTCGAGAAGGTATACGACACAACCTTGAGGCTCGGGACTCTGCGCGACATAGCAGAGCTTGGGATCTGTGGCAAAATGTCAATTTTTTGTCTCATCTTGTTCTGGTTTTATCCTGCCCTGTTTTGTCTTTTGGTATTCAGCCTTGGTTGTTTTCCAACTACTTGCCATATCATTTCTGTTGCCACGAGTGCATAAAATTTTCGCCTCTTGTTGGCGCCTGTGTTTTGGGTATATATTCAGTGTTTCGGTGGTTCTTAAATGAAGATGAAGTTCATCGCCTGTGACGTCGTCTTTCATGACTTTCTCTTCCCAGGTTTCTAAGCGCTGTCAACAACAACGAATCAGCACCAACTAGCCCGACAACGTTTCCTGTTCAAACACTGTTTTACAGTATTTCTCGCCCTCGAGAAGGTATACGACACAACCTTGAGGCTCGGGACTCTTCGCGACATAGCAGAGCTTGGCATCAGTGGCTAAATGTCAATTTTTTTCTCATCTTGTTCTGGTTTTATCCTGCCCTGTTCTATATTTTGGTATTTAGCCTTGGTTGTTTTACAAATACTTGCCATATCATTTCTGTTGCCACGAGTGCATAAAATTTTCGCCCCTTGTTGGCGCCTGTGTTTTGGGTATATATTCAGTGTTTCGGTGGTTCTTAAATGAAGATGGAGTTCAGTGCCTGTGACGTCGTCTTTCATGACTTTGTCTGCTGTCCATGTTTCTCAGTGCTGTCAACAACAACGAATCAGCACCAACTAGCCCGATAAATTTTCCTGTTCAAGCACTGTTTTGCAGTATTTTTTGACCTCGAGAAGGTATACGACACAACCTTGAGGCTCGGGACTCTTCGCAACATAGCAGAGCTTGGGATCTGTGGCAAAATGTCAATTTTTTGTCTCATCTTGTTCTGGTTTCATCCTGCCCTGTTCTATCTTTTGGTATTCAGCCTTGGTTGTTTTCCAACTACTTGCCATATCATTTCTGTTGCCACGAGTGCATAAAATTTTCGCCTCTTGTTGGCGCCTGTGTTTTGGGTATATATTCAGTGTTTCGGTGGTTCTTAAATGAAGATGATGTTCGGAGCCTGTGACGTCGTCTTTCATGACTTTGTCTGCTGTCCATGTTTCTCAGCGCTGTCAACAACAACGAATCAGCACCAACTAGCCCGACAAATTTTCCTGTTCAAGCACTGTTTTGCAGTATTTTTCGAACTCGAGAAGGTATACGACACAACCTTGAGGCTCGGGGTACTTCGCGACATAGCAGAGCTTGGCATCTGTGGCTAAATGTCAATTTTCTGTCTCATCTTGTTCTGGTTTTATCCTGCCCTTTTCTATCTTTTGGTATTTAGCCTTGGTTGTTTTCCAACTACTTGCCATATCATTTCTGTTGCCACGAGTGCATAAAATTTTCGCCTCTTGTTGGCGCCTGTGTTTTGGGTATATATGCAGTGTTTCGGTGGTTCTTAAATGAAGTTGAAGTTCAGCGCCTGTGACGTCGTTTTTCATGACTTTGTCTTCCCAGGTTTCTAAGCGCTGTCAACAACAACGAATCAGCACCAACTAGCCCGACAACTTTTCCTGTTCAAGCACTGTTTTTCAGTATTTTTCGACCTCGAGAAGGTATAAGACACAACCTTGAGGCTCGAGATGCTTCGCAACATAGCAGAGCTTGGCATATGCGGAAAAATGTCAATTTTTTGTCTCATCTTATTCTGGTTTCATCCTGCCCTGTTCTATCTTTTGGTATTTAGCCTTGGTTGTTTTACAACTACTTGCCATATCATTTCTGTTGCCACGAGTGCATAAAATTTTCGCCTCTTGTTGGTGCCTGTGTTTTGGGTATA